>NW_022196902.1:17270290-17306005 GCF_008632895.1 Mastomys coucha
GGCAGAGGCAGGCAGGTTTCTGAGTTTGAGGCCAACCTGGTCTACAGAGTGAGTTCCAGGACAGCCAGAGCTAAACAGAGAAACCCTGTCTCAAAACAAACAAACAAACAAACAAACAAAAAACCAAAATAAAACTGCAAAGCCTTCCAACTATCACCATCCGTTTCTGGGTCCATTTTTCCTGTTTGCTGTGAGTCTTATGCAGGAGTTGTCCTAATCTCTCTCACACAACATGTCCTCTTTGTGAACTTCTGCGTGCTTCCAATTCCCAGCTCCTTCCTGGCTCTCAGCTTTCTGTACTTATTCAATTGCCATTTGCATATGGCAGAGGGCAGAGATGCACCATCACTCTCCCATTCCCACCACCTCACACCATGTCTATCAGCTGACTCAATCTTGAAAACACACCATCCTCTATTCTTGATGCTGGCCTCCTCCCAGGTCCAAGCCTACCCACCTCTAGTAGACTATTGCAGAGACCAATGTTTCTCCCTCCTTCTCATGCCCAATAAAAATGATCTCTAAATACACACAGGCTGGCCATTCCACTTGCCTAATAACAATGCCCCAATGCTTCCTGTTGTCCATTTTTATGGCCTGCAGAGACCTGCATGACTAGGCGCTAGGCTTTTTTGTAACCTTCTCTCTGGTTCCCAGTACCCTAGTCAGGGATCTGAAATACTATGTACACAGCACTTCAAAGAGTGTACTTAGCACAGAGTAAGTAGCTCACAGCAATGGTTACCTACTGTTACCATTCTTTACTATTCTGGTTCTGTCTACTGTGGAAGGGGGCCAGTCGTCTATCTGTATGTGGCCCTTCTGTGTTGTATATACTCAGTCTACTGGCCATCTGCAAATCCCATTTCCTTTTCATTACTCAGGGGAGAATTTCTAACAAAGTTTGTTTTAATGTCAACTTGGCACAAATTAGAATTGTCCACAAAGGAAGCCTCACTTGAGGGATTGTCCTGATGGATGTGGGAAGGTCCACCTTAACTGGTGGCTGCCAAGACAAAAAGAAGAGGCTCATTTCAGGAGGAGATTAACTGACTATTTGCTTGTTTGGCCCTCCTTGCTACAAGGAATTGATTTACCTTGATGTTGTTTTTGACTTTCTGGACTCTGGGTCCCTGCCTGAGACTATTTGAGGAATCCCATCCTATAAACTGAGTAGCTGGCAGATACGGCTCCCCAGAAAGAGATTACTATTATGGGATGATTCCAATGACTGAGGCACCCAGCTTCAAGGATAGAGCAATCACTGTGTTTACAGTATTGCAGGTGTAATTCGGCTGTCATTACTATTTTAAAACCTGCCTAGGAGATTTGTCTTGTGTATGTATCATCTCCATCCCCTTTGTTCTGTTCCTCCAGAGAATCAACCCTGACTACAACACTCTCCTGGCAAACTGCAATCCCACCAACATCTACTAGAACAAGACATCATGCACACATCTCAGCGTTCAAAACAAGACCTCATGCACACATCTCAGCGTTCAAAACAAGACCTCATACACACATCTCAGCGTTCAAAACAAGACCTCATGCACACATCTCAGCGTTCAAAACAAGACCTCATGCACACATCTCAGCGTTCAAAACATGACCTCATGCACACATCTCAGCGTTCAGATTCTGCAACATTTTTCATAATTACTCTTTTTTTTTTTTTTTAATCTTTTGAGACAGAGTTTCTCTGTATAGCTCTGGCTGTCCTGGAAACCACTCTGTAGACCAGGCTGGCCTCGAACTCAGAAATCCACCTGCCTCTGCCTCCCAAGTGCTGGGATTAAAGGCGTGAGCCACCACTGTCTAGCTTTCATAGTTACTTTTAAAATTTAAAACTAGATCACAGAAAAGAAAGGAAAGAAGTTAACGGGACCTAGTACAAGTCAGATACAGAGGCAGATACATACAGAGACAGTGTTCCTCCTAAAATGACTGATCTCATCAAACATGCACAGAGAAAAACACAGACAACGTTAAACTAGAGAATAAACACTACATGAGCTTTGTAATCAATGAGTTCTGCACCCTCAGAGCCATGAGAATAAGTCTAACATTTCATGTTAAGTTCAGAATGGTACCAGGGGGCTGCAGAAGCTCACAGAGTATGTGAGAACTGAGCAGGGCCTTGTTTGTATTAGTAACAATTTTCGCTTAAGAAGAAGAAAGAAAATGGACTTCACTGGTAAATAGCAACAAAAGGAGCTGTAAACAAGCATGTTCGCAGTGCAGTGGAAGGCAACTGTTAAATGAGATGCCTCAGGGCACTTCATTCCTGGGAGCTTTAACATTATGGCCAGTGTGGGATTTAAAAGAGACTGCAGTGGGGTTCAAAAAGCAGAATGCCTTTGTGTGTTGGAAATAATATTTAAGGACAATTGTATAAGAATGGCCTTGCTAATGAAGAAATCGATCCGAGCAGCTACTCCAGTGCCTGAGGTGCTTGGGAACTCGGTGAGTGGCAGTGTGCACAGTAGGCACGGAGGTCACACCACAGAGACTGGCAGGTGACTTTACTTAAAATGTCCATGTTACAGTGCTGAATGGCCACACAGTACCCAGCCTTGAGTTTCAGTGTGAGAATCAACAGTGCCTCATCAAAATCTTCATCAGGTTGCCAATCAAAGGAATTAAGATGTGGTTAATTAGACAGTTATCCTTCCTAGAACTTTTAACAATTTTATGATTAAACTATTAAACTGAAATACTGATTTTAGACTTTTAATTACTTGATCTCACATATTCCTTAAATGTGTGTGTTCAGAAGCGATTTTAAAATCCTGTCTTATTTTGTAGGTTAGGCCTAAATGATTTACCAACTGTTGAGAAACAAATAAACAAACAGCAACAAAACCCATCTTACTCCAGCACTGACTGGTCCACTTGTATGCCCTGCAGAATCAGGTTCTTCCACATATATGGTATAAAAACTGGGCCTACCGGTAAAATCGAAACAAAGAAAGACATTAACAACTTGGGATAAACATACAGATGGATTCCTGCTTTTGTGGATCATGAGCTTGCCATCTGTCCCTGCCCCATATCCTCTGTTCAGGCTAGAGGCTAGAAGATACACTTGGCTCGAGTAGAGATGAGTCTCCTAATGGGAAGTAAATAATCCCTTCCCAGATAAAAGTGCTATTGTGGCTCAGTTGTAAAACATGTTGCTTTTGTAGCTAAGACTTCTCTTAATGGGCCAGCCCTTTCTACTTGCTGGTGTCTGGCCTTTGGCTGACTCTGTTCTATGCCTGGTTCCTCTATCATCATGTGGTTGCTGATGTGAAGTTTACCTGATGCTCTCAGTATTCTCTGACTAGTCTGTAGCTCTGACCCCTTCAGCCTGGAATCTATCCTCAGGACCAAGAACCAGGGCCTCTGTCATTCCAGTTCAATATGGTTGTGATATCTGCCTGCCTCTCCAATGGAGGACTGTCTCTATCTCTGTTGTGGAGGTTAACAAGGTCCCCCAGAGATCACCTTTTCTCAGGATTAAGTCTTGAGAAGTGCCCACTAAAAAGCAGTGGCAGGGAGCTGGGAGCTCAGTGGTTAAGAGCACTGACTGCTCTTCCAAAGGTCTTGAGTTCAGCAACCACATGGTGGCTCACAACCATCTGTAAGGAGATCTGATGCCCTCTTCTGGGGTGTCTGAAGACAGCTACAGTGTACTCACATACATATATGTTTGGAGTTGCCTGTGTCAACTCCAAACATAACTCTGTCCTCCAGGAAGATAGAGTTTACTGTGGAGCCAAATGCTACTGGCCATGGCCTCAGATTTAGTTTACCCCAAATTCTACATCCCAACACAAAAGCAGATTCATGGAGCTCTTACAGTAACAGAACCAAGGAAGTCATAAATCAAGACACTTTCAAATACATTGGTGTGAACATCAGAGGTGGGTTACAGAAAAAATGGGGACAACTCTGCTCTCAGCCCTAGAAACTATTTGGTAGTAAGTATTCTTAGCTCTTCAGTGGTTTGTTATGTTAATATATTCCATTTTTTTTTTTTTACAAGTTAGTCACGGGATGTTAGGTCTGACATAGACCTGGATAAGGAGTGGCTATTTAGAGGGCTACGCATGGCTTAAAATAAATTGTAATTTGGCTCTAGAGTTGTCCAACTCTCCACGAAGTACTAATGAGTTAATCAGCCTTGGAGAAGATTTCAGTTAGAAAGACATTTCTAGAAACATCTGTCATACCTGCCATCTCAGCACTCAGTAGGCCAAGGTAGTACTCAGTAGGCCAAGGCAGGAGTATTGCAAGAAGTTCAAGGCAGCCTGGTCTATACAGTGACTTTCAGGCTAGCAGGATTATAGAACCAAACCTCTCAAACTACCAGAAGTGGTTGGGAGCAGGAGGCAGGAGGAATAAGAGGGGAAAAAGACAGACAAGGGCTAGTGAGATGGCTCAGTGGGTAAGAGCACTGACTGCTCTTCTGAAGGTCCTGAGTTCAAATCCCAGCAACCACATGGTGGCTCACAACCATCCATAACAAGATCTGACACCCTCTTCTGGAGTGTCTGAAGACAGCTACAGTGTACTTACATATAATAAATAAATAAATCTTTAAAAAAATAAAAAAGACAGACAGACATGAAAGGGAGGAAGGAAGTTAGGAAGGAAGGGAGGGAGGGGAGGGAAGAAGGAAGGAAGAAAGAAAGAAAGAAAGAAAGAAGGAAAGAAAGAAAGAGGAAGAGGAAGAAGGAAGGGAAAACATAAGGAGGGAGAAAGAGGGAATTCCAAGGGTTTTTGTTTGTTTTTCACCAGCAATAGTACAGAAGGTTGCAGTTTTGCCCATATAAACATCACAACCGAGCAGTCTTAGACGGAGCTGTCACTCACCGTTCAGCTTTGGGCAGGTCCAGCCATTGTAATAGCGTTGCAATCCTCCTCTCATATGGGACAGAACTGAAATAAAAAGTTTTGAAAATTTAATCAAATAATTCCAACATACTCTTACTTAGGGAGAGGAGCTACATTCTGTAGTACTGGATCAAAACACCGAAAGGGACGTGGCACACTCAAAGGGCCCCATTGTCACAAAGACTTTCCACCAACATGTCATCTGTCCTTTTTACATGTTTCTCCTTTAACTTTGCACAACTAAAATAAAAACTGTCGATTATTGCCGCTTTCCTTTCTGCCACCGCCATGCCATCCAGACTGAGGAAGACCCGGAAACTCCGGGGCCACGTGAGCCACGGCCACGTCCGCATCGGTAAGCACCGCAAGCATCGGTAAGCACCGCAAGCACCTAGGAGGCCGCAGGAATGCTGGAGGCATGCATCACCACAGGATCAGCTCGGACAAATATCATCCAGGTTACTTTGGGAAAGTTGGTATGAGGCATTACCATTTGAAGAGGAACCAGAGATTTTGTCCAACTGTCAACCTGGATAAATTGTGGACGTTGGTCAGTGAGCAGACACGGGTCAATGCAGCAAAAAACAAGACTGGAGCTGCTCCCATCATTGATGTTGTTCGATCAGGCTACTACAAAGTTCTGGGCAAGGGAAAGCTCCCTAAACAACCTGTCATCGTGAAGGCCAAATTCTTCAGCAGAAGAGCTGAAGAGAAGATTAAGGGTGTTGGGGGGGCCTGTGTTCTGGTGGCTTAAAAGCCACGCCAGAGGTTAATTAAATGCTAACATTTTCCAAAACAAAAACAAAAACAAAAAAACTGTCGATTATCACCTGTTGACTTTTACTCATTATGCATTCACATGTACCAGTTGTCTATATAGTGTACTTACTTTTGAAATAGAGTTTGATCAGTGAGTGAGAGCCTTTGGAGACTTTCATCCCAGCTGACATAGTGTGATGGTTGGCTTCATATGTTAACTTGACCTTTGGGCTCACTCGAGCAAGATCTTAAGGAATTGCCTGAATCAGTTGGTCTCTAAGTCTATCTATGGAGGATCATCTTGATTATTAATTGATGTAAGGGGACCCAGTACTCTGTGAGTGATTGAAATACTTGATGTAAAGGAGTGTTGTAACTAGACTGTCAAAGGTACCTTTTTTTTTTTAATATTTATTTATTATTATAAATGAGTACACTGTAACTGTCTTTGGACCACCAGAAGAAGGCATCAGATTTCATTATGGGTGGTTGTGAGCCACCATGTGGTTGCTGGGATTTGAACTCATGACCTTCAGAAGAGCAGTCAGTACTCTTCCCCGGTGAGCCATCTCACCCGCCCCTACAAAGGTACCTTTTTGACTGATGATGTAGAATAGATCACAGGAGAGAAGAAACAGGAAGTGTGGAGAGAGGAGCCTTAGTAATGCAGGCAAGGAGATGAAAGTGCAGACCAGAGTGGTAACAAAAGATTCTCAGGCCAGGTGGTGGTGGACGCACATTTAATCCCAACAGTATGGAGGCAGAGGCAGGCAAATCTTTGAGTTCACCGCCAGCCTAGTCTACAGATCCTAGAATAAGTCCTAGAACAGCCAAAGCTACGCAGAGAAACCCAGTCAGACTGCGTCTTCTGTGAAGGTCAAAGGCACGGACTGACAAGCTGGGTGAGGGACGTAACAGTCCTCAGGCCATGCCTTCTGAGCTCTTTAAGTATGGAAAAGTCAAGCTCAACACAGCAGGCAGGTGAGGGCACAGGCATCCACTCATTCTGAGATCCTCACTCTAGATGTAATGTGATCAGTTGTCCCATGTTTCTGCCTCTATGGCATCTCTCAGTGACAGACTTCAACCCAGAAATGCAACCTTAAATAAATACCTTTCTCCCATAAGTTTCTTTGTCAGGGTATTTGACCAGAGCAACAAAAACAAAACTGCAACAGCAGACATGGTGCCTGCCACTGAGCTTAATCCAGAACCCGTATGATAGAAGAGAACTGACCCTCGGAATGTGTCCTCAGACTTCTACGTATGCTGCATGGTGCACTTGAGGACAGTGCACACACACATACACATACAGACACACACATGCACATATATGCACATACACACACAAACTCACACACACACACACACAATCAATCTTTAAGGCAAACAAATGAGGAAATCAGCCCTCCAGGTCCCTGCCTAGATGGACCCTTATGGGAAGGCACTTTCCCTACTTGCTGTAATTCCTGTAGATGGTAGGGAAGGAGCCATTGACAGCCACATCTGATCCCGGCCAGTAGTAGCAAGCAGCTTTTAGACCTTGATACATTGCTGTTAGCCAAATCTATAAAGAGTGAAAGACAACAGGATAATTATTTAAGAACAAACACTGTAACCTCCTCCTAACAACTATTTTGACTGAGAATTTGTTCTTGTTTTTACAGCAAATTAAAATTTATGATTGGTCAATCTCTCTCAACAATAAAACATGTAGGAAGGTAGGCGGTGGTGGCGCACACCTTTAATCCCAGCACTTGGGAGGCAGAGGCAGGTGGATTTCTGAGTTCAAGGCCAGCCTGGTCTACAGAGGGAGTTCCAGGACAGCCAGAGCTATACAGAGAAACCCTGTCTGGGGGGTGGGGGAGAACATGTAGGAAGATAGTAGCAGTTCATTATTTCTCCCATACTGATAGAACTGCATAATTTTTCACCTTTGAAGAAATTGCAGAACCGTATGGGAGAAATTAGATGTCTTTCTGAGAAAAGTTAAATGTGGGTCGATTGATGATACAAGACTTTTTTCAACACAAAACCACCTGAGTAAGTAACCATAAGTGCTTTGTTGTTGTTGTTGTTGTTTTTTTTTTTTACAATTCAAATAGTTATAATAAATAGTAAAACCTTCACATCTTCAGCAGTTAGAAACTGCATGGATGGCAAGAAACTCGGGTAGTCTGAGAAGACTGAGCCATTGTCAAGGAAACCTGCTTGGCGCCAAGGTGAGACTGCTACATACCGGCTGTCCACTCCACCAGGCGGGATTACTCTTCTCTACTGAAGAAAGTGAAAAATTCTTGTTGAGGTACACGTCATACATGTTATTGTCAATGATGCCATGTGACTCTGGATACAAACCCTATAATTTTTATCACAAACATAAGATTATGAAGTATGCTTTAGTAAAATATAGGCAGGCTGCAAGAGCAACAGCTCTCTACTCAGACCTAGGAAGAATGGTACATTGATGAACGTAACAGATCGAACACTAGGGATCAGGACTACGCAGCTTCCTAGCCTCCATGTATCTTGGCTTCAGCTGCGGATAGCAGCGGATGGTTTACACTGACTTCCCTGTTGTGTTTACACTGTTAAGTGTCCCCCAGAGACTCAGTCTTGATGCCTGCTTCCTGGCTGAAAGTCCTGTTCTGGGAGAGTGTAGAAACTTTAGATCAATAGTTCTCAACTGTCCTAATGCTGCAACCCTTTACTACAGCTCCTTGTGTTGTGGTGATTGCCAACCACAAATTATTTCATTGCTACTTTATAACTGGAATTTTGCTATTATGCATTGTAATATAGGTATCTAATATGCAGGATATTTAATATGTGATCCCCAAAGGGGTCGCAAACCACAGCTTGAGAGCCACTGCTTTAGAAGGTAAATCTTTGACGGAAGAAGTGGGATGTAGGTCACTGGGACAGGCCTGGAGGTGTGTTTGTTTATATGTTTATTTTCTGTGCATGTACATGTGTGTGTTGTGGGTTATGTACATGCTACAGCAAGCACAGGGAGGTCAGAGCACAGCTTCGAAGAGTCATTTCTCTCCTCTCACTTTGTGAGTTCTCAGGCTTGGTGCTAAGCACCTTTACCATCTGACCATCTTGCTAGGTCTTGGAGTTTTACAGCCCTGGCCTACTTCCTGTTTTCTCTCTCTACTTCCTGACTACACATGAGCATGACCAAGCAGCCTCTAGCTGCTGCTATCATGCCATCTACTGTGACAGAGTGGATCCCTTCACATTTGTACTCCAGAATAAACATAGTACTTCTTCTTGCCTAAATGGATTTCTGTCTGGTACTTTGTTCTAGCAATGAACAAAATAACTAACACGCTATATAACACACACAAAAAGCCCTAACATCTCTTGCATACTTAGTAACCTGTTTGCTACCCATGTTTTTTCATTTAATGAGGAGAATCTATTTGCTTTGATTGTCTTATCTTTTTTTAAGAAGTCATTAGAATAAGTCCATTTATGAAACAAAATTTTGTCAAGTAAAACTGGTAAAAAAGAGTCTAGAATTTTCCACATGGAAGCATCAATGCTTATAGAGTACCACACTTCCCAGCTGACTTCCAGTTGAGGAAAGGGCAATCAAAAAGTCCAGAACGGTATTTCTCACATTGCGGAGGATGCTGTGGCCTCACAAAGGTGAGTTAGCCTAAAGTGAGGCTCGCATGCTTAGTGGATGGAGAACACTGAGCCGTGACTTTCTAGCCTGGATTCAGTTATGCACTTATGAAGTGTATAGCACAAGCTTTCCCAGTTCTTGCTCAATGTGTCCCTATCTGTGTAGTGCAGTCAGTTCCCTGCCCATGCCTGTCAATCTTCCACTGGTCCAAATACTTACCGTGACAATTGTATAGTGATTTGGGAAGGTTTTGGTGGGATATGCCGCTCTCATATATTTGGAATGAATTCCGCATGTTTCTGTAAAAAAATAGAGTAAGACATTAGCAAGGTGTTTCTTGTGGATAACTAAATACCAACATGTTTCCCAGAAACTAAAAAGGGGATTAAAGATGGAAAGAGGGTGGAATTCTGACCCTGAAACTATTCATTAATAAAAAACTAGTCTACTTCTAGGAGTCAGATGGGCTTTGTTTCCGGGAAGAGCCAGGAGGCAGTGATATTAAACTTTGCAAGGCCATGTAGTTTTTGCTGCAGCAACTCAACTCTGTTCTTTGCAGGAAGGCACCACAGGTAATCCAAACACTGCAGTACAATAAATGTTACCGATCAACATCAAAATTCGAATTTTACATAATTTTAAATGCCCCAAGATTTTCTTCTCTTTTAGATTATTAAAAATAATCCAGTTCTTAGCACATATGAAATCAACTACACTAAAGGCAGAGTTAGCCAAGGAGCCCTGGCTTACTGACCTTTAAGATAAAAGTACACGAAAGTACACATTACTGGCAGTGTTTTCTTCTGGTTCCTCTCTTTATGCGTCTGATAATTACAGTAACAATTTCTACACAGAATTTGGCTCTCGGCTGCCAATTCCTACATTTAAAATATTCAGCATAACAAAAATCATCAGCGCCTCCCACACAGCTGCAAAGACATTTGAAGTGTACAACTGCAAAAACCGGGGCCACCTTGTTAAATTCTCTAAGTAAGCTCACTCTGCAGCTTGTTATCTTTGGGTCAGTTTCCATCTGCTCTATGAAGCTTCCTGTTAGATGTTTTTCACAAAGTATGGCCTTAATTGTGCTTCCGTTGTTCTGGTTTCAGTGCGAGCAATAACCCCAGGAGAGGTCAGACGCCCTGGAGCACACTGCTATTTCCTGTGAACCGGGGCAGACCAGGAGTGCTTCATACCCAGGTCTCATGACCTCTCCTTCTCAAAGCCCACTCTCCCATTATAGATTCTATTTAAGTTAAAACACAAGGTGAAATTGGTCGATGGCCAAAATGTCACCCACTCTGCAGCTGAAACAACATTCTCCCCAACAGACATGAGTTTGCTCTACTTCGAGCCATTGTTTGGTGGTGTTAATAAGACTCAGAAGTTTCCCCCATCACAATCTCCTGGAAATCCATAGAGTCCACTGTGTACAGCCCTTGATGCAAAGAGGAGAGGTGGAGGTCTCTCCTGCCTCAGAGACTATAAACTCAAATTACCATGAAGTTCTATGATAAAATAAAATGAAATTAAACTACTTTCACCATTTAAAGAATGACATGGGAGACAAGGATTTATACAATGAACAGGAATATAGAGTCAGTTTCTGTTTTTATTTCCTGAGAAAGTGGGTGGGAAGACTCAAGTTTGCAAATGCCTGAAGATACTGGGTATTGATGAAGTGTAGCTGAGCAGTGTGCCCAAAGCCTGGATAAACAAGAAAAGCAGGATTTAGCCTGGCTTGTGTTTTTAGATGGTTTGGGGTTCAGTCCTTGGCTACTGAGTTCTGTGAGGTTGAGCTGAACACACAAGAGTATAACAGATGAAATTCTCCTTCTCCTGTCAGACATGAAGTGGCGAGAAGAAGCCAGGGACAATACTCCAAGGGCATGCTTACTTACTTTTTCCAGGTAGGCTCCAAAGTTTTTGCAAAAGTTTCCAAACATCCTACAATAAAGCTGTCAGCTGAGAACCAAGTGTTCAAAACACAAGCCTGTGTGAAACACCTGATCCAAACCATCATACTCCAGTTCCCTGGAAACCAACAAGGAGGATGTTTGGGTTGATAGGCTTACATAGTGAGGTTTTAATGCACTGACTATAAAAGATGGCATCCAAATGGCTAAAAATGTGTTTTAAGCAGAAATCAGAAAGCTATGGTTGAAATATTTGTAAATGACATTTCCAGTTCTCAATAGGATGAGAAAAATCAAGTAACTTCCCTTGAAAAACAGATTCAGTCTCCTATTAACTGGCTTTCGTAGCCATGTTACCAAATAAATTTAAATAATGAGGTGAAAACTGAGAGATGTCAGTTCATCCTCCGGACCCAAGATGCTGGGCAGTGAGTGTCAGTCTCTTTTGCCAAACATGCGAAGTGCGGGAAAATGTCTAGAGTCATGGGGCCATTGTTGCAGAGAGAAGCAGGCTGCCTTTCCACATCATCTTGACTTGGGGTTAACTGAAGAAATCGTTGGATCTTGTCTTTTCATTTTAGCAGTGAAGAAACCAAGACTTGGAGAACTCAATCAGCTTACCCAAACTTAAAGAGCCATTTAACAATAATTTGAAAAAAAATCAAAACAAGAAACCAATAAAATCATGATTGTATTTAAGCATTTTGTAAATCCAAGAGTCTGGGGAAAAAAAAAAATGAAAGACAGGAATTGCAGAGCAGCCAATGTTGGGAGCCCCTGAGTTCACTCTCACCCTGTCACCTCAGGCATTCAGCTTTTATTATTATGATTGTGTTGAATTTCAGGAAGACCCAACTGCTCTAACACAGAAGCATCTGCTGTAGTAAAGGTGATGATGAGAGCAGTATGTATCATAACTTAAAGCCTTGCAATGATCCAACAGTGATCCTATCCACTTGGAAATGACCATCTTACTGACCTGAGATCTCATGGAGTGAGTGGCTGGAGTCAGTTTCTAAGTATCAATGGAGCCTGAAGAGCAGAGCCTCTAGTAGAGTATAGTAGATGGCAGATATACCCAGTAACCTTGATGAGACGCAGAACCCAGTTTTGACAATGTCACCTTTGAGTTGGTATACATAACAGATTCCCATCGTGAAGAGGTTACACTCTGAGATGGGACCCTCAAAATAAACCAAACAATGAGTGTACTACTTAACAAAAAGTCAAGAACTACCAAGTAGGAAAATCTTTCCCTAGTGAAAATATATACACCACAGGGCTAAGTCGTGGAGATCTTGAGAGGACGGGGGCCGGGGGGTGCTAAGACAAGGCACCAATGCTGTCAGGGGGAAAGCCCTCTTTCAGAGATGAGAGCAGTGAACTCCTTATCATTCACACTTTGTCGGCTGACTTACTCAGTTTGTCGATATTCGGCAACAGGGTACTCCATGTTTGTAAATACTCAGCTCTAAAGCCATCCATGGAGAACAAGATAACTGGTGGCAGGTCAAACCTGAAAATGGAAAACAGAAACTATTAGTGATCTTGGTACTACTTAACCATGAGAAAAAAATCCTTAAATATACGATGAGAAAACGGTCTCAGGTCAAGCCATCTTTTGCATGTTCCCATGACATAGATTTGGTTTCTGGTGGTGACATAGTCTGTGGTGTGTTTCTTACTTTATTTATTTTTATTTTTTTAATAATAAGGATCCTCTGCACTTACTCTCTGTAAGCTGTCATTTCTTTATTATATGTAAGCTATCTTACTATAGCTGTCCTCAGACACTCCAGAAGAGGGTGTCATCTCGTTACAGATGGTTGTGAGCCACCATGTGGTTGCTGGGATTTTGAACTCAGGACCTTTGGAAGAGCAGTCAGTGCTCTTAACCACTGAGCCATCTCTCCAGCCCGTGTTTCTTACTTTAAAGCTTAATTTTTAAGCTTTGCAAAATCAGGGTTAGGGTTAGGGTTAGGGTTAGGGTTAGGGTTAGGGTTAGGGTTAGGGTTAGGGTTAGGGTTAGGGTTTTTTTACTTTGTACTCATAATTTAGGATATTAACATGTATCCACAAACCTTAAAGTGCTTTTAGACCAGTATTTAGCATAAAATGATGGACAACCATAGGCTGTATTTTTAAAATCTGTTATTTATCTTCACTTTTTGTCTTTTACTTGAATGATATACCTGTTCATGTGTGACAGATGCATACCTTCATAAATGTTTATTAGCCAAACTCTGCCTGTAGCCATCACTGAGAATACGAAGTAGAATGGGAGTAATCTCTCAGAAGCTTATCTGATTCCTTCTCACAACTGATGACAACAAACCCCATCTCCAACAGAATTAGAATGAACAATATCTTGACTTTTAAGAACAATTGTTCTGGGCTGGAGACGTGGCTCAGCAGTTAAGAGCTCTGGCTGCTCTTCCAGAGGTCATGAGTTCAATTCCCAGCAACCACACGGTGGCTCACAATCACCCATAATGAGATCTGAAGACAGATACAGTGTATTATGCCTGAGCGAGTGGGGCTGGGTTGAGCGGGACCGTCCTGAGTTCAATTCCCAGCAGCCACATGATGGTTCACGACCATCTATACAGCTGCAGTGTACTCATACACATAAAATAAATAAATACATCTTAAAAAAAAAAAAAAAGAGCCAGGCAGTGGTGGCACATGCCTTTAATCCCAGCACTTGATAGGCAGAGGCAGGTAGATTTCTGAGTTTGAGGCCAGCCTGGTCTACAGAGTGAGTTCCAGGACAGCCAGGGCTATACAGAGAAACCCCGTCTCAAAAAACCAAAAGTTACCAATATGGCCATCACTTTCATATTGTAGAAAATTGACGGGAATCTAGAACAGTTTGTTTGGCTGCTTAGAATACTTATTTATTGAAGAGTAATTAACAACAAATTTCCAAGTAAGATTTTGGGCCAGATGTTGTATCTAAAGGCAGAAAAGAGTCACAGTCCTAGGAAATGAAATCAAGAGATGACCTGCACAGGCCAAGGGTTGAACCTCAGTACAGGGTTGAGCACACAGAAGGATGCCAGATTCTTTATAAGCCTTCAAGAACAGGCTTTCTAGGAGGTGTGATTGCTAAAGGACCAATAGAAATCACATAAGAGAATGGGGCCAATGTGCAGACAGGGCAGCACCCTGCACACATGCCCACAGAGAGCTGATCCCTATAAACACATGAGCCTCAAAAGCACTGTCCTAACAGTGTTAGGGCAAGAGAGAGCCACGGGTGGGAAGGGCAAGAGAGAGCCAGGGTGGGAAGGGCCAGAGAGAGCCAGGGTGGGAAGGGCAAGAGAGAGCCAGGGTGGGAAGGGCAAGAGAGAGCCATGGTGGGAAGGTGCACAGCATGGAGAGCTTTTGGAGTTGCTTCTAGAAACTTGGCAGGAATTGTTGACATTGGGCCAGGACATGGAAGTAAGCTCAGGCAGGAATCTGATTTGGGGCTAGAATGAATGTAAGTTTCAGGCAAAAATTTGACTTTGGGCTAGGACAGGGAAGAAGCAGGCTCAGATATCCTGGCCATCCTGATAAGCCCCTAGAAACAGTGACTTTGCTTATTGTCTTGCTTGTTCCTTGACTATTTGTGTTTATCGTCTTGCTTAGTTTTTCTTTTCAGAGATTTATTTTATTATTTATTTTATGTAGATGAGTTCACTGTCATTCTCCTCAGACAAACCGGAAGAGACCATTGGATCCCATTACAGATGGTTGTGAGCCACCATATGGTTGCCGGGAACTGAACTCAGGACCTTTGGAAGAGAGCCATCTTTCCAGCCACACCTTGCTTGTTCTTTAACCTAGAACTGACCTTACTACTTGCATGTAATTAAAATGGTATGAAAGCAGACTGGGAAAAAAATAAACCCGCTTCAGCCTCCGAACTGGCTGGGGTCATGCTACAGTGTTGTCTAATCTTTCTTTTTTTTTTTTTTTTAATTCTCACTCTTTCCCTGGAGGAACTGCTGACTGACTGAGCTGGCTTGGTCAATACAGCATGGTACCATTGATGAGAAAATCTAAATCAGGGCTCAGTGGGAAAATAAATCAGAAGCCAATTACCTTTACAGAATAGAGGCTGGGAAGGGATATGAGGCATCTTATTGGGGTAAAAATATTCTGTGTCTTGTAAGTGTCCCACAGTACTTAGGAGGTGAAGGTAGAAAGATCTAAAGTTCAAAGCCATCCTTAGCTACATAGTGAGCTTATGGTGAGCTGGACCTATTTCATGAGACCCAGTCTCGAAACTGGGGGCCGAGAGTGTGAAGAATGTGAATGTGTGTGTGTGTGTGTGTGTGTGTGTGTGTATGTGTGTATATATATATATATATATATATATATATATATATATATATATACATATATATATATGTGTGTGTGTGTGTGTGTGTGTGTGTGTGTGTGTGTATGTGTGTGTGTGTTAAACACTGACTTCTAGACATGACTGTTGCAGTCCCAGAGCAGCCATGATTACCTCCACAAAATCTCCATAAGATAGGGCCTATCAACACTCTGGCCTGGAGGGTGAGCTGCTCACCCTACCTCATTCCTTCCCTGAGGATACATGCAGATTCTGGTCAGTGGGGAAGGAGAGGCATTTTTCTGCAGGGACAGAGCCGTGGGTGAGGACCTGTGCTCTTGCAGAACAATCCCACCCACAGGCTAATGACACTCACTGGGTCACATTCATACAGGAGAAAGATGTGGAAGTGGGATGGGGAGGGACTGGTCATGAAGAACAGGGGGATTAACAGGTGTGAAAGGGACAAGATGGGGTAAAGGGATAAATACTGAAGGGACCCTGCAGGGAAGCATACCTTGAGGGTTGAGAATGAGAGCTCAGTTCAGGTCAACTTTGTCAACCTGGATCAGACTTGGCAAGTCTGATGCCAGATGGTTCATGCACAGCATATTTAAAACAGGGTACAATTTGGGAAAAAAGTTTCCAGGCCATAATCATTCCCATTCCAGGTGCACAGTAAAGCTTATAAACTCCTTTACAAAGAACATAAAACTGTGAGGGTGGGTTCTATAGCTAAAAGGATTAAAATCTCTGACAAATGTAGACTTAGAGGTCAACAGGCTAAAGTACAGGCGACATCCCCCCTAGGGGTGGATTCTATTAACTGGGAGCTAGGGAGGGAGAGTGTGGGTGGGATCAACATTCTGGTGGATTTGGGTAAGGTCTAGCATTACTATAGTAAAAGGTGGATGAAGTCTGTCTCCACAGATGGCCAAAAAGGCCACCAGATCATTAACAAAATCCACTCCCAGCCTTTTGGGCAGGAAACCAGGTATTTTATCTTCTCTATAGAAGAGAGGCTCCAGTGTGTTTAACATTCCCAGTTTCCCTAGTGATGTGTGGACACAGGACCTTTGTATCCAACAGAATACATTCCAAATACATTAGGTAAATTTATATTCTTAATAAACATTTTATAAACTTAACTCAGGTCCTATGCCTGTCTTCTCCATATCTGTGTCATTTATGTATAAATTGAATATATATATATATATAGTATATACACACATATATAATTAAATATACATATAATTAAAAATACCATGCCTTTTTCTCTGAGACAGTGAAGATTTTCAAGCTTCTACCTAATTTTGCTGTTAAAAGTTCTGGGTTCTGGGGCTGGTGAGATGGCTCAGTGGGGAAGAGCACCGACTGCTCTTCGGAAGGTCATGAGTTCAAATCCCAGCAACCACATGGTGGCTCACAACCACCCGTAATGAGATCTGACGCTCTCTTCTTGTGTGTCCGAAGACAGCTACAATGTACTTATATATAATAAATAAATAAATCTTTAAAAAAAAAAAAGTTCTGAGTTCTTATTTTAGGACCTGATCTTTCTGGTCTAATAGCTATCCACTCAGACCTTTTATTTCCAAAATCTCTGTCTCAAGAGCTATAATTTAATATGATACACTTTTTTGAAAAAGAAAGACATAGTCTCTATGTTGCATCAACTGTCTTCCAACTCCTCAGCTCAAGTGATCCTCCTGCCTCAGTCTCCCAAGTAGCTGGGACTCCTTATCCTGGCATACCACCGTGCCTGGCTCTGTAACATTTTTCTTAATGAAATGCTGCTTTTTTTAAGATGCTGATTCTTTAAAGCTAAATATTCTTTTCAGCTTTTGCCACCTCTACCCCATCCTCTGGGCTCAACTGCTGGGCCCAGTGAGCAAAAGGAGGAAAGTAAGGCCACCCTGGTGTTGAGGTGACAGGGGATATGTCTTTAGGCATAATGAAAGCAATGGTCACACATATAGGAGGAGAGACATGGTGAGTGGTCGTTTCCTGGCCAAGGCCCTGCCGCTGTGAGCCTTTCTTTCCCTGAATTTCTTTCTCCCCCCTCCACTCAGCTGGAAGATGTGTTAACTGTAAGGATGTTAATTGACTGAAAAGAGCCCCAGCTGGAGAAAATGTTGTCTGAATTCCCATGCTGCCCATAGGGACTGCTCTGGGAATGTTGGTAATGCCAACAAAAATGTCCAGAGGTAACTCAGACCCAGAAAGATACACATAGTATGTACTCACTTACAAGTGGACATTAGCCATGAAGTACAGGATAACCATTCTACAATCCAAAGGCCCAAAGAAGCTAAGGAACAAGAAGGGCCCAAGGGGAGATGCTTGAATCTCACTCAGAAGAGGAAAGAAAATAGTCATCTGGGTGGGAGAGAGAATGGAAATCAGTTGGGGGCTCTTGGATAAGCCAGGGACCAGGGATGAGGGAGGCTCCTGGGAGTCTAAGGGGGCGATTCTAGCTGAGACTCCAGCAACTGGGACTATGGAGCCTGAAGTAGTCACCTCCTGTAGCCAGGCAGGACTTCCAGTAGAGGGAGGAGAGGCACCAAACCTTGACCCAAAATTTGTCCTGTCCATGAGATGTACAAGGATAAAGATGGAGAAAAGATTGAGGGAATGGCTAAACAATGACCAGCACAACTTGAGACCCTTCACACAGGAGAGAGCCAACTCCTGACACTATTAATAAATATAATCAAATAATACACCCAAGTAATTTGTTATCAACAAATGCCTGTTGACGGCATATCCACAAGGAATCCAAACTTCTGTTAACAATTATATTTTTGAGAGGATAGTGTGGAAATTCTCCTTGGCTTTCCCCCCTTACAGCATCATGTGCCTGCTATTAAAGGAAGATGAAGTCCCATGCCATTTAGACTTACCCTTCAGGACATTGGGGCTCCAAGGATGAGGCACAGCCTTCTGTCACCCATGAGGCTTCTCCTGCAAAGCAGATTATACAGTTTAAAACAGCTGTGCCACATACAGAGCGAAGCAGGGTGTAAGATCGGGGTGTGTCTTCTCCAGCTGCTAAACTGCCACTCTGATGACTGGTGACTAACTTCTTCCAGGACACAGCATGCACTATCTCACACAGTGACAAGAGCAGCGGGCTCTAAAGCCTTTGGGATCCGTGATTTACACTGCTAAGTGCCAGGAAGGGAAACCATTCCATCCAGAAAGCAAAGCAGGGTCCTTACGCAAAAGAATATGTCTTCATAGGCTGGAGGGATGGCTCAGCCATTAAAGGCTAGGCTCACAACCAAAAATCTAAAAATATGTCTTCACTAATGGGTTTGTTTGTCTCATGTTCTCATCTCAAGGATATGTTCATAATGGCTGTAGTAACAATAGATTTAATAAAACCTAAAGAAAAGAGGAAGAAAACCATGAAGAAAAGAAATGGCTAACTGGAAATGGTTGGTATTAAATGGAAAACACTGAAAAATCTTAACAAAAGCTTGCTGTATAAATGTTTCCCTTTATAAAACATTCCAGCTAATGGATAGAAACGATAGAAGACATATGTGTCCCTATGCAACTCCTAATGACACCTCCCACAGAAGATTCAAGTAGACGTGATGTGCATCATGATGGAGATCAATCAATCCATACATCAGTCAATAGCAGAGTTTCAACAATGCTCTGGCTCTAACCTCTAAATTTCTGGAAACGTATGGAATGGTAAATTACTTAGGTCACAAAGGATTCCATCAGCAAAATCTAGGTTAAGGAAACTCTCTAGAACAAATGACCCTATTTCTCCAGAATATAGAATGTCAGAGGCACAAAAAGGGAGGACACAGTTTTTTACAAGACTTGAAATACGTGAGTCAGTTGCCATAACAAGCACTTGTTTGGATTTTGCTTCAATCTTTTAAAAACTATTATGAAACAAAGACTGGGTATTTCAGGACTTGAAGTAATTATATTTATGGTTAGTATTATAATGTTATTAAATCTTTGTTTTTTAGACACATACTGAAAATATTCCAATGCTGTGATTCTAATGCCAGCTCTGAAATAATCTCTTTTGAGAGAGAGGAGAGACAGAGACAAAGACAGAGACAGACAGAGAGGAGGAAGATGGCAAGAAAATAACATGTATATTTTTGTTTTAAAAAACCACAATGTTGTAGAAATGGCTCCAGTTAAGAGCACTCACTGGCTGATCTTTCAGAGGATCAGACTTCAACTTCTGGAGGTTCACAATTATCTTTAATTCCAATCTCAGATCTGTCACCCTCTTCTAGACCCATGGAGAACAGACACAGACATATGTGCAGGCAAACACTTCTACACACAAAACTATTTTAAAAAGAAAAGAAAGGGCTAGAGAGATGACTCAGTGGATAAGAGCACTGACTGCTCTTCTAGAGGTCCTGAGTTCAATTCCCAGCAACCACATGGTGGCTCACAACCATCTGTAATAGAATCTGACACCCTCTTCTGGTGTGTCTGAAGACAGCTACAGTGTGTAATAAAATCTTTATACAGTATATAAATAAATCTTTAGAAATAAAAAAGAATTCCAGGTAGTGGTGGCGCATGCTTTTAATCCCAGCACTTGGGAGGCAGAGGCAGGTGGATTTCTGAATTCAAGGCCAGCCTGGTCTACAGAGTGAGTTCCAGGACAGCCAGGGCTACACAGAGAAACCCTGTCTCAGAGAAAAGAAAATAAAAGAGGAGAGGAGAGGAGAGGAGAGGAGAGGAGAGGAGAGGAGAGGAGAGGAGAGGAGAGGAGAGGAGAGGAGAGGAGAGGAGAGAAGAGAAGAGAAGAGAAGAGAAGAGAAGAGAAGAGAAGAGAAGAGAAGAGAAGAAGTTGAGGCGGGCAGTGGTGGCGCATGCCTTTAATCCTAGCACTTGGGAGGCAGAGGTGGGTGAATTTCTGAGTTTGAGGCCAGCCTGGTCTACAGAGTGAGTTCCAGGACAGCCAGGGCTACACAGAGAAACCCTGTCTCGAAAAACCAAAAAAAAAAGAAAAGAAAAGAAATTGATTTGTAGATGATGCAGATTGTAGTCCTAGACTCCATGGCAATTTCACACAGTGAATCATCTGAGAGGCTAGACTATGCATCACTCAATTACCTAGATAAACAGCACTCTATCTACTCCTTTCACAACTCAAGATAACAGTTTACTAGTAGAGGAAAACTAGAGATACACGGGGCTTAATTCGTCCTAATAGCAAATAGAGCGTTCTGTAGGAGAACAAGGAATCTCAACCCCGCCAGAGGCTACAAAGTCAGCAATTGTATTTCAGTGCTCTTTCCATCCTTAGCACGCTCTTCTCTTTGATGTAGGTTAACAATCTAGTTGCTTATCTTACTGAGTCAGTTTACCTTTGCCTTGCTCACTCTGCATTTATCTGCAAGTCACACTACGTTTATAAAAGTTATACTTTGTCAGCAGGAGATGGGATTGGCCATGAAATGATGTGTTGCAGATTGGTGGTGGGCAGGCATGAAGAAAACACAAGATGACTCTCACTGCCTCTGCTTGATTGAAATTAATCAGAGTTTTTCAAGTTTTCTAAATTTTCCAAAATACAAAATCCACAAGCAAGTTCTTACTTCAAAATCATTCAAACTTTCCAACAATGTGTATAAGGCTAAACTTCAGCCTTATTTATAACAACCACTTCTCATGGTACAGCCAAGCAATGAACTCAGATAAAAACTTACATGACCTCATCACAAGCCTGTGACAAAATTGGGGCAAAAGAAAGAAGTATACAAGAAAAATTACACCGGGCAGTGGTGGCACATGCCTTTAATCCCAGCACTTGGGAGGCAGAGGCAGGCAGATTTCTGGGTTTGAGGCCAGCCTGGCCTACAGAGGAGTTCTAGGACAGCCAGGGCTACAAAGAGAAACCCTGTCTCAAAAACAAAACAAAACAAAACAAAACAAAACAAAACAAAACAAAATTATAGTCAGTGGAATTAGAAAGCTAAACCAACCACAAATCATACTTGGCTTTCTAAATACTCAGGAAAAAATTTTATGACTCAGCAGTTACTATAAACTGATGTCATCTCAGGCCACTTCCCAGGACGCCTGGTTCTGATTATTTGTAATTATTTTTCATATAAAAATATGAAATATGTGACACATATATATCAATACAGAAGATATTCTTTACTCCTAGACTAGATAAGTAATGTTTCTGAGACAGTTAGGAGTCACACAAATGAAGGATAAAATGATCATATGCTGGGAGGTAGCCAATCCATTTTTTGGTTTCATAGAAAACTCATATAAAATAAGGACTTAATTAAGGGCCCAAGGAATGCCCAGTCCCCCGTGTTAAACATTAAAGAGTTACAGATACATTCTACTCATGGAGAAGCAGAAGATGCCTCCTGGGACTTGCCCTGCTACTGCTGACCAAATGAGCAGCCTACAACTGAGCTAAGTCATGGGCCAGAGGGACTGGGACACTCTACCACTTGAAATCCCTTGTTTGCACAAAAGATCTATATGGGAACTTCTCTCTAGCCAAGCTTTTCTTTCTTGCAACTTGTCAGACCTATAAAACATTGCAACGGAGATACCTTACAGAAGAGACAATTCATTTGAGCTTAAAGTTCCAAAAGGATATGAATTTGTTATGGCAGGGAGGCTTAGACAGAAGTTGTGTGGCAGCCAGAGCAGAAAGCTGAAAGCACACATCCTTAACCATACATACAGACGAGAGAACAAACTAGAAGTAGTAAAGGGCTTTTAGCTCTGAAGGCCCACCTACAGAGACACTCTTCCTCCAGCAAGGCCATGCCTCCAGAGCCTCCCCAAACAGCAATCCAACTAGGATGAAGCATTCAAATTCTTGACACTATGGAGGACAGTTCTCATTTCCACCATTTCTAGGTTAAGAGAACCCAACACTAGCAACATTTATATGCTAACTTCTGTCTCTTACTTCAAAACTTTGAATCCAATTTAATTTCTGTAGCATGTTTAAAACATCAGTTCAGTACAGCATGGACTTATAAGGACAGATCTGCAGGGTAAAGAAGTTCAGTGCTCATGTAATGTGCAATTTTCACAAGCAACATGGATGCTGAAGCATTAGCAAACTTCCAATGATATCAAATCTTTATGAAGCATCTGGTGTAGTGAGTCATAGGCTTGCACTGGGACATTGCATCTGCAGTAAGTCCCTACGGGGTCTCAGTCTATAGAACACTCAGGACACAAATCACTTAATACCTGCAATAAAACCTTCTCCACATGCTTTATCTAGTGTCTCAAACCACAAGTGCACAAAGCATCATCACTGGACTGGAAAGCCCTTGCTGTCTACATGGTGACAGGGGCACAAAGCTCTTTTATCTCTTCATGAAGTAGACTTCTTTTCTAAACCCCACTTCATCTTATACTAGAAACATTCCATCTTTTCCTGTACATGGAGTAACAGCTAAATGTTCTCTCTTCTAGTTGTAGCTCAAGATGGCTCTATGAGACTCTGAGTTCTACCTTAGCCCTAGAGGCAAATGCACCACCAGTCTCTGCTTACCTTGGCACACAGTCTTGTAGTCGGCGCAGCAGTCCTTCCTCTGTAGACAGTCATCCGCACATGAACAGAGGGCTGTGTCCAGTCTACTCTCCCCACAACGGAATACACTGCAGGTCCATATTTGAGCTGAAAAGGTATGCAATGCAGTTCTGAGCACTTAGGTGCACGAAACGAAGACTACCAATGCCACACGCTCCCCCTGCGTTATCACAATACAGTCAAACCCTTGATTTAATGAATGGGAATAAGTCATACAAAACAAAACAAAAAGAAACTTTGACTCCACTCTCCTTGCATGGGTAGCCGAGAGTAATAAGACTTTTTTTTTTAATGATTTATTTATTTATTTTATGGATATGAGTACACTGTCACTCTCTTCAGGTACACCAGAAGAGAGAATCAGACCTCATTACAGATGGTTGTGAGCCACCATGTGATTGCTGGGAACTGAACTCAGGACCTCTGGAAAAGCAGTCAGTACTACTGAGGCATATCTCCAGTCCATAATGAGACTTCTTAAGTTGAACTTGTACTCTTGAGTTTGAAGATGTTCTGGATCCTGGTCCTATTCCTTCTCAACTGTGGGGACTCCACATGTCAAAGCACCATGAGCAGTGATGAGCACTGACGATATGGATATAATCAAGAGCCACCTTGCCCAGTCTTGTCTAAGGACAGCCAGTAAAGGAGGGACAGAAGTCACAGAAGTAATAGGAGCATCGGAGAATCCCATGGGAGCCAGGTCATTATCTACCATTTCAGTTCCTATACAGTTATGCCTTGACTGAGGTCAAGCAAAGTTTGGGCCCCCGTGTTTACTGAGAAGGGGGAAATGACAATAATTAACCTTATGTAGATATCCAGAACAGATGCTATGTGTAGAACTGCAGTCTTGAGAGATAATGAAAGCTTAATTTCCATGATCATGTGACAGGGAAGGTCAAGGAAGACTATGAGAAGAGACACAGATCATATGACAGTAAAGGCAGAGGAACGCTATGTGTAAGAAACGTAGACCATGTGATAGTGCAGGCAAAGCTGTGATATTGCCAGTCAGGAAAGCCAAAGCTCCCCAGTGAGAGCCGGGCGGTGGTGGCGCACTTGGGAGGCAGAGGAAGGCGGATTTCTGAGTTCGAGGCCAGCCTGCTCTACAGAGTGAGTTCCAGGACAGTCAGAGCTACACAGAGAGACCCTGTCTCAAACAAAACAAAAAACAAAAACAAAACAAAACAAAAGCTTGCCAGTGAGAAACCAGACCGTAGAGAAGAAGCTGAAACTTCTCCCTCCACCAATGCTGCCAACATCTAGATGTTGGATTTCCAGCCTCCAGAAAGAATGGACTTCAGCTTGTTGTCTGTTGTTTTTAAAGCTACCTAGAGCATGGTATTTTGTTATGGTAGCCCTGGAAACTAACACTTGGCAGAAGGCTGTGACATCGGAATGATGTTATAACTAACGTGCTAGTGTCAGAACCCTTACTTGACTTCACACAGGTATCTTCAAAGTCCCAGCAGCAGTCTTTTCGGCCTGTGCATCCCGAGTCACAGCGGCAGCCCTCCAGTCCTCGGTGCGAGGAGTCAAAGCATTTCCTCCTGCAGCTGCCTATCAAGGAGAGACAAAGGACAGCCACACTTGCTGTTGGACAGGGTTTCATCCCTAGGGAGTGAGATCTCAGAGAAGTAGTAAGCACAGACAAAGGAGCAAGGTGACTCCACCGAGTCTCAGGAAAGGGCAGGGCTTTTGCAAATTAGCAATGCAAAGAAGGCAATGTGGAGTTTGGAAAGGTTGCTTTCAAAAGGTGTAAAGACAGGTGCTCTCTGCCCTGCTAAAAAAGCTAGAGGCCCATCTGTGCTAAGGGGAAGTCATTAGAGTACACACACACACACACACACACACACACACACACACACACACACAAAATAGCAATAGATTTGCATTCAGTCAGGGATTTTAACCCAAACCAACAAATAGAAAGATAAGAGTCTAAAGGAAGATAGCAGCAGTGTACACAAAGACAACACAAATACAACCTAGACAAAGTAAAGTGCATTTTAGAGCTTTTTGTGAGAAATAGAAAAGGAGGAATAAGTTAAGAATTACTCCTAACATGGAGGTCAAGGATTTCAAACAATATAAGCTCAATGCTTCTCCATATCTGATACCTACTAAGGAGCAAATAGATACCTACTAGGGAGCCTGGATACTGAGTTTGAAGTTCAGGAAACAGAAACTACATATACTAGTTTTGAAATCACCAGCATATACATGGTTAAACAAGAAGAATGTTACAGTTATATTATATTGAAGATAAAATTGTATTATTCATTTGAGAATTTCATGCATGTACAGAATGTATTTTGATATTAGCCTTATGTCTTCTCCATGACTACTTCCAGATCTACCTCCTATCCCCAACTTCCTGTTCTCTTTTCATATTTTTATAGTCCAGTGAATCCAATTTATGTTTCCCATGTACACATGGGTTTGGCACTATCTATTGGATCATGGTCATTCTACCAGGGGTCAAAACTGATTCTCCCCTCCAGTCAACCATCAGTTGTAAATAATTTCTCCAGTGGGATAGGGGAGTCATTCCCCACTTCCCTAATCCCCACCCCCTTTACAGCCCATGCTAGTAGCATGTTACCAGGTATGGTCTTGTTCAGGTCTTCTACAGGCAGCTACAGCTGCTGTGGGTCCTGTCACATCTAGAAGACAGGTTCAGCTCAGTCCTCCCTGACACTCTCGCTCCTCTTCCTTGATGTTTCCTGAACTAAGTATGTACTAAGCTAAATATACTTTATCTTGACTCTGAGTTGAATGAGGACTACATAAATAAATATTACCTACAATTTCCTTATGCTACTTGCTTTTCCTTTTTAATTCCCAGTTGAAGGCAAAGAGTACTTGCCAGTACATTTGGGTAAATTCTGTTTTGCCATCATTAAGTTCAATCTTTGGAAACCACTACATAATTTTAAATTTATGAATTATCAGGCTGGAGAAATGGCTTAGTGGTTAAGAGTACTGACAGCTCTTCCAGAGGTCCCGAATTCAATTCCCAGCAACCACATGGTGGCTCACAACCATCTGTAATGGGCATCTGATGCCCTCTTCTGGTGTGTCTGAAGACATCTCAGTTTACTCATGTAGACTAAATAAATAAATCAATCTTTAAATTTATGAATTGTCACTTAAAATCCTATATTTAAGACAGGGTCTCATGTGGCCCGGATTGGTGTTGAAACTCTTTTAACAACCAAGGGTAACTTTGAACTTCTGGTCCTCTTGACTCAGCTTCCTGAATGATAAGAGGCATGTGCCACCACACCCAGGTCATGGGGTGCTAAGGACTAAACCCCACAGCCCTAAGCATGCTAGAGAAGCAGTCCACCAGCTATAGTCCAAGCTTTGTTATATTTCAAGCATTGTGATGGTTAAAAAAGAAAATAAAAAAAATCCAACACGAACTTGCCCACGTAAGCCTGGGATTGAAAGAGTTAAATTTGAGACCAGGGTTAGAGAGGATTGCTGAAAACCACAGGGGCCAGAGGATGGCTGGGCCAGGGAAAAGCTGACCAAGGGAGTGCAAATCTCAGAGATAAGGCAAGGAGGTGCCTGGCTGAGGCGCCTGAGACACGCCTGGCCAGACATTGAGTGATAGACCCTGGGCCATCTGGTTTTCTTAGGTATTAGCTAAGGGTCAATTAAGAACCTTGAATAAGCATTCCTTTTTCACTCCCCATTTTGGAATTCTCAACTCTGATCTGCCCGAACTACATTTAAAATAGCCAATCATGTATAGCCACACCAATTCCTTTGTTTCCCCAGACCTTTTTTCCTATAAAAAGCCCTAACCTCTGGACCTTGTGGTCAGATTTCCCTAGACTCCTGCATGAGTTGGATTGGGAAACGAACCGGGGCCCTGAATAAAACTACCTCTGCCTTTGCATCAAGACAGCTTTTTGCATTCTTTGGGTGCATGTCTCCCAGGACTTGAGCGGGAACTCCCTATTGGGTCTTTCATTGGGTATTGGAGTATAGTGGTGGGAAAAACAAAGACGAGGCCATAGAGAGTTTACATTAATAAAAGATTCCTTAAACATATGGTGTTGGGCTGGCGAGATGGCTCAGCGGGTAAGAGCACTGACTGCTCTTCTGAAGGTCCTGAGTTCAAATCCCAGCAACCACATGGTGGCTCACAACCACTCGTGATGAGATCTGACACCCTCTTCTGGTGTGTCTGAAGACAGCTCCAGTGAATTGTGCCTGAGAGAGCAGGGCTGGAGCCAGTGAGCTGGGCCAGCAGAGGTCCTGAGTTCAATTCCCAACAGCCACACACATGATGGCTCACAGACATCTGTACAGCTACAGTGTACTCATATACATAAAATAAATATAATAATCTTTAAAAAAAAACAAATGGTGTTAACAAAATAATAGTGAGTTTTAGTATATTAGGACAATTGGTCAGTTGCAAGGGGAGAAACTGAATCTGTAGATATTCTTGCCTCATATACAGAAATCAATTCAAAATGGACAAAAAAAAAAAAAAAGACCAGATGAAGACAGAGGTAAAAAATCATAGAAATTAATGTTTTTCAGAGTGGTAGACCTCTCAAATTCAGTCTCCTCTATATGATCCAAAAATATATAAAACAGAACATTCTGATTATTTTCAAAGTATTATTATAATAGATTGGTTTAAAATTGAGCAGCTGAATCTTCTTACCCGAACTAGTACTGCCCACAACCCCACCTCTACCCCATACCAAGCTCAAGTAAGAAAACTTTGTAGCTGGGCGGTGGTGGAGCACGCCTTTAACCCCAGCACTTGGGAGGCAGAGACAGGTGGATTACTGAGTGTAGACCAGCCAGCCTGGTCTACAGAGTGAGTTCCAGGAGAGCCAGGGCTACACAGAGAAACCCCATCTCGAAAAACCAAAACCCAAAAACCAAAAAAAAAAAGAAAACTTTGTATTTCCAAATGTTCATGTAAAAAAACAAACAAACAAAACAAAAAACAAAAAACAAAAAACAAAACAAAAAAAAACAGAAAGCAAAATAAAGTCATATGGTCATGCTTGAGGCAGCTCATCTTCATTTTATATGTGAGCTCTACTCATACAAATGGTTCCAGGATCCAAATACTTATTGCTACCTGCTTCAAGACAAGGATTGGCGTGTGATTGTCCTAGGTCCCAACTGTCCTCTCTGCTTCTGTTCTCATGATTCCATGTTTGGAACACAGCAGCCTTAGCTCATGCTACATTTGTTAACAAACCAGATTATTTTATACTGCAGCTCAAACTCTCCAGACCAAATGCAAGACTAAGCTTTGATATACCAGCCCTTAGGGATTCACTTCTCCTTGGGGAGAAGTGTCACTGCCTCACTCTGACCCTGTTAAGTGTAGAGATCGTGACTTTCCTGTTGTCTCCTCAGTGCAGTACAGCAGACATTCATTCTCCTGGTTTACACCTTTGCATTCACTGTTTCTAGTTACCTAAAATAGTCTTCCTTGGAGAGAATCCCCACTTCTTCACTTCCATGAGCTCATAATTCAAAGGTCAGTCACTTTGCACCCACATCCAATCTTACATACCTGCCTGACGTGACATTTTCCTCCTTTTGTTTTCCCTCATTATTTTTTTCCTTGGACCTCCTCGCTCCTCCCTAATACCATATGGCTGGAAATGGTCTTCAACTTCTGATCCCCCTGCCTGCTCCCTTCCCAATGCTGGACTACAGGTGTACTCTACCACATCCAGTTCATGGGGTCCTGAGTACGAACCCCTGAGTTGTTCATGCATGCTAGGCAAGTAGTTAGAAAACACAGAACACAAGTCAATGTTTTCAGTGAGTACATTAAAATAAAGAAAAATACACACACCTTTAATCCCAGCACTTGGGAGGCAAGGCAGGCGGATTTCTGAGTTCGAGGCCAGCCTGGTCTACAGAGTGAGTTCCAGGACTCGAAATAAACAAACAAACAAAAAAAAAAAAAAAAAAAAAAAAAAAAAAAAAAAAAAAAAAAAAAAAAGGAAAAATACACACATGGCAATAAGTTTTAAGGAATACATAAATAGTTTAAAAGTCCACACATTATCAGTTTGCATTGCAAATGTGTAAGGATTACTTGGAGCAGAGAATGGTTAAAGTTGTTCAGGATTTGGGCTTTAACAGAAGAGACTGGGCACAAGAATTAATAATAGGGCTGGCGAGATGGCTCAGCGGGGAAGAGCACTGACTGCTCTTCCGAAGGTCCTGAGTTTGAATCCCAGCAACCACATGGGATGAGATCTGACGCCCTCTTCTTGTGCATCTGAAGACAGCTACAGTGAATTATGCTGGAGAGAGTGGGGCCAGCAGAAGTTCTGAGTTCAGTTCCCAGCAGCCACACACATGATGGCTCACGGCCATCTGTACAGCTACAGTGTACACATACACATTAAATAAAATAAATCTTAAAAAAAAGAATTAATAATAAATGGGCTGACCATGCTAAATGCCACAGAATATTGAAAAGAATGAAAGAGGCCAAAGGGGCCCTAATTGAAAAGAGAGCATGAGATGCTGCTAGGAGAGCTGAGCACCTGCAAAGAAGGGGAGAGGATAAAGCAGCAGCCCGGGAACCCAGGCAGCAGGGAACCAGGCACCGGGAACCCAGGCAGCAGGGAACCAGGCACCGGGAACCCAGGCAGCAGGCACGAGGGGAGAGAATAAAGCAGCAGCACCGGGAACCCAGGCAGCAGGGAACCAGGCACCGGGAACCCAGGCAGCAGGCACGAGGAAGTGCATAGCCAAAATGCTGAGACAATGGCGATTTTGTCCAGAGATTAGTCTATGCTTTTTGAAGTCAAGGTATGCAATTTGGAGGATAAATAGCCAAGAACTAATGCCCATTTGTGTGCATCAACCACATTATGATACCACTGGAAAGAGCTTGCCAATGTTCACTCCAGCCAGGAACGGCCACACCCCTCATAGGGGTCTGGTGACCACAAGATGACAGGAATTTTCCAACTAATGTTAACTTTTTTTCTTCTTCTTAAATCTCTGTGTTCCTGTGTTTCATGGAAGAACTGTGTGTCAGTTCTCAAACGGAAACGTGACTGGGAAATTGTCAGCTAACCAACCCAGGAGCATCCCTGCTAGAGAGATGCTAAATCCTTTCTCAGTAAAATGTATCAGTCGCATTGAGAGGGACATCAAGTGTGCTAAAAACAGACTTCATACTTCACCGGAGCTAAAACACCAACACAATATACTAAGAAATATAGAAAAAGTAAGTTGGCTCAGAAAGTTAAGGTGTTTCTCGTGGGAGCCTGGCAATCTGAGTCAAGTCCCAGGAACCCATAATGAATGAATGAGAAAACCAGCTCCACAGATTCTTGTCTTCTAATTTCCACATGCATGCTGTGTATACACACACATACACACACACTGCACATATGCATGATACTAAATAAGAAATGTTAAATTATACAAAATGCTTATGTTTTTATTTATAAGTGGTGTATTTGCTACCCATACCAGTAGGATAAAAAAACAAAGGGAATAATGATCTTATAATTCAGAGTATATATCTCTTGCTTTTCTTTGCTTCTTATAAGGAAAAAAATGAAGCTTTTATTATGGTCTACTTTTTAAGAATTTGGCATTGAGTAACCATATAGTGGGATATGAAAGATGTGACAGTGTTAATATGCTATTGAGGCACAGAGGCGGTAGCCATAGCAACAAAGACTTAGAGGGTCAAGTAGCTGTACAGAGCCATCAGACATGTCTAGCTGCTGTAAGAACTAGGACAGGATGTCTGCGGTTAGTTCCCCTCCTCTGGACTTCATTTTCCTTTCTGTGTGTCAGGGTGAAAGAGGAAAGTCCATAAGCAACAATGAGTAACATTAATTGTGAGGAAGGGAGGGAGGGAGGGAGGGAGGGAGGGAGGGAGGGAGGGCTGGAGAAGAGGCAGGTTCCAAGGAGTTAAAGCCAGAAGAAAAAAGAAACTGGTTTGGGGGGCATGTATTTTGAAAAAAAATGCCTAAGGATGTACCTTGTTCTTCAGGTTTCCTTAGTCCCAGTCCCAGTCCCAATCCAAGCGATACAATCACCAACAAAGCAAGAAGAACCTATTACAGAAAGGAGAAGTCATCTCTGTGGTTTTTAAAAATAAAACAAAATGACAGATACGTACCTTTCCTCTAGACTGCAATCAATTCACAGTACAGGCAGCATGTTAATTACCAAAGGTATCAGATGCAGCAACCACAAAAGGACACTTCATTTAATATCCAATAAAAAGAGATTTGGAAAAGAATTATTTGATTTTATTCATACTTGCTTTTTTTGGTTTTTCGAGACAGGATTTCTCTGTGTACCCCTGGCTGTCCTGGAACTCACTCTGTAGACCAGGCTGGCCTCGAACTCAGAAATCCGCCTGCCTCTGCCTCCCAAGTGCTGGGATTAAAGGCGTGCACCACCGCTGCCCAGCACATACCTGCTTTTGAAACAAGTTCCCATGTAAGGCCTGGGCTAGCCTCAGACTTACTATGTCTCCAAGGATGATCTTAAACTCTCATCCATCCTGCTTCCATACCTGGAGATCAAATCCAGGACTTCATGCATGCTAGATAAGTATTCTAATAACTAATCCCATGAGAAAAATGTTCTGTACATCATTTATTAGAGATTACTTTCATATTTCAAATACTAATGTAATTAACTCCAGATTCAGTGAAAGCAGGCATTGAAACCACCAGAACTATAAATCTTCACCTTTTTTTTTTCTTACAAGACTTTCCCTTGGAAAATATTTGCATGGATATTTGCATCCAGTAGAACTGTGAAATCCTTAAGTGCCTCATTGCTAGTTAGCCAGAAGACAAAGAAAATCATTAGCACCTGTCAATGAACAGTGTTCAAGTGGTTAACTGAAGGGGTTTCCTTTGCTCTTTAGTTAATGAACACTTTTGACTTCACGTAATCTAGAAGCTTCTTGACCAGAGAGTGTTGAGTTCACTGGGATCACTCCTGCTGGCAAAGCTGTGCAGCATAGGAGACTCCTAGCTTCAATCAGATTAAATGGAGATGTGGCTAGTTTCTCTTTAACCTAAGACATGAGTTCAAATGATAAGAATGGGCTAGTGGGGCTGTACATGCCATACAGAATGTAACAGGGCCCAGTGAGATGGTTCAGTTCGTAAAGGTGCTTGCTGCCAGGCCCAGCAATCTGAGTTTGATCCCTGGGTCCCACAGCGTGGAAATAGAAAGCAAACCCCCCAAAGTATTCTGTTTTCAGACTTCTGTATATGTACTATGGCATATGTGCTCCCCCATAAGTGTAATTTTAAAAATTTAAAACAATGCTAACAACAGACATAAGTTTAAATTACTTTTGAAAATAAAATAAATTTGGTTGTAATTTAAAAGTAAAGAACAAACCTTGCAAAAGAACAAATAAATGCAGTCCCAGAATTGTTTACGTAATAAGGAACTGCACAAGCTATTGACTTGGAGGAGTTTGCAGTTCTGAAAATCAACTGGAAAAAAAGATACATTAACGTGTACCATAAAAGTTAATACAGTTCCTAAGAAAACACATTAATACAATATTAAAACAATTCTTTTCCCATGAAGCCTCAAACTGCATCCAAGTAACAACAACAGGGAGAGATCTTTGAACGTGTATTTGCTTAGTCAGAGACAGTGAGTGTAAACTACTTAAGAACAGTAGGTGGCCCACATCTTTAATCACAGCACTCAGGAGGCAGAGGCAGGTGGATCTCTGATTTCAAGGCCAGCCTAGTCTACAAAGTATGTTCCACAGCAGTCAGGCTTACACTGGGAAACCCTGTCTCGAAACCCCTCCCCACCCCACCCCTCAAAAAAACAAGGAAGATGAAAACGTGCTAGAAAGATTTGAATGTCTATATCCTCAGGCCAGAGAGACAGTTCTTTCCGTTCAGTGTTTATGTTATAAACACAAGGACCTTTGCCAGAACCCAGATTATCAGGGTGGGACCTGGTCATAGGCTCTGCTAGAGAAGGCTCAAGCATGTCTCCTTGGTCCAGGGACAGCATGACTACTCTAATCAGCAAGCCCCAGGGCCCATTGAAACCTCGTGTCTCAAAAGAAAGAGAAGTGTCCCGCGGAAAGAAACCTAAGCTTGAGTGTCTGCCCACAGGTACCTCTGCAAGAAAAAGAAAAGAACAATCTAAAAATGCATGAAGGACCCAGATTTAGCTCCCAAAGGGTTTAATTCCTTCGTAGAGTGACACACTGAGATAAAGTTAAAGTCGGGAAAGCTGCAAAGAGCGTCCGGTAAATCCCGGAAAGAGAAAATCCGAGGAACTGCTACGGGTTAATTGGAGTCATGGCCACGCATTGCCTGACCTTCGCTAGGGAAACATAAAGGAGAGCTGCCATAGGCTAGCCTGGAGGGAAGCTGCAGACAGACAGATGTGAAAAAAATACTGCATTTGGTTTGGCTTGAGGTGCTGGGTGACTCCTCAGTCAGGAGACACCGGAGATGCCGGAGATAGTGGCTTGGGTTGGGGGAAGGCATCATTTAACAACTCCCAGGAACACACAGATTGCCTAAAGAAAAGATCAATGGGTAAGATGGATGTGGGGCGACGTCTCGAGTAACATTCAATAAAAACAATGATAAATCAGCCAAAAAGCAAGTAAGTCTTAGAAATGAGTGTTTCAAGATTGTCAGGGAAGCAAGGGGAGAGAACATTTAAAAAGAAAAGAAAAGAAAAAGAAAAGATAAAACCCTCATCAAAATCCACGTATTGTTAGGGACATTATGATTGGAAACGGAGGAGGTGGATTTTAAAGGAGCACTTATTTCATTATGGGGGAACAAACAGAGCACACATTTAGATGGGCCACGAGAAATCGGGGTGCTGGACAGAGTCCCCTATTTCTCCAAAGCTTGATGATGAGTGATAAAAATAGGCTAATAAAAGCAAGAGGCTTTTTAAGGTTATATTTTGGATCATGAAAGATAAATCAGATTGAAAGATAAAAGTGAGGAAGGAGGCAAAAGAAATACTCTCCACATGGAAAATAAATAGAATGAAATGTTGATAAGGATCAGCAGCTCCTTAAGATGTGTTAAGTGATTTCAGTTGCTAAATTCTTGCTCGTACAGAATTTGTACCATTCAAAAATGGCTTGAACTCTAATTATAAACATGTGGAAAGCAAAATCAGTCCAGCGTCGTCTCAGATTTCTGTCAGAAATGCTGGACACAATAACTTAACATTCTATCCTAAATAGCAACACTAACAAATCTAATGCTGGACACAACTGCTTAACATTCTAACCTAAATAGCAACATAAACAAACCTAAGTGGGGGCGGGGGGGGGGGGAGGCGGCAGGCACTTCACATCTGCCATCAAGCCTGTAAGACAAAAATGAACAGCTGTACTTACCACACAAAGGATCTTGTATTTCTTGAGACTGTCTTTCTTAATGGGCTCCTCGGTGGCTAATGCTAGCCTGGAATCCATTGTTCCTGTGTTCCTGTAGCTGTGTAAACCTGTTTAGCCAGAAAATAAGGCTCTTTCTTTCCTCTAGGGAGGGAAAAAGGAACTGTCCTGACTGCCCCAGCAGTGGCTGACTTTTAAATCCGGGAGGAAAGCAGAGCTCTGTAGTGATTGGTCAATTGAAGAGGGAAAAGCCTTGTGTAACAGCATTGCCCACAGAATAAAGTCCATTTCTTGGACATTGTAGTTAGCTGTTCTTTACAGTCTTAGAAGTAATAATAAATACTAATCAGGATAGGCAGATAGCAAGAATAGTATATTAATCAAACTTATCAAAAGCTAATCATTTGGTTTGTTTTTGTCTGTGGCAGGAACTTGTGTCACTTCTTATCTCCTGAGCACCGGGATTACATCATGCGTCCTCCAATTTACAAACTGCTAGGAACTGAACCCAGGGCTTCATACCAGCTGAGCTCCACTCCAACTTCATTGCTTTGTGGGTTTTGTTTCTGTTTGTGTTTTTAGGCAGGATCTTTTTTGTTTTGTTTTCAAAGACAGGGTTTCTCTGTGTAGTTCTTGCTGTCCTGGAACTCATTCTGTAAACCAGGCTGGCCTTGAACTCAGAAATCCACCTGCCTCTGCCTCCCAAGTGCTAGGATTAAAGGCGTGTTCCACCACTGCCTGGCTCTTTAGGCAGGATCTTATATCATGTTAGCCAGAGCGGTTTTCCAAGCCCTCCTTTCTCAATTTTCCAAAGGCTGAGAAGAAGCCCTATACAGGGAGTTTGTATATTCAGATATATTTTATGCTGCAGTTATTAAAGTACTGGAGGCTAGAGAGACAGCTCAGCAGTTATGAGCACAAGCTGCTTCTGCAGAAAAAGTTCAGATCTCACCACCTCTGTCAGACTGCTCAGAATGGCTAGCAGTTCCAGCTGCAGGGACTTGATTCCCTCCTCTGTCCTCCAAGGGCCCCTGCACACATACATACCCCCACCACCAACATACACACACACACACACACACACACACACACACACACACACACACAAAATATACATTAAGTAATTAAAGTATTTAAAACAAAATAAAATGTGTTCAATTATAATATAAATTCTGAAATTACTATAAAGATTTTTTTTTTTTTTTTTTTTTTTTTTTT
>NW_022196902.1:17306058-17321898 GCF_008632895.1 Mastomys coucha
TTTGGTTTTTCAAGACAAGGTTTCTCTGTGTAGCCTTGGCTGTTGGCCTTGAACTCAGAAATCCGCCTGCCTCTGCCTCCCAAGTGCTGGGATTAAAGTCGTGTGCCACCCCCAGCCCAGCAGAACCAATGTTTATTAAGTCTCCTACCTTACCCACTGGGCTATTATGAATGCAGATGAAAATATGCCACAGACTTGCTTCATGATGCTGAGGCTGGGTCCAGCAACTGACAGCTGTAGAACTTGAGCCTTTGATGTTTTCTTCCCTTCTCTGTCTCTTTCTCTATCTCTGGGGCCTCTAATGCCTTCAACATCTATGTAGTTCAAGTCTTGGCTTCCTTTAGTTCCAGCCAAAAGGAGCTCTCTGTTCCCAGGTCCAAGACAGTTCCATCACTCTAAGCTGATGTGATCGAGTAGTCATTCCGGGCAGCCGGAGGTTGCTTAGCCCGTCTGAAGGAATACAGTTCATCATGGCAGGAAGGATTTGATGACTCTGTGATGGCTATTTTCTCCCACCTTAAGAAATGTTTTTACACATTATCTGATGTCAAACTAAGGATAGATTTAAGGATGTTTGCTCGCTTATCAAGTGATTGCTTAGTATTCTTGGGTTCAGTCTAAGTACTTAGAAATAGCACGTGTCCCTTATAATTATTTTATTCTTCTCTGTCAAGTGAGTAACTAAAGCTCTGGGTGTTTAAATGATGTGATTTACTTTCTCAGTATTGCCTGTTAGCTAAACACCAGAGTTTGACCTGGAACCCAACCCTTCTAATCCCCCAATCCAAACCTATTTTAATCAATCAACTAAAAGGTTCTTGTGGTAGTTCAAATAGAAATAGCCTCATTAGTCTCATCTGAATGTAACAAAACACTGCAATATAGCTCTGTTATCTAATGTATATAGACTCACATATATAATGTATATATATTCACATTCAGTTTACTCTGTCATTAGATAAAGGGTCAGATCAATGGGAAAAAAGTAACTAAATAACAGTGTAGTCAAAAGTCATAGTGAACTCTTCAAGTTTTGATGACATTAAAGCCAGTGAGCCTTAACATGGAGCATTGTGGAATACTAGTCCCATAAGCACTGCCTTCCTTATCAAACAAACTCTGAGAACTCCTCTCTGGTATAAAGATTATTTAAAATGCTGAAGTACACCCCATGGAAAGCACTGCTCTGGGTAAACTTGTGCAACTATAACACAGCGAAGATAAATACGCTTTGCTATACAAATACTTGAAAATGGTAAGAATCTAAAACCATGTCAAATCTGTCTTTTGCTAGTCAAGTCACTCTCCCAAGCAAAACATCTAAACCACAGAAGCCAAGGTTTTTTGATGGCTTTGTGGGTGTCCAATTCTTTCCCATCATCTCCTTGGCCCATTATGTAGTTTTTTTGATGGCTTTGTGGGTGTCCAATTCTTTTCCATCATCTCCTTGGCCCATTATGTAGCTACGTTCTTCTACTCAAGCACTCTCTGTAGAATCAGGATCATTAACTGCTAAAACAAAGGGAATACTTTTCAGAAGTGGAAGATTCTATTGAAATCAGGAAACCCAGGGCTTGCACAGTTTTAAATTCATAAATTCTGCTCCTTGACAGGTTTTACATTCACAGAGTGCATTCTGGTTGCTGTCCACGGCCCCAACACACCTTCTCACCTACATTCATCCCTGTTAGTTACCCTTCTTCTTGACAAGCCTCTTTTTATCCACATTCATGACATTTTGTCTTGTTTTATAACCCAGAGTTTAACGAGGGCTGTCTGTATGATCATGGCTTTGGAACTGTCCATTAGGGCCTGCTGGATTCATCAGCAGGTACCCAGCTAGCTACTGTGCCTCCCTCTATCCCAGAATCCATTAGCTGCTGATAGCTTATCAGTAATCTGTAGAGCCCTGGGAGCTCCTTCCCAAGCTATGACTGACTGTTGGCTAGGCCTGACTTGTCCAGACCCAATGAGCAAACCTGGTACGAGTTCCCCACTGCCATGCTGTGTAATGCTTAGAAGATGGGGCTTCAAATGCTTCTGTCTGTCTTCTGGCTCAGATGGTCTCCCTTGTCTGCAATGTTCCCTGAGCACTGATACTAAGAGGTGGTATCACCAGTAGGAATGGGAAGCCATGGGTCTCTACCTTCACCGCCATTCACTGAAATCAGAGGCTTCTCTGAGTAAGGCTGAGAAAAGCTTTGGCTTGCAGGTATTTGTAAGGAACTTAGATGCTACAGCAACCTAACTAAGGAACATTAGCTGATTTCCCTCTAGAGCCTAAGATCTCTTTAGTCATGAGTTCTTGACTCGGTTTACAATCTAGAATCATAGATTCCCTCTAGTGGTGTGGGTTGTAATCAGGGTCAAATCAGGGAGTAATTACTGCCATAATAATTGGGCCACCAATGGGTACATTTACCAAGCAGGTGGTTATTGTAGTCCACAGTGTTCAGAGCTGAATATAGTAGTTTCTGCCTCCCCGAGACCCTCCCTGCCTGCAGGCTACATATTGTCATCGGACACTTTGAAAGCCATCTAACAGAAAGGAAATATCTAGCTCATTTATGGCTTGGTTTACTCATATTTTGTATTCAAGATGTCTGGTATTTCTGGCAATAGGATCTTCTCATCTAATTCCAGTGGATAATCAAGTAAAATTACAAAAGCCTGCATTTAGAGGAAGGGGCCTTTGGAGCCTCCCTGACCAATGGAGGTATCCCACACCTGGCACTGGAGTTTCCTTTTGGTGTCCCATTAATTATAGGCTCAAGATGATGGCCATCTATTTTGCTTTCTATTGTTGTGATAAGCATCACAATAAAAAAAATCTGGGGAGAAAGGGGTTAATTTCATCTTATAATTTATAGTCAATCCTTAAGGGAAATCAGGACAGGAACTGAAGCAGGGGCCCTGGAGTAGTACTGCTTACTGGCCTGCCTCTTTATCATTTGTTCTTATACACCCAAGACCATCTGCCCAGATATGGCACCACCCACAGTGGGTTGGGGCCCCCCACATCAATCATTAATCAAGAAAATACCTCAAAAACTTGCCTACAGGCCAAATGCCTGAGATTCCTTCTTCCCCGATAGATGGCACCATGCTGACAAAAACCAGTGAGCACAAAAACCAGTGAGCAAATATGGTTTTTCGTGGGCACCCTTCATAGTAACTTACACTGTCCCCACATTTTAGTTCAGGGGGGCCAAGCCTGCATCTCAAGCTGGCAGAAGTTGATAATGTATGCAAGTCCTCATAGGCCTGGCTTTCACAGCAGCAGAGCTGTAAGGCTGACGGTTATGAAGATCAGCTGAGGCTGGGCACTTTGAGATGCTGGGAAAGGACATCGACTGGGGAAGGTGTAGCCTCAGTTGCAGTGGAGATCCTGGGATTGGAAGGATCATGGAGAAAAGTCGAGGCTTGGCATCATGTGGTAGAGTCAGAGTCCATGAAACAGAAGCCAGGAAGTCATTGGTATGGGTGTAGCCTCTGAAGACTCCAGCATATGGAAGATACCAGGACTGGAGTGTTGTTACATAGAACTCGTCTACTTCAGTTGTGCCTGGGACAGGCCTAAAAACCTGATCAGAGAACTGAGTCAGCCTCCTGAGGTAGTCAGTCACTGACATCTCCTAACTCAGAGGTGTTCCAGATTGATCTCTGCTATAATCTGTGGAGAGATCTGCATGCTTTCTTTATTCAGGTATAAAGGTGCCCAAAGAAATATTTTGTTATAGCTAAAATTGAGATTTAACATTATTTCCTGGCCTCCACAGTATTTCAATAATCCTAATTGATCTCCTAGCTGTAGTTAGCTTGGAATTTCTACAAAGGAGCTGTCTTATCAGACAGAGTGCTTCCAAAGTTAGAGATAGCAGTTAGGCACAAATCATCAGAGCAGTCCCACAAAATTAGAGTTAGTAGCCAGGCACTAATTATTAAGAGCAGTCCCACACAAGGCAGAATTGTTTTACTGACTAGAGAGAAGTTATAGGGCTTCTCTCACTAATTATTTACATTACAGCCAAGGAATACTAAAATACGACCCTCAGATGCTTGCCTCAAGACAGACCCTGAGAGTTTATCTTGGGGCTGCCAGGACAACCCTGTCCAAAGAATGACACCATTGCTCCTCCGCCTTGCACCTGGCTGATTGATTGTACTGACCTTGATGTGACCATCTCCTGCCTATGTGACTTCTGTAGTTTGCCCTGTTCTCTGTATACCATATAAGCCTGATTTCTACTCTGTACAAATTATATTCAGTTTCAGCACTTCCTTGTGTCTCTTTCTGTTTTTCATTTCTTCGCCAATACCTTGTCTACCTAACTAGGACCCTGTTCCCCCCATGGGTTGAGGGAGGCCCAGACTGGCCGGCCTGTGGCAGAGTGTGAGCCCCAAGGATAGCAGCGGTTACCCAGTAGAGCCTGCCTGAGCCTATGAGATGCTCTGTGTTCTGTGAACGGCAGAGCCAAGAAGTGGAGCTGTGCTGGCCTTCAGAGCTCAGAAAATTGTGAGTAAGCCCCAGACATCAGACACTCAGCTCCTTATTATGTTGGGTTTTGGGTTTGCTTGAACCTGATTGTAACTATGCCCTGGTTTTCCCCTTTCCCCTTTCATAATAAGAAAATATTTGCCGGGCAGTGGTGGCACATGCCTTTAATCCCAGCACTTAGGAGGCAGAGGCAGGCGGATTTCTGAGTTCGAGGCCAGCCTGGTCTACAGAGTGAGTTCCAGGACAGCCAGGGCTACACAGAGAAACCCTGTCTCGAAAAACAAAACAAAAAACAAAAAACAAAAAAAAAAAAAAAAAAAAAAAAAAAAAAAAAAAAAAAAAAAAAAAAAAAAAAAAAAAAAAAAAAAAAAAAAAAAGAAAGAAAGAAAGAAAGAAAAAAAGAAAAAATTTAACTTGATTTTCATTTTTTAGGAGCTTAAACTCAGGAGACTTTGGACTTGTAAAGAGAACTTTTTTAAGCCACTGGAATTTTTAAAAGACTGTGAGAATTTTTAAAAGTTGGACTGTGTTTTGTGTTGTGTTTTTATGAATATTAATGATGATCTTGAGGACAAATAAGAAAGGAAACCCTATGGCTTATGGATGGTGTGTTTGTGTGTCAAGTTGACAAGGGCTCAATTGTGCTGTTAAGTTTTCTTCCAACTTGACACTAACTAGAGTTAAAGGAATGCTAATTGGGAATGTTACCGTGAGATTGTCTGTAGATGAGACTTTGAGGCTCTGCCCTGAGGCCTCTTCATGACAGACTACACAGCTGTAAGATGCAGCAAACCTGTCCTCCACAAGCTGCTTTTTATCATGGTGTTTATCACAGCAATAGACACCTAATTAAGACAAGATCTATGGATGTGTCTTGGTTTGTTTTTAATGGTTTTTTGTTATTGTTGTTTTGTTTTGTTTTTTGAGACAAGCTTTCTCTGTATATCCCTGGCTGTCCTAGAACTCACTCTGTAGACCAGTCTGGCCTCGAACTCAGAAATCTGCCTGCCTCTGCCTCCCAAGTGCTGGGATTAAAGGCGTGCGCCACCACTGCCTGGCATTATTTTTGTTCTAAATTTGAAATTCAGGTTCCTTGTTGGTTGAAATAGAATCTTCTAGAATTTTGCTAAGTCAGCAATACTTTCTAATATTCATTTGGGGATTTTACATATAGCTAAGAACAGGTTAGATATTTTCTTAGATGGTGGATTTCTTTTCTTTTCTTTTTAAAGATTTATTTATTGTTATATGTAAGTACACTGTAGCTGTCTTTAGACACACCAGAAGAGGGCGTCAGATCTCCTTATGGGTGGTTGTGAGCCACCATGTGGTTCCTGGGATTTGAACTCAAGACCTTTGGAAGAGTGGTCAGTGCTCTGACCTGCTCAGCCATCTTGCCAGCCCAAAGGAAAATATTTACTTGGGGCTGGCTTGTAGTTTTTCTAGGCAACATACTAAATTTATCTGAACCCTGGTTAGCACTCACAATACAAGTTACCCTCAATACTACTGTCTCCCAGGTTCCTACTAGTACGGTTCAATAAGCCTCCCTCCATTAGAGCATTCTAAAGCTTTCCTAATCCTAAATCCCAAAATCCATGCAAAAGTATTGTCAGACTCATCAGAACAGTACTCCAGTCCTTACTTCTATCTTAGTTAGGGTTGCTGAGAAAAAACACCATGACCATGGCAACTCTTACAAAGGAAAACGTTGAAGGGGCTGGCTTATAGTTTCAGAGATTCAGTCCATGATCATCATGGTGGGAAGCATGGTGTTATACACTGGTAGGCATGGAGCTGGATAAACCAAGAGTTCTACATCTTGATCTGTAGGCAACAGGGAGAGAAAGAGAGACTATGTACCCCAATGGGCATAGTTAGAGATATGAGACCTCAAAACCTGCTTCTACAGTAACACACTTCCTCCAACAAGGGCATGCCTCCTGATAATGCCACTCTCTATGGGCTAAACACTCACACAAAAGTCTCCAGGGGCCATCCTATTCAAATCAGTACAGAGATCCTTCTTTAGTCATTGGTGGTCAAAGAAAAGCCTAGGGACTGTGACATACCTCACTTGGTAGAGTGTTTGCCTAGAATTTGCAAAGCCCTGGGCTCATGCCTCAACACCACATAAAACTGGGCATCATGGTGGTAAACACTTGTAATGGTTCCCTTGAGAAGTAGAGCCCAGAGGATCAGAAGATCATCTCAGCCACACTGGGACTTCAAGGCCAACATGGACTGTATGAGATCTTGTCTCCCAAAACCAGACTGGGGAGGTGGGGTGAGGGGTAGGAGTAAAACCAAAAGTTTACTGGATAGGATATTGAATCTTGAGAGGTAGCTTTAGCCTGCTCTCTGTCAGGCTGTTCTGGTCAATCCTGTGAATTTTAGACTTGTCAGCTTCCAGGGCAATGAACCAAGTCCTTAACACCTGTGTTTTCCCTGCTCTCAAATCATTTCTTTAGAGAACCTTACCTCCTTTTACATAGTTTTTATTTTTATATTTAGATAAGGCAAAATAGTCTCATTTAAAAAAAAAAAAAAAAAACCTCCCCCTTTATTTAGAACACAAGGCTTTGTGTTCTTGGTTTCCTAAGCACTGCCTTGATTTTAAGTCCCAATCTTGACATTTTATACAATAACATGTATGCTTTTGTTCCCAAATGCTTGCTAATTCTAAGACTCCAGTTGTAGCTTCAGATACTACTTTCTAGTTCTCTCTAAGATGTGGCTTCATTGTTCACAAAGGAACCCCTCCCTGACCCTAACCCTGATCCTGGGTTTCCACAGAGCAGCATTCATTTAGCTCCCATGTTTCAGAACCTCCCTCTCCCTCACATCCTCTGTGTGAGCTCTCTGCTGCTGTCCCAGGGTATCTGGGACCACTTCAGGAGGAAAGCTTTATTTTGGCTTATTGTTCCGAGATTTTTGCCCATGTCAGTATGCCTGTGACTTTGGGTCTGGTGGCACAGTAGACCATAAAGTAAATGTGATATCTCCCTAAGAATAAATCTGTTAACTGGAAGTTAGGAAGAGAAGAATCTGGGATAATCATTCTGGGGTATTTGGGTGAGGTTTGCCTCCTCAGACAGCAAAGAGGTCACCAGGTCATTAACAAAAATCTGTTCCCAGCCTTCTAGGCAGGAAAACACCGATATTTTAATCTCCTCCAATGAGAAAATGCCCCTGTATGTATGTTTAATATTTCTGGTTTCACCTCTGATCTGTGAAGAGGACCTTTGTACATCCAACATCTCCTCCCTTTATTTATTTATTTATTATATGTTAAGTACACTGTAGCTGTCTTCAGTGACTGTTTTCTTCTCGCTCACTGTTTTCACTGTTTTCTTCTGGCTCACTGTAACTGTCTTTAGACACACCAGAAGAGGTTATCAGATCTCATTGTGGATGGTTGTGAGCCATCATGTGGTTGCTGGGATTTGAACTCACGACCTTTGGAAGAGCAGTCAGCACTCTTAACCGCTGAGCCATCTATCCAGCCCCCCTTCCAATTTTTTTAAAGAAAAAATTGTGGTCATAATAGAGGCGAAAGTTGAATGAATTGCCTCTATAGCTAGTCTAATTAATACAGGCAAGCATAAGAAAAGTATAAGACTAGTTAACAAAGGACCCAGGTCAGGGGTAGCCATCTTCAGTTCACCCATCTATTACTTAATTTGCCATTCCTCTAAGTCTCAGAAACCTTGACTTCCAGGTCAGAGCTGAATGGTAGGTGGACAAGCTGGATCAGGAGGGTCCAGAGAAACTAGACACACTAAGGGGGTTGGGAAAAGCAGACCAAACCAAGGGGAAAACAGGCAGAGAGAGTCACTCAAAGATGGCTTTGTAAGGAGGTGATCAGCTTCAGGAGAGGTGAATTACAGGGGAAAGACAGGAAATTATATGAGAAGATTGATATATAGGAAAAACAGGAGAAAAGTAACTCATTTGGCTAGCAGTTGGTCCAGACCAAGGACAGATGTTAGAGCTGTAGCATTCGGACTGAGTTTAGAACTGGCTGTCTATCGCTTCTCGGCCTTTTGGCTAAGATCAAGTGTAGAACTGGCTGTCTACGTGAGCCTGGTTGTCATCAGTATCAGACTAGATCTGGGAGGTAATGTTATACAACACAGTGATCACAACATGGGCTAGCAGATGCAAGCTTGCACAAGTGAAATATAAGTAAAGTGACTTACTAGACATCTAAGCAATGGCAAGAGGTAGATTAGAATCAATGGCCAGGCCATGCTAACTGTGCTTTACAGTCCCTGTGTGTGGCCTGCACTGTCTTCTCGCCAACAAGAAAAGACACGCTGACACTAGGATCCTTCTGCAGCGACGTTTACTGCCCTCTTCCAGAGGGAAAAAGGGGCCGAGCCAATAATCAGCACTGCTTATATACACCACAGTGCGGTGTGTGTCTGCCCACAGTGCGGCGTGTCCGCCCATGATTGGCTGTTTGCTCATCACCCCACGTGACGCCCCGGAATGGGACATGACATGGCGTCTTTTCACTCTATGCAGATGTGCAAACAGTTCTCTACGCACATGCGCAAAGAGTTGTTTACTAGGAGTTGACAGCAGAAGTAGGCGCCATCTTGTCATGGCGAGTGCCTCTTCAGCTCCACCGCTCCCCACACCTGTGTAGTAATGAAACACACAATCTCTTTATGGATCAGTCGGTGTAGGAACAGCTGATGACTTACAGACCACTGTGCTGGTTCCTCTGCTAAGTCAACACCTCTGAGATACTACTCCAGCTCAGCAGGACTGTGTCCTACTCTGCTTCAAGTACTGAAGTTCACCTTAGCCTCAATAAAGTTACTGAAAACCTTTTCTAGTCATTGCAAAATTCAGGAGTAATTTGATTTCTAAAAATGTCCCAGGCTTTCATAAGTTCTTGTTTTACTCTCCTTATGAGGGAATCATGAATGGCCAAATTCTAGAAAGTCTCTGAGGAAGATGGCTGAAAACCCCTGTGTTGACTGAATCCCCAGGGCAATCTGTGTTGTGGCATAAGTTAAGGATGGGCCACGTCGCATTTACTTCTTTGAAACCTGTAATGAGCTGGACTGTTTTTCTCGGTCCTGACACTCATTTCTGGTATGTCACTCCTTGGTGACAGGAGTTAATTCTGCTTTTCATTTGTAGAGATGTCTGTCTCCATAAGACATTTGAGAAAGTTAGCAAATAACGTACTTAATTGTTCTAGCAACAGCACAGAAAGCTAAGCTCTAGCCACAAATGTCTAGCGAATGAAATTGTGATATATTAATAGATATAATTTGGTTGGTGATCCAAATCTTTTTTTTCCAAGTTATTTATTTATTATATGTAAGTACACTGTAGCTGTTTTCAGACACTCCAGAAGAGGGCATCAGATCTCATTATGGATGGTTGTGAGCCATCATGTGGTTGCTGGGATTTGAACTCACGACCTTCAGAAGAGCAGTCAGTGCTCTTAACCACTGAGCCATCTCTCCAGCCCCACCAAATCTTTCTTAACATCCAAGATTTTAGAACTACCTCTTACCTCGGATGAAGCTATGTCCAAGAAATAAAGGAACTTTGAAGGTTGTATATCACCCACATGAATGAATAATAAATGTGAGGGTTGCTGAACCATAAACTTTGGACTGGGACTTAGCAGGTGCGAGAACATTGAACGGGCTGGTGAGATAGCTCAATGGGTAAGTGCACTGACTGCTCTTCCGAAGGTCATGAGTTCAAATCCCAGCAACCACATGGTGGCTCACAACCACCTGTAATGAGATCTGACACCCTCTTCTGGAGTGTCTGAAGACAGCTACAGTGTACTTATGTATAATAATAAATAAATCTGTAGGCCTGAGTGAGCACAGTTGCCCGGAGCCAGCAGAGGTCCTAAAGTCAATTCCCAGCAACCAGATGAAGGCTCACAACTATCTGTACAGCTACAGTGAGTACTCATATACATAAAATAAATAAATAAATCTTTTTTTTCTTTCTTTTTTTTTTAAATTTTATAATGTAAGTACATTATAGCTGTCTTCAGACACTCCAGAAGAGGGCGTCAGATCTCATTACGGATGGTTGTGAGCCACCATGTGGTTGCTGAGATTTGAACTCAGGACCTTTGGAAGAGCAGTTGGTGCTCTTAACCATTGTGCCATCTCTCCAGCCCCCAATAAATAAATCTTAAAAAAGAAAAAAAAAAGAATGTTGAACTTCTGGGTTTACTTTAAAAAAGCCTGGATCTGAAGAAACAAAAAGTGAGGGACATGATACAGTGTGAGGAACGCTGTGCTAGTGGGTGCCAATGTAGCACCAAGGGAAAAAGCAGGAAGTGCGTTTTCTATGAGAAGGGGTGGAGAAAAATAAGTTCTTTTCAGCCTTCCAAGATACAGAGACAATATAAATATATATATGTATATAAATATAGTTACATACTTATAAATATATATGTATATATGTGGGTGTATGTATATACACATACTATATATATGTTTTTTAAAGATTTATTTATTTTATATATATGAGTACACACTATACAGATAGTAGTGAGCCTTCATCTGGTTGTTGAGAGTTGACTTTTAGGACCTCTGCTCGCTCCAGTTAACCCTCGCTTACTCTGGCCCAAAGATTTATTTATTATTATAAATAATAAGTATACTGTAGCTGTCTTCAGAAACACCAGAAGAGGGCATCAGATCTCATTACAGGTGGTTGTGAGCCACCATGTGGTTGCTGGGATTTGAACTCAAGACCTTCGGAAGAGCGGTCAGTGCTCTTACCCACTGAGCCATCTCGCCAGCCCTATATATATACATTTTATATAATTTATATAAAGAGAGTGAGAGATTCTATACATATTGAAAGGTAAGAACACAGACTTCTGCGGGGGGGGGGGGGGGGGGGGGGGTGGCGCACGCCTTTAATCCCAGCACTTGGGAGGCAGAGGCAGGCGGATTTCTGAGTTCAAGGCCAGCCTGGTTTACAGAGTGAGTTCCAGGACAGCCAAGGCTATTCAGAGAAACCCTGTCTCGAAAAAACAAACAAAACAAAACAAAACAGACTTCTTGCTCCATTTGGAAGCAAAGCTTTGGCAGCCTTTAGAATGCTAACCATTTACTTCACATTGAAGGTGTCTGATCTGTTGATTTTCAAGCCTGCCAAAGAGGGAAGGCCAGAATGCTCAGTCTCCGGGATTTTCCAAGAGAGAATGCCTCAGGCCAACCCATGTTGGTGTTTAAAGTCTGCTCAGCAGCTCAGAGGTTTGAAGCAGCTCTTTCTTCCTCTATTCTCAATCACGGACACTCAGGAAGAACTTCTAGGCAGCTGAAGAAAGGCAATAACAGCCAAAATAATGTAGGAGTAGAGAGACTTAAGAACTCTCAGCAAGGTGGCACATACCTGCAATTCCAAGATGAGGCAGGAGGATCCCAAGTTGGAGGCCAGCTTGAGTTAGTGACTAGATCTATATCTAGAGACAGATAGGTGGGTAGATAGGTAGGTAGGTAGATAGATAGATAGATAGATAGATAGATAGATAGATAGATAGGTAGATAGATATCCATGTAATTAAAATGGTCTAACCTTGTACTAATGGCTACAGAACTTGGTGAACATGAGAAGAATTAGTGGGTTCTTGGCTGGGGCTATTACTTAGCTACCTGGTAGAGTGCTTGCCTAGCATGCACGTGGGTCTGCATTCAAAGCTCATTACCACATAAACTGTGTGTGGTGCTGTACATCGTAATCTATCACTGGGGATATAAAGGCAAGACAATCAAGGCAAGATACAGCTACAGATCGAGTTTGAGGCTAGCATTGGCTACATGATACCCTGTTAAGAAAGGAAGGGTAGAAGGAAGGAAGGAAGGAAGGAAAGAGACACATACAAGGAGAATTTTTAGTAAAGAACTTTACCTCTTTTAGATACTTGCTGCCCTAACATACTTTTTAAAGCACTGAGCAGAGCATTTGAGAGAAGAAAGGGATTTTCCCTCTTTTATGTCATGATCCATTACTGAGGGAAGCCAAGGCAGCAAGCTTGGCAGGCAGGAGTTCAAGGCAGAACAATGGAAGACAGGAGCTCAAGGCAGAAGCAATGGAAGGACACTGCTTATGGAATGGCTCTTCACAGCCCAGTCAGCCTGCTTTCTTCTACAATCCAGGCCTCTTTGCCTGGGGGATGGCACTGCCTACAGTGGGCTGGGCTCCTCATCTATCTTAATCAAGAAAATGTCCCGACTGACATGCACAGACCAATCTGGTGGAGGCAACTCTTCCAGTTCTTTAGGGTCCCTCTTCCGGGGTGACTCAAATTAGTGTCCAGTTGACAAAAACTAGCCAGCATATATCAAAACAATTTAAAATTTCACATAGAGAATTTAGCCTGTATCAAGTAATAAACATTGAAGTGAGACAGAAGTAAAAAGGGAAAGGGAGAAATCACAAAATAGGTGAAGAAAATTTGCTAGAAACAAAGGAAATGTGTCTTATGGCCACTGCATACCCAGTTAATGAATAAAATACAGACATCTACCAAAACACTGGGTAGTGATGTTCAGATTTCCCAAGCTTCTGGAAAGAAAAAAGTGGGTACCTGTAATGTCTCTAGAATCAATTGAGTCTAGGATTTCCTAATAGCCGTGATAAAAGAGAGAAGACAGTAGACTAACACCTTCTAAGAAAATAATCTTCAGCCAGGCAGTGGTGGTGCACACCTTTAGTCCCAGCACGTGGGAGGCAGAAGGCATATTTCTGAGTTTGAGGCCAGCCTGGTCTACAGAGTGAGTTCCAGGACAGCCAGGGCTACACAGAGAAACCCTGTCTTGGAAAAAAAAAAAGAAAGAAAAAAAAAGAAAAAAAGAAAGAGAAAGAAAAAAAAAAGAAAAGAATCTTCAACCTATAATTCCACATACAGCCCACACTCTTGTTCAGAATGAGAACATAAGAAGAACATTTTAAGACATGCAGAGTTTTTACTCTACAACCTCATTTACACCAAAACAAGATCGTAAACTATAAAATGGGAAGAAACCACTTCCAGGAAGCTCCTGATCTGACATTCAATCCAAGCAAAACAGCCTAGAAATTAAACAGACAGATAACAAAGGAATACACAGCACAACAGGTGTGCAAGGACAAGGAAGAAAGCAGTTCAGACTGGCAGAGTGACCCAGGAGGCTGGCAGTGTGGCCAGCTGCCCAGCACTACCAGGTTTTGTGCTCTGAGTACCTCTGCTTAACCAGGTTCTCAGGAAACACTTTCTTGTCTCTGGAGGTCTCAATGCTTAAGTAAGGGATAGACAGCCGTTTTCGTTCATTGCACAGGAAAACTGCCTCAGAGATCTAGAGGCATCTGTGTGAGGCTAGAAACTGGGTAACACATGATAACCCATCCCAATGGCTGTATCCATACCAGCTATCCAATAGGCAGTGCAGGACACCCAGAGTGTAATGTACTCTGCTTTCCCGGGTCTTGCTCTCTCTGCTCTGTTCTATTGACTTTTCCCAGAAGGGAACTCACCATTGGAAACCTCTGAGAAATCAAAGCCATGCTCTGAGAAACCTACCCCCCCAGCTTATGTTTTTCTGGGATTCTTTTTTTTTTTTTTTTTAAATATTTAGTCATTTATTTTATGTATATGAGTACATTGTAGCTGTCTTCAGACACACCAGAAGACGGCATCAGATTCCATTACAGATGGTTGTGAGCCACCATATAGTTGCTGGGAATTGAACTCAGGACCTCTGGAAGAGCAGCCAGTACTCCTAACAGCTGAGCCATCTCTCCAGGCCTTTCTGGGAGATTCTATTAGCAGCCATCACACAGTCTTTACTTTATATCTCACGTTTCCTTTGCCAGTTGCCATTGGCAAAAGAAGACATATATCAGCAGATAAAAATATAGACAGTGGAAAAGGTGACACCAAACCTTAAGGGCCAGGGCAGTGTTGCCATGGAAGGGGAGCAGGAGATACTACTACAAGGTAGGCCATGAGGGTCTTGGTTATGTTCCGCCCCTTTACCCAGTGAAGGTAACATTTGTCCTCAGATATTTGCTTTAGTATGACTACTGCTGTTACTACATGGAGTTTTACTAGAAAGAGACAGGATCTCATGCAACCCACACAAGCCTTCATCTACCTATGTAGCTGATGATGATTTTGAACATGTGATCCTTCAGTTTATACCTTCTGGCACTGCATTGCAGGAGTGTACCACCATGACCAGATTCTGCAAGGCCAGGGGACTGAACCAAGAGCTTTGTGCATATCTATCAGCTGAGCTATATCCCTATATTTTCTCCCTTATAGGTGACAGATTTCATTATTAAAAATATAATAATCCTAAAAGGCAATGCCCACACCTAAAGCTAACACATAAAGGTAACAAATCCTAGTCCTTATAAACTTTGCTGACAGAAGCCGTCTTCTGCTTTTAGCTGTGAGAGATAGATGCCACCACCTTGGTTTGTGTATTTATTTGTTACAATGTAGTCTGACCATGTATCCCCAGCTAGCCTTAAGCTTACCATCCTCATGTTTGTACCTCTTGTGAGCTGAAATCATAGACATGAACCAATATGCCCAACTTGCCACCTAAAGTTGATTTTTGCCTTAAAAATCTATACCTGAGCCGGGCATGGTGGCGCACGCCTTTAATCCCAGCACTTGGGGGAGGCAGAGGCAGGCAGATTTCTGAGTTCATGGCCAGCCTGGTCTACAGAGTGAGTCCAGGGCAGCCAGGGCTATACAGAGAAACCCTGTCTCGAAAAAACCAATATATATATATATATATATATATATCTGAAGGGAGGTAGGTGGGGCAGTTTTTTTGTTTGTTTGTTTGGCCCCCTTGAGTGTAAGGGAGAGAATGCAGTTGTCACTGGATGACCAAATGGAAGTAGTAAAAATGGTAAATACACTTCTAAATAAAACATGTGGATCCTAAGCAAAGTTAACATTTTGTACACATTATAATTAATAAAAGATTAAGGCTAAAAGAGAATATAGCTGATTCTGAAATTCTGATGTCTATGTGAGCAGTAAGAACTCAGAATATTCAGCTAGGAGATGACACTGAAACATGACATATCTAATTTTATACGAATTGAAGTGAAGTGAAAATGACTTCCAGAACAGTTTCAAATAAAGCTATGGCCATAATACCTGTCACAGTACATCGTATGTGCAAAACACACACATACAGGGAGAGAGAGAGAGACAGAGACAGATAGCTATGGCCATAATACCTGTCACAGTGCATCATATGTGCAAAACACACACATACAGGGAGAGAGAGAGAGAGAGAGAGAGAGAGAGAGAGAGAGAGAGAGAGAGAGAGAGA
>NW_022196902.1:17321908-17322330 GCF_008632895.1 Mastomys coucha
ACAGAGAGAGAGACAGAGAGAGAGACAGAGACAGATAGAGACACAGAGAGAAATACAAATAATATTTTGGTGGGCAGATTTGATCTATACCTTCTGGTGTCTGTTTAAGAGGCCAGGAGGGGTAAATGAGTCCACTTAACATGAGAACACTAACATTCAGAAAAGCCAACATTGCCCTACAATATTTTGCCCAATTTTGCTCAAGTGCATGTTTGTAGATTAAAAAAAAGTATATAGTTTCACTATTTAAATGAACTCAAGGTATATACTAACAATCCATCTAAAATTCATAGGAAGTCCCAAATTACTTTTATGAGGAAATAAGGGAGATATTAAACAGATAAAGGGAAGGAATGAGGGAAGAGAGAGAGAGAGAGAGAGAGAGAGAGAGAGAGAGAGAGAGAGAGAGAGAGAGAGAGAGA
>NW_022196902.1:17322375-17362312 GCF_008632895.1 Mastomys coucha
GAGGCCATGGAGAGATGTTCCTTACTGGCTTGCTTCCCCGGGCTTGTTCAGCCTGCTTTCTTATAGAAACCAAGACTTCCAGCTCAGGGATGGTACTACCTACAAGGGGCCCTACTCCCTTGATCACTAATTGAGAAAATGCCTTACAGCTGGATCTCATGGAGGCACTTCCCCAAACTGAAGCCCCTTTCTCTGATATGACTCCAGCCTGTGTCAAGTTGACACACAAAACCAGCCAGTAGAGAGAGAGAGAGAGAGAGAGAGAGAGAGAGAGAGAGAGAGAGAGAGAGAGAGAGAGAGAGAGCGCAAGAAAAGTAGTATGAATAGGTTAAACAAATACCTTCTTTTATTTTATAGGTAAAGGACTGAGGGAAGAGGAAAGGAGGGAGAGAGGGCCCTAGGAAAGGAAGGGGAACAAGAGGGAGAAGGAGAGGGAGAGAGAAGAGAAAAATCTAAACACAAACATTAAGCCAAATAAGCTCCAATTCTGACCACCTGAGTTCTTGTGGCAGAGCCCCTGTGGCAGAAAGAGAGACTCCTGCACACACCTTGTGTGTGCTGTGGCATGTATGCAAGTGCATGCATGTACACACACATACACACACACACACACACACACACACACACACACACACCCACCACGCCCCAATGCCAGAATTTGTTGAATAACTGTACATTCACAAGGTGCAGTGGCTTTAATGGTAGTAATTTGCCAGATGATCCCACCTGGCCAATGCAAGTCCTTCTATTCTAATCTTAATTGTTAACATTAGCTCTCATATCATAGTAAGTATGGATAGTGGGTAGATATTAATTGTTACAGAATAAATTCAAGTTAAAGGAACTTCAACAGGGAGTTGAAGGGGCTCAGAGATGGGCTGTTAGGAATGTCTACATTTTCTATATTGGTAAGATAATGAATCAGCAGCAGGGAAGAGGTGCTGCTACTGCTGCTGAGATAATAGGGCAAAACTGGGTCCCCTGCAGCAACTGTGGGTCCAAATGGATGAGCAGACAGGCAGAAGACAGACTTCTAGTAGACCATATCTGCAGAGGCACAGAGCTGAGCTAAAACCTCAGGATGGCTGGTCCCTGGCACACACTCACCTGCTATCAGGTGACAGGTGGGTGTGGGACCATTGCTGCTTGTTGATCAATTTATGGGCCCAGATGAGGGGTTACACCCTTTTCTTGGTCCAGCAAGTCAGATAAGTTGGTGGACCTGGTATAAGTTTAATGTTCCGACAATCTCAATTGAGAATGAGAAGTTTATAGGGTGGCGTCTCTTCTGGGACATATGGGTGGTTCTGGGTGGATCTGTCATTTGTCCATTCACCCTGGTTTACAATCATTCTCCAGTGTCAAAACGGAGTCCAGAGCTGCCTGTAAAATGGAGCTCCTGGGCAAGGCATAGCCAGAAATACCTTTGTTTTTCACAAGGTAGAGAAACTTAGCATACAGCACAGTCTAAGCCCAACAAAGAAAACAAACAATTTTTGCTACTGATGTTGCAAATTGTCATGGATGTATCTAAACAACACAAATTGATTACTTTATAGTCTTGTTGATTATAAGTCCAGTATTAATCACGCCAGGCAAAAGTCCAGTTATCAGCATGCCTGGAGCCCTCCCTGGACTGATGTAGTATGGACTTTCTGGCTTTGCTGGAAGCCACACACATTCTTTAGTTAATAGTTTCCTTCCTTCACCTTCAAGTCCAGAAACTTCCCAGATGTTTTGTAACTATTTTTCTTTACTTATATCCCTTTCTTACTCTCAGGAAAGTGCCTGCTCCAATTAAAACAAAGGAAATTAGTTTTTGTTTTCTTCTAGTCTGTTTGAAAAACACTATCTTTTTTTGTCAGCCTACGAATGCAAACTAAACTCTGTTTATCAGACATAACTAGAACCAACATTTTGCCAGCTCTCTGGACATCCATTAACCTAGTCAAATTATGTGCTACAGTACCTTGGACCTAGTACCAGGGAGTGAAGCCCAGGGAGGACAGACAGGTGTGAGTGGTGCAGGGCCTGTCTTCATTAGAGATTAGGCATGCTGGAAGCAAATTATTTCTGGGCTTGGAGTGGGAAGTCAGGGGAACTAGAAAACATTTCTATCAAGGTAAGAGCTAGTGGTAGGATTAGTAAATAGATCAAGATGATGTAAAGATCTACAAAAGTCTCATATTTCCCTTGATCAAGCTTGCTGGATGACCTGAGCAAACTATATGCATATATGTGTATTTGTACATACATATATAAACATATGCATATATAGTCACATACAAGCACACCTACACTCTCACACACACACCCAAGCACATACAGATGCACATGCACAAACACATTCTCACACAAATGCACATCCACAAACATATAACAGTAGGCCCAAATATACTTACTGTAATTCAAAGTTCCTGGGACAAACCTGTAACTACAAGTGATGACTGACTACCAGAACTTCAGTGTTTTTGAAAGGTTAGAATGTTGTAAATCCAGAGACAAATTACCTTGGGCTGTCTTTAGCCCTTGGACAATCCATGTATTCCTGTCCTTGGAGTGTGATCTCATTATCCCTGTGGCTATTTGTAATGTACAGACAGAACTATAGTTTCATTAACTCCAAAGCTCATAATGTCACCAGATAGCACCGGCAGCCTGTAACAGAGATGTTTCCACTCTACTGCACTCAACTTACCTGATAGGCCCACTAATGGATCTTCATAGTGTCTTTTTTTAAAGATTTATTTATTTTATTTATATAAGTACATTTTAGCTGTTTTCAGACACACTGGAAGAAGGCATTGGATCCCATTACAGATGGTTGTGAACTGCCATGTCGTTGCTGGGAATTGAACTCAGGACTTCTGGAAGTGCAGCCAGTGCTCTTAACCTCTGAGCCACTTCTCCAGCCCCTGACTAATGTATTTTAAAAGTGCCTTGATTCATGACTCTTTTTGTTCTTTTCCTGTACACTCTCCACCAAACTGTTATCTCCTTAAAACATGAAACTTGCGGTAACATAAATCTGCATTCCTGGACTTGGATCACAACATATGGCTCCAAAATATATAAACTTCTATCCCCTTCAAGATGAAAGCAAGCTGTGTGTCCTTTGTTGAAAATGCATACACACACACACACACACACACACACACACACACACACAGAGAGAGAGAGAGAGAGAGAGAGAGAGAGAGAGAGAGAGAGAGAGAGAGAGAAAGCCAAGCACACATTCACTAATGCCTCAGGCCATTCAACCCCGGGAGAATCAGGGTTCCAGAACTCAGGTGGGCAAGGAGTCGGTGAGTGAGTGACAAACACGAACACAAGAGAGTGCTGAATCTGAGTGTAATTTCTCAAAGTAAGCATCAGACTTTTATAGTCATTACAGAAGAAAAAAGGAAGTTAGATAATACATCAGTCAAGGTACATTGAGGTCATCTGATGCATAATGATTCTTTAAACAAAACAGAAAGATTCGTACATGAAAACTGGCTGGAACCAGGCAATGGTTACAACTGAGATAAAGTCAGCCTTATCTAAGGTCAGTTTATTCTTAGAAGCAGGTGCAAAGGCTTCAAGCCTTAGCCATAGTTCCAATTCTAGTCTATTGTAATAACCCACCACCAGCCAGCCCTTAGTAAACACCTAACTATGCTATTCTTTTGGGCTTTCGGAAGTATGCACCAGGGGTTCCGTTCTTGCTAACCTTTCCATGAATAATACAATACTCTAGCTCCTTCTTAAACCACAACCCACCTTCTTCCTTCCTAGACCATTGTAAATTCCTGTATATGGGAGTGACTCAGCTGTTATTCTAAGTATTCGTTGGGGACCTCCATTTACCAGAGGAGCCCACCAGCTTTCTTCTATTATGTAATATAGTCTGCCATAGATGACTGTAATGAGAATTCTGAGTTTACTTTGTTGAACGTGCCCTGGGATTATTAACTCCTATCCAGTGAACTGCAATGCCTGATTTCTCTCTTTCAACACTGGAGCACTTCGTCTGAATAAGTATCATTCTTAGGAAATTCCAAGCCAAGAGTCAGTTCAGGGGTTGACTAGGATGTTGGAACACCGGTGGAGTCCAGGAAACAACGTCCAATCTACCTTGGATATTTGTCAAATCATTCCTTGGTGGCACCTCTATACCTATAATATGACAATACTGAAAGAAAGCACGCAAAACCCTCCCTCGACTATCGCAAGGACACATCTGGACCACATCTGTGCTAGGAGATGCCAAGGACCTCCAGGAGACCAGTGCCCTTGAAACTTTTTGCCTCAGGACTGCAGCCAAGCTTTTGGACATGTCACACCCACTCCAGCGGACACTAACACTGGACTTGGTCAGTCTAGCTTCACATCGATGTGTTGTCAATGCACGCAGAAAGCTCCTTAAGCCTTCGAACACATGTTTGAAAAACAGCTAATTCTTGTGAAAAGAAAAATTTGCACCTAAAAATTCAGTCTAGAATCAGACACAGGTGAGCAACCTCTAATTGAGAGCTGTTGCTTTGTTGGTCAGCTTCTGTTCCTGTAACAAAATACCTGAGGAAAGCAACCTATAAAGGGGCAGTGTTTATTATGATGCATCGATTCAAAGATTTCAGTTCCTGGTCACTGGCTCTGCTGTGTTGGAGCCAATGGTGAGGCACGGAATGTCATAATACCATATTCTAGGGACCAACTGAGCAGTGGGCCTTTGGTGGGCACATGCAAACCATATCACTATATTTTGTATTTTTAATGATTTCTCCACTCTCTAAGATAGATGATCCCATTATCAGAGTTCCAGTTGCATAACAAGACTAAGATACACATAAAAAAGAAAAAGTCCCTGTTTTGGTTATAAGACATTCTGAAGATTAATCCAAGATTTTAAATTTATGGGTGTTTAAAATGTAAAATTATGCTGATAGTTGGAAAGTTGGAAAGACATTACTGTAGAGCCATTCTGCATAAACTTGTATAGGAACATTATGAAGCCTGTTCAGTGTTTGTTTGTTTGTTTGTTTGACAGGCTTTGTGATTTAAGGCAAGGGAGGTTACACTGTAGTATTGAGTGAAATTGTAAAGAACTCAGCTTTGACCAGAAAGAGACCTGGCTCTCACCTTGACTTTTAGAGGACCATGACCTTGGAAAGTCACATCTCATAGAAGTGACTTGGCTTCCCTGAGTGACATGGGTCACCTAGGTAGTCTAACTATGAATCGGGCAAATCATGAGAAGCTGAAAGCTGAAGTGAGCTACCCAAGCTCATTATGTGAAGTCTTACCCTTGTTTAATTTCTGTTGCTATGAAAAATACTCTGACCTAAAGACAGTTGGGGGAAGAAAGTCTTTATTTGTCTTTACAGTTTCAAGCAGTCCATTATTGCAGGAAGACAAAAGCATTCTGTTCACAGCGAAGAGCAGAGAAAGCATAAATCCTTGCTTGCTCAATAACTTTCTTTACCCTTACACAGTGGAGCCTAGCCTAGGGAGTTACACTGCCTGCCCCGGGCTGGTTATTTCCTATGCCAACTAACAAAATTCCCTAGCAAGAACCTGTGTAGCGGAAGGACAGAAGAAAGTCCTGTAAGCTGTTCTCTGACTTACACACATGCACCATGGCATGCTTGTACACACATACATAATATAAATAAATGTAACAAAAATTTTAATACCTGCACAAAAGAAACTTCAGGGATAAATGGCTTGTTTTGGCTCACAGCGACTGTCCATAATGGTTGGGAAGATACAGCAGTAAAAGCAGGAAGCTGGCCACCCACATTGACCATGAAGTGGGGCAGGTTGAGCTGCAAAGTGTTAAGGGCCATCACCAGTGACCCACTTTCTCCAAGTGGGGGCACTGTTCAAATACAAAGGCCTATGGGGAACATTCCATTTTCAAACCACAATAGCAACATTCTGTTTTAATTGTTTCCCAAAAAATTCTGACACAGCTTCAGCCCTGAGTTGCCACAAGTTGCTAATCCATTCTTAGATTTTTTCACCAAAAACTACTTTAGTATGTATATGTTCTAAAGATAAAGACATTTTCCCATATTGTCACAATTATCAAAATCAGGGCCTAGCATTACCCTCCATGTCCTGCCTAATGCTCAGTTGTTACTAGGTTTTGTCAACTTTCCATTAGCATATGAGGAAATCTGTTGAGAGCCATGTTTTGTGTTTCATTTTTGAAGCCTTTCCCAGCCACTCCTTAGCTCTCTTAACTCCGATGCTTTGAATATTACAGACCAGTTGCTTCACAGAAGGCCCATCAACTTTAGCTTTATACTTCTCCATGAAGTACTTGGTTGCTTCGGAGAATGTCCATAAATAGTGAGCTTCATATTTCTTCATGAAATAGATTAAGATTGTGCAGTGTTGGCAGAAAAGAAGAGAAATGTACAATGTTTTCATGACATCCTATCGTGCTGGTGCATGATTCACATTTTCTCATTGCTGATAATGTCTGCTCACCTGCTTAAGATGATGTCAGCTAGGCTTCTCTGTTGAGAGCTCTCTCCGCCCCTCTTCCTCTTTCCTCCCTCCCTCCCTTTTCCTTCCTCTCTTCTCTTCCCTTATCCTTCTTTCCCTTGTTCCTTCTTTCTTGTTTTGTTTTTGTTTTTGTTTTTCCAGACAGGGTTTCTCTGTGTAGCCCTGGCTGTCCTGGAACTCACTCTGTAGACCAGGCTGGCCTCGAACTCAGAAATCCACCTGCCTCTGGCACTCAAGTGCTGGGATTAAAGGCGTGCACCACCACTGCCCGGCATCTTTGTTGGTTTTTAATGAAAGGGTCAGTGGATGTATCCAGGACCTTAAGCATACTTGGCAAATGCTCAGCCACTGAGCCTTGGAGTTTCTTATTTTTGTCCTTTTATATTAAGAAATACTGTTTAAGTTTCTGCTACCAGAAGTGACTAGGACCAAGCTTCTGGGTGGCTGAGTCTCTGTTGAGTTAGTTACTAGTGAGTAAGATGCCCAGAAGAAATTTCAGTGGCTGGGACAGAGTAACTGTGCACAGATGGTACACACATGGTAGCAGGGATGGAGGCTTATCGACTTGAGTATTCCCTTTAGGGATCTCAACTGAGACAAAACTGGATCCTTGGGTTTAGCCCAGAAAATACTTTCCAGAAAAAAAAAAGTATGAAGTAGAGTTGGGGTTTATTTTAAAGATTTATTTATTTTATGTATATGGGTATACTGTAGCTGATCAGATGGTTGTGAGCCTTCATGTGGTTGTTGGGAATTGAATTTTTAGGACCTCTGCTGGCTCCAGCCCAAAGATTTTGTTTATTAATATACATAAGTACACTGTGGCTGTCTCTAGACTTGCCAGAAGAGGGTGTCAGATCTCATTATGGGTGGTTGTGAGCCACCATGTGCTTGCTGGGATTTGAACTCAGGACCTTCAGAAGAGCAGATTGCTCTGACCTGTTGACCCATCTCGACAGCCCAGGTTTTATTTTTAAAAGGGTCAACAAGATGGCTCAGCTGTTAAGGCAAATGCTGATGACCTGAACTCAATCCCTAGAGCCCATAGTTGACCCCTGACCTCACAGTTGACCCCTGACCTCTACACTCATGCCATGGCACTTGCACATAAGTATGTAAACAAATGTAAAAATTTATCTGTGAATTTATTGAGAATTTTATATATGTATACAATGAAGTATGATCCTATTTATCACCATTTGCCACTCTATTTCTTCCCATATTGCCTCAACATGCCCTTCTCCCAACTTCATGTCTTATTTTATTTACAACTCACTAGGTCTAGCTAGGGCTGCTCATACATGAACAGATATACTGTAACCAACTATAGCAGCGGTTCTCAACCTTCCTGAAACTGCAACCCTTCAATGCAGTTCTCTTTGTGGTGGCCATCAACTACAGAATTATTTTGTTTCTACTTAGAACTGTAATTTTGATACTGTTATAAATTATAAATATCTGATATATAGGATGTCTAATGTGTTACCCCTGTGGGGAGTTCCAACCCACAGGTTGAGAACCCCTGCACTAGAGCATAGCCAACCTGACAGTAGCCATATCTTCAAAAAGGAAGGAGTTTTTCTTCTCTCAAAACTATCCACTACTTATAGCTACTCAGTAAGGGGTAGGACCTGAAGATCATTTAGCCTGTTTATTCAAGAATATAGCTACTCAGTAAAGGGTGGGACCTCAGGGTTATTTAGCAAGTTTACACCAGGATATTGGTATCTTCTCTGACTAAAGGCTGACATTAGTGTAGGTCTATAAGTATAAGCGTACATATTTAGAAGGCAGTTTGACAAAATGAGCTCAAGACTAGCCTAGGAACAATAAGACTTTATCATAGACTAGAAGACATGGGAAGAGGAAGAGAAAGAGCAGAATATGAAGGAACAATAGCATCCTCAGCCACACAAAGGAAAGACAACAAGAAAACTGAACATACCATCTACCAGCCAGGGAGAGAGGCCACAGAAGAAACCGGCCCTGAAGGTCCCTTCATCTTAGACAACAAGAAAACTGAACATACCATCTACCAGCCAGGGAGAGAGGCCACAGAAGAAACCGGCCCTGAAGGTCCCTTCATCTTACACTTCTGTCCTCCAGATTTATAAGAGTACCAACATAAATCTCTATTATTTAAACTACCCAGTCTTTCATATCATGTCCCTAGCAAAGAGAACACTGAGCATAAGACTTCAGGCTATTCTTCAACTAGAAAATTAAATAGTTCATCTCAGTGTTTAGTAGTTATGGCACAGTAAACAATGATATACAGTGATTGGATATCCCTTACTTTTGTTAGGAGACTAAGCTGCTGCCAGACTATGACCAGGAAATCACCAGCTCCATGCCCAGAAGCTCTTGGGGAATATGCCTCACTGGCAGAGCAGAGCGGCTTCAGTTCCTGAAACCCACTTGAGAGATGGGATAGGAATGTGCCTCTACTGGTACACTGCTTGTCTAGCAAGCAGGAAGCCCTGGGTTTGATCCTAGCCCTAACCCTGGGTTCAATCCTAAACCTAACCCTAACTCTAACTCCCAACCCTATGGCAACCCCAAGCCCGAGCACAAGCCCCTAAAACAGGCATGGCAGCATAGACTTGTAACCTCAGCATTCAGAAGGTAGAGACAGTGTGGTAAGGGCTTTCTCAGGACAAAGGGAAGACAATGTGGTAGGATTAATATTTATGAAGGTATTCATGACCCTGTAACATAGATCACCTAATCTGAACCAGTGCTACCACGTAAGGGAGACTAAGGAGGTAGAATGTGAAGGGGAACAAAGGAAAGGTGTACCTGCTGTGCTCAGGGCTCAACCTTGGATGTGAATCCTCTGAGAGAGCACAAATAAACACTTCTTCCTGGTAGAAAGCCTCAGGGGTATCCCATCTCTCTCCATGAGAATTCCACAATAACAGAAAGATCAAATATTCAAGGTCACTGTGCTACATAGTGACTTCACAGTCATCTTGGGGTACAAAATACCCTGTCTCAAAACTATACAATACAATACAACACAATACAATACAATACAACACAACACAATACAATACAACACAACACAACACAATACAATACAACACAACACAATACAATACAACACAACACAATACAACACAATACAATACAATACAACACAATACAATACAACACAATACAATACAATACTGACTCCTTGGACATTCAAGATGGTTCTTACAAGATTCCCCAGAAGATCCCTGTATTCTCCAGCATTGTGTTAAAATTAAATATTTTATTCGAAGGCTACTCCACTGGTATACCTTTTTGTAAGTCATCTATGCTTGAGGCAGGAGTTCCCAGGAATGAGGATGCCCGACTCACCATGCTCCTATAAGAAACTATAATAATAAGCTCATTGTTTCACCAAGCTGGATTTGAATGGAATGTCCTATATTTAGGGTTTATAAACATTTATTTACATCTCCCCAAAGGGGGGAAAATCCTGTGAAAATTTATCACCAGTCATGAAAACTAGTTTAAAAAGATATGGACGTAAATACCAAAGCTAGAACAAAGTTTCTGGATGAAAACATTGATGAATAGCGCATAGCTTTAGGATAGACAAAAAAAAATTCTTCATACTAAGACAGTAACAAAAAAATTAAAAGCATTCAGAAATTTACCAGGATTATGGGAAATTGTTTTAAAATGATGAGCTTAATACTGCCACTTACTTGCAAATTAATAATAACGAGTTTATTCTGTTTTTTTTCGACATCTGACGACATGCCCACCCATTACTGTGCTAGTAACTGAGGCTACCATAGTGGAAACATGGATCCTAGAGGGCAAGAAAAACGTGGTATCAACAGCTTCATGAGGTCAGCTCTTGACAGTCACCCACTTGGCTCTGGCCGCAGCTGTGGCTCCAGCGAGGAGGTGGTGGCCTTACTATCCAAGGCAACGTGCGGGGAGGATCAAGCAGCGCAGTCAGCAAGCGGAACCATCGGGCAGGGATACAGATTTCGGAGGGGCTGGTAACCGGTAAGCACCGGGCGGGCTCATTTGCCGGGCAACAAAGGAAGTAACAGAGAGAGAGAGAGAGAGAGAGAGCGGCGGCTTCCTGCCGGTGGCTACGCCCCTCCGCTCCCATCTTCCCAGACTAACCCTTGTGGGGTACCCCGGGAGGCCGGGGCTCCATGGTACCGATGGAGACGCAGCTGCAGAGCATTTTCGAGGAGGTGGTGGTGAGTGCTACTGTCGGTAACCCAGGGCAATGGCTCCGGGAGGGACAGGCTGCGGATCTAGGCTGTGGGCCTGGGCCAGCCCCCCGTGTTGACAACGGCGACTGACCCGGGGTGACCGTACCCCCGGACTGCTACCAGATCCAAGAAAGCGTTGTTAGTTCCTGCCGCAGTCTCTTTAAAAGTGTGCTCTGTATTGCCCGAGAGCCCGAGAATATTGCTCTAGGGGACATCTCCCACCCCACCTCCTTTTAGTATTTTCATATCGTTTACTATTTTTTGTTTGTTTGCAGAAAACAGAAATTATAGAAGAGGCTTTCCCAGGGTGAGTATGTGACAGGCAGATTTTTGGTTTTTGTTCGTTCGTTCGTTTGTAAATTTATCTTTGTTAGATTTCATTTAAGTTGGTTTTGGGGAGTTAAAAAGAAATCTACATTACAGGCTGTGTACCCGTTTAAAACCAGTAGCAGATAATGTGATTTTTTGTTTTTCAGAATGTTTATGGATACCCCCGAGGATGAAAAAACAAAACTAATCAGCTGTTTGGCGGCCTTCCGGCAGTTTTGGAATGGACTTTCCCAGGTGAGACATTTCATGGTTAACATCTGGTTAATGACTTTTGACTCCTTCAGTTTTACTTTTTACATCTTTGATCTCTTTTTTTTTTCTTTTTTTCTTTCTAGACAGGGTTTTTCTCTGTAGCCCCTGCTGTCCTGGAACTCACTCTGTAGCCCAGGCTGGCTCAGAAATCCACCTGTCTCTGCCTCCCAAGTGCTGGGATTAAAGTCGTGTGCCACCACTGCCCGGCCTTTGATCTCTTTCTTAAGGTCGTTTAGGAAAGGGAAAACTTAAACTGCCATCATTTTACATTCCTGTATTTACTGGAGAGCCTGTATTAATAAACTGTAATAGAGAGCCGGGCGGTGGTGGCGCGCACCTTTAATGCCAGCACTTGGGAGGCAGAGGCAGGCGGATTTCTGAGTTCGAGGCCAGCCTGGTCTACAGAGTGAGTTCCAGGACAGCCAGGGATATACAGAGAAACCCTGTCTCGAAAAACCAAAAAAAAATAAAAAATAAAAAAAAAAACTGTAATAGAGTCCCCATTAGAGTAGTCCATTATCTTCTCATGATGCACCCTAGACAGAGAATGAGCTACTGAGCTCTCTGCCTGTTAGCCACTCAAGTATGGATTCTAAAGGCAATATGTTTAAGTTTTAAGCTTTTTATTATCAAAAGATGATGTTTTGATGTGAACCAGAAGTATATAAGGCAAGAGTGATGAAGGCTGATCATCCTTTCTTATCTACCTCAGCCACCTTACCTTCCTGTCTGAAGCCAGCATCCTAGTTTGTGTTCCCAGAACCATTTATAATACTGTCTCTCTGTGTCCTGAGTTCTAGGATTACAAAGTCTTTAAACAGTGCTGGGGGCTTGAACATAGAGCTTCACACACTTGTCTGCGAACATGTCTCCACATGCTAGGCACACATTCATCTCTGCACTACATCCTCAGTCTCGGAATTATTTTTATAGAATCACCATATACCAGCAATTAGCTCTGTACTTTTCACTCTTAATAGTAAGTTCTAAAGGTAATTTCAGGTAACTTTTTGAGTTACTTTTTCTTTCGTATTTCTTACAGTGCTGTATCATATTGTTATGTGTTCTTACTACCTTTATTATTAACTGCCTTCTTGCTTTCAAATATTTCTTTCTTTTTGCCAGATAGAGGTTTGCTATTTAGCCCAGGCTAGACATGAACCTTTAGCAGTCCCCCTTCCTCCACTTCCTGGCATTATAGGATGGGTCGCCACACTTAGCTAGATGTTTCTCTTTATTTTTCTACTTTAAGTTGTGTTACAGTAAATAATACTATTGATTAGGCATAGGATTGATCATTGGGCATAATATTGGTAGATCAAAAGCTAGATTTTTTTTTCTCTTAGTTATAGAGGGGAGGTGGATAACACCTACGATATAGTCTCTGTGTAATGCAGAGTTGACTGGGACTTGATATGTAGTCCAGATTGGCTGTGAGCTCATGAACCTCCTGTCTCTACCTCTTCAGTAGTGGGATAGAAGCATTCAGAACCACCCCAGCAATTTATAATTTTAAGGGAATAACCTAATTATTTCTTTTTTTAAAAAATAGATTTATTTTTTTATCATTTGTAAGTACACTGTAGCTGTTCTCAGACACTCCAGAAGAGGGTGTCACATTTCATTACAGATAATTGTGAGATACCATGTGGTTGCTGGGATTTGAACTCAGGACCTTCAGAAGATCAGTCAGTGGCTCTTAACCACTGAGCCATGTCTCCAGCCCCCCTAATTGTTTCTTATGAGGGTTATTTACTTTACATTATCAATACCAACAACCAATATAATTCCTTAAAGGCATACAATTGAATAGTAATAATTTCTTATCCTGTGAGAAATTTTATTTTGGTAAAATGTTACTTTGTATCTTTCAATATTTAGCATATTTTATGCATTTTAAATTTTTAAATATTTATTGGTCTTTTTTTTTTTTACTGTGTGTGTGTGTGTGTGTGTGTGTGTGTGTGTGTGTGTGTGTCGGAGCCAGCCCACAAGGGTGAGGCTGAAGTAGAGAGGGCGACTGAATGAGAACGAGAGGACCACCGCTCTGCTGGCAATGGCAATAAACTTTAATTTGAGAAATCTTTTATAGTAAAACACAGTAAGACTAAAAATAGAATTTAACAACAATCATGTAGCACAATCTCTTAGCACTTTCTCATGGCAAAGCATGCCCACTTCTTCATTATCTTACAGTAAATATTTTCCCCCATGCCCAGGTACATGATGTCTGTTTCTTTGATCTTTGCACGCACAGCTCTCAGTAGCCTTGAATTACTTTCAAAACATCTTGGGTTCATAGAGCAGTTATGTCCTCAGCTGCAGGGAGATTATGTGAAGGTGCCCCTTCCCTGCCTTTCAGCAGGGGGGCCACCCCTAAGTCTTCCCCTATGCCAAAGAACATTCCCACCATTCAGCAGAGGGGCCACCCCTAAATCTTCCCCTATGCTAAAGAACATTTCCACCACAGTGTGTGTGTGTCTGTGAGAGAGACAGTACTTGTGTACAGGTCAGAGGACAACAAGAGAGAGTCTCTCTCTACTATACGGGTCCTGTGAATCAAACTCAATGCAGCAAGTGACAAGCCTGCTGAGTACCCTGCCAGGCACATGGGATTGCTAAAGTAATTTCCAAAGCATTTAGTGACTTAATGGTGTGACCTTTCAAGATGTTTATATAGTGAGAGCGAAAGATACAGGTAAAATTGGCAGCTCTAAATCACACGATGGGTGGTGATGGCCTGGAGGAGCAAGGTGTGTAGATCTTCTGGGATGCTCTGGAAGGCACACTTTGATATGAACATGACTTTTAGTATCAGATTTAAGTTAGGGAAACCTAGAAGTTTGATTTGTCTTTGGAATTATGGTGGGCTATGATTTGGGTTCATGGGGATTGGATTCATTTAAATATGAGAGTAAGCTACCCTCCCATATTAAGGCTTATCATTTGGCAAGTGGAATATTCATATCACCCTGTAACAGTACTTACAGTGAGTTAAATGAGTTTTCCGTTGGCCATGAATTTGTTAATATCATTGTAACTACTTTGACGATTCATGGTGGAAGTTTAATTTATATAATTGTAGGATTAAAATTAACATAAATACTATATTTGTTTGGGGACAAGGTCTCTGCTAGATATAACTCGGGCTGATTTAGAGATCTATGAGCAACCCAGAATGGTCTTACATATTCCTGTCCCTTCCAGTTCTAGGTTACAGGCCTGTACTACCATGCCCACAGTTGAATTTGACTTTTTCCATCTTGATCTTTTAGAAATTATTTTCATTTACAGATGTTCACAGTGAAATATTTCATTTACAGTATTGATAGATTTTCAGGTATAATATTAGCCATTTGTGTTACTTAGAAATTGTAACTTCAGGCCCAAAGTAAAAATGTTTTCTAATTTTTAGGAGTCTCATGAACAGTGTATCCAGTGGATTGTTAAATTTATTCATGGCCAACACAGCCCCAAAAGAATTTCTTTCCTCTATGACTGCTTAGCAATGGCAGTTGAAACTGGTCTCCTTCCACCCAGGTATGTTTGGGTGGGTCTGAGCAGTGGAAAGGCCTTTCATTATAAAGTTGTAGAATTGCTTTGAGGTTGTACAGAGACAAGGGATGGGAAGGGGACATGGAGCTCATCTGTAAGTTAGCTCATGAAGCAGGGTTTTTTGTTTTAAATTTATTTTGTTTTTATGTATATGCATCTGTGTTAGTAATTGCCATGTGCGTAGGTGTGCCGAGGAGGCCAGGGGAGCGTGTTAGACCCCTTGGAGCTGGGGTTGACAGATGGTATGAGCTACCTGACATGGGTTCTGGGAACGGGACTCAGGACTTCTGCAAGAGCATTGTGAGCTTTGAACTGCAGGTCATCTCCAGCCATGTGTTTGTTTTGTTTTCATAGTGCTTCATAATTCTAGTCAGTGTGGCAAAGACTTAAATCCTTACAAAGTTTTCCACACTCAGTCTACTGGGAACCTGTATTGGGGCTTTCATCAGGGAACACAGGTGTCATCTACTGGGACCTGGCTTTCTCACAGCCTGGTAGAATTCAAAAGTTTGCAAAAGAAGTAGAGTCAAGAAGTAGCCTCGCATCTTTGCCATAGCCTTAAGCCTGCCCACATAACACAGCCCAGCCCTGTAACTCTCGCAGGCTTGTTGTGTATCAGTGTCACACTTCACAGAAGCATATGGAAATGTAATGTATTCATCTTGAAGTAGGTACGTCTGCCACCACCTGGTAGATGATAAACAGTTAACCAAGAGTTTATGAGAGTGCTTTTTTTTCTAGTGAATATCATTTAGTTCTACTTAATGTTTGAGCTTTCTTCTAAGTAAAAATTAGGAAGTGTTACATATATCTGGAATACTTTAATAGTATAGATTTAGAAAGCATGTTTGGCATGACACTTATAATATTCAACATCTACAGACCATAAACATAGAGAACCTTTAGTATTCTCTCTTGTAATTGAATACTCTTTTCCCCCTCCAGGATGGTTTGTGAATCTTTGATAAACTCTGACTCTCTTGAATGGGAAAGAACACAGCTTTGGGCCTTAACATTTAAGCTAGTTCGGAAAATCATTGGAGGAGTGGATTATAAGGTATTATTTCTTAATTATAAAAAGTGATTGCTTTCTGACATGATTCTTTTTAAAAACGGTGTGAGTCTTGCTTCGTGTGAGAAACAAAGTGGAGAGCATTCATAACTTGACTTTTTTGCATATGTGCTGAAGGGATTTAAAACTTTTCAGTTGACTTACTGTTTTTTCCCTCCCAACATTTTATTTTAATTAATTAATTAATTAATTAATTTTGACTTGAGTGAGTGACTTTATTCTCAGCCCACAGAGAATAGGTTACATTCATTTAAGAAATGGTGTGTGTATTAAGATGGTCTATTCATAAAGTCATTCCCCAACTGTTTCAATGAACAATGGTTCTGCTTGGAGGGTGGCACAGACATTAGGTACGGGTAAGAATTTGGTTCATTAGCTGTGATAATTTGGAAAAGCATTCATCTCAGAGAAAGAGTAACTTATAAAGTCCTTTTCTTCAAACTTGATACAAGAGTTACAAATGTCAAGCAAAGCATTCAGTCTCACTCTTTGTTGTTCTCTTTCCTACAAGCCACCTCCCAAGTTAATTGTCTGTGTCTCCCTTCGGTATATAAATACTTTTGAAATATATAAGCTGTTCTGAAAACCATAGTATAGTGTAAAAACATGAAATAAACAATACTAATGATAGAAAGGCTAAGATAGGAGAAGCAAGATTTCAAGACCCTTGTGTTGTACACAGCAAGACACTGTCACAAACAAGCTGAAAGTGTATATAGATTGTACAATGTTGGACCTATTTCTCCAATTACCAAATTAGACCATTGATAACAATTAATAAATTTCTTTTTTTTTAAAGATTTATTTATTTATTATATGTAAGTACACTGTAGCTGTCTTAAGATACTCCAGAAGAGGGCGTCAGTTCTCATTATGGATGGCTGTGAGCCACCATGTGGTTGCTGGGATTTGAACTCAGGACCTTCAGAAGAGCAGTCAGTGCTCTTACCCACTGAGCCATTGCTCTAGCCCCCCCATTTTTTTTTGGTTTTTCGAGACAGGGCTTCTCTGTATAGCCCTGGCTGACCTGGAACTCACTCTGTAGACCAGGCTGGCCTGGAACTCAGAAATCCGCCTGTCTCTGCCTCCCAAGTGCTGGGATTAAAGGTGTGCGCCACCACTGCCCAGCTCCTCGCAACATTTTAAAAGATACACAGGACTAATGTATTTTTATGATGAAATGGGAAGTCACAGGCAGAATCCATGTTTGATGCCAGAGTTCTTTTATTGTCTTGCGAAATGAAGAACACAAAGCAGGGTTTGTTTTTTATGTTGGTCTCTTTAGAATTGTGTCCTTCCTTACTGGATGTCCTCAGGATTCTACAGCTGACCAAACACAGCAGCAGCAGTGCAGTGTCTCTTTGTACTTCAAGGTCCAGCTCAGGAGTACCACAGCCACCAGCTGAAAGCAGTTTTCTTCCTGTACTTTTGTTACTGTCCTTTGTCGAGGAATTGCCAGTGTATGGCCTTACACTTAATGTGTGCATGTTCTTCAATCTGAAATGATCCAGTAGTGACCACGTAGATAGTCACTGTTAAATCACAGTGACCCTAACTTAGTCACAGCAGACTTTTCAGATTATTTTTTCTTTACTCAAAGCGAATATCGTTACCCAGACCCCAGAGTGCTATGCACACATCTCTGCACATAGCAAAGCTGTGCTTCCTTTACCTTTATAAGAGTAGGAACCCTTCAGCTGTTTTTAGGACCAAAGAGTGAAGAAAGTCCATTTTACTTTTAAGTGATTTTTCATTGTTCATGAGGAATTTTGTTCTATTAAAGAGCATTATTCTTCTCAGGTTAGTGTTAGTAATGACTTGGAAAAATCTAAAAGTGTGATCTTGAAGCAGTGTACACTCCTGAAACTTGGCTGTTGTGTCTCACATAGAGACTTTACACTTACTTTTTGGTTTAACTCATGTCGTCTTCTTTATACTTATCAGGGTGTTCGAGACCTTCTAAAAGTGATTTTGGAGAAAATCTTGACAATTCCGAATACAGTAAGCTCTGCTGTTGTCCAGCAGCTTCTGGCAGCAAAGGAGGTAACTTCAATTTAAACATGCCGCCCATGTCTAGCCTTGGTGTGTGCTTTAAAATGTACAGTGGCTGGAGCTGGGGAAGGGGCCCAGTGGGGAAGAGCACTTGTTAAACAGGAGAAATAGAGTTCAGTAAAGAAGCCAGGCGTGCTCCCTGCTGCCAATGCCATAGCCCTTTGTTGTGGGACAGAGATAGGCTGGTCAGTGAGCCTCGCAGAAAACATGAGGATGAAACCTGATAGTTACCTCTACCCTCTGCATGCACACACACTGGTAACTCGCAATAGTTGTAAACTATTTAGTTCTTTCTAGTGAAATAAAATGAGCTCTGTTTTTAATCTAGTCATCTGTTACTGAGCTACATCTCAGCCCAAGTCATTTTTGTTTTCAGAGATGCTCTTGCTTCATTGTTCCTGGCTTGCAAAAGGAAATTTTAAAAATTTAATTTCTGCTAAGTAGTCATGAAAGGAGTATAGAGACTAAAGTATTTTAAATCATTATAAGACAGACAATGGCCATGTTTATCTTTTTAAACTATTAATACTGTAATAGTTATTCATGTTTTTCTGTTACCACCTTAAATCTATGACTATTTAAAGCTTTTTTTTTTTTTTTTTTTTTTTTTTTTTTTTTTTTTTTTTTTTTTAAATTTTTTTTTTTTTTTTTTTTTTTTTTTTTTTTTGGTTTTTTGAGACAGGGTTTCTCTGTGTAACCTTGGCTGTCCTAGAACTCACTCTGTAGACCAGGCTGGCCTTGAACTCAGAAATCCGCTTCTGCTTCCCAACTGCTAGAATTAAAGGCGTGTGCCACCACTGCCCGGCGCATTCTGTTGTTAATACCCTTCATTTTTATAATTCTCTAAGAGAATTTTTCTGCTAATGTTATATTTTAAAATAATAATTCTTTTTAAAAGACTATGTGCACATATGTACATATATGTACATACTATACCTCCTTGAGCAGTTTACCATAGTTTCTGTCACAGTCTTTTGTCTTGGTTTTTTGAGGTAGGGGATCATGGAACCCCAGCTGGCTCTGAACTAATTAGGTGAGGATAGACCTGAGCTCCAGATTCTCCTGTCTCCACCTCTCAAGCACTGAAGCCTCAGACATGATTTCCTTACATACATAAAGATCTTCATAGCCATTTTTAAGTTTATAATATATTCTGATTAACTGCAGTCATGATGTATAGCAGACCTCTTGAATTTACTCCTCCTGATTTCCAGAAGTCTTTTTAAATCAGCATTTTGAGGGCTCCCCCACAGATACAAGCACTTTGCCAACTGAGCTAATACCCCAGCCCTATTTACTCTTGTGTAAATACTCTTTTGTTGTTGTTTTTATATTTAAAGGTTGTTTGTGTGAGACAAGTCAAGAATAATGCTTTTTGCTTGTTTTAGGTTATAGCTTATATCTTAGAACGAAATGCCTGTCTGTTGCCAGCCTACTTTGCAGTCACAGAGATCAGAAAACTATATCCTGAGGGAAAACTTCCACACTGGGTAAAATTTTCATTTTCTAAAATTTTAAATTCCTATCAAAATGTTATATAATTAATTGTATTACATGTATGTACACATACTCTGTGTGTGTGTGTGTGTGTGTGTCTCTGTCTGTCTGTCTGTCTATATATCTTGGTGTCTGTCTTTCTGTCTTAGTTAGGGTTTCTATTGATGTGAAGTCAACACCATGAACAAAGCACCTAGGGAGGAAAGGGTTTATTTGGCAGTTTTATATTTATGGAAGTACACTTCCATATCATTTTGTGTTATCAAAGGAAATCAAGATAGGAACTCAAGCAGGGCAGGAACCTGGAGGCAGGAGCTGTGGCACAGGCATGGAGGGTGCTGTTTACTGGCTTGCTCTCATGGTTTACTCAGCCTGCTTTTTTTTACAAAGCCTAGGACCGCCAGTCCAAGAATGGCCACACCCACAATGGGTTATGTGGTCACTAATTGAGAAAATGACTTGCAGCCTCACCTATAATCTAATCCTATGGAGGCATTTTCTCAACTGGGGTTCCTTCCTCTCTGATGACTCTAGCCCGTGTCAAGTTGACATAAAACTAGCTAACACAATTTGTATGTATGTGCACATGCCACAACATGAGAGTGGAGTTAGGATGCTTTGAAAGTTGGTTTTCTCCTGTGTCGCTCAGAGGGACTCAGTATTATGTTATCAGGTTTGTACAGCAAGTAATTTCACCTGCTGAACCTTTTTATCTCACTGACTCCTTTGAAAAGATAGTTATTTATATGTTAGAGCAAACATAGAATTCCGGAGCGTGGGAGGGGTCTAAAGGAAGACTCATGTCACGTGCACATTTTCACATGGTCAGGCAGGCGTCCTTAGGTACTACATAGTTGACTCTACTTAATGTTTATTTGGGATAGGGCAGACTGTGTACCTGGTGTATATGGTTAGAGGTCGGAAGCTTGTAGAAATCAGTTTCCTCTTCTACCTTTGTGTTCCAGGGATCATACTGGTGCCTCAGACTTGGTGTCAGGTACCATGTCACTGACGCAGTAAATGTATTTCTTTTTTTTAGCATAATATGTTTGTTTTGTGTCTCTATTAACCCATTGAGACAGTTCTTTTGTTCATAAGAACTCCACAGTTTCATTGACTGGGTAAGGATGCCGTGGTGTGACTTGGCTCACCGCAGAGACACATGGAGTAACAAGTGTTTGAGAGAGCGCTAGTCCTTAAGTAATTGTCTATGCCAGGCTTTATACTAATTCTTATGTGTTATCTGAATTTTCATAGATGATGCACAGAGATGCAGGATAACCTTGCTCTTGTATTTATTTATTTTCTTTTTCTTTTAGTTACTAGGAAACTTGGTATCAGACTTTGTGGATACTTTCAGGCCCACAGCAAGGATTAACTCCATTTGTGGTAAGATACATTTAAAGTATACTTAGTGTATTACATAATACCTGTATCTTTAGTGACCAGGAATCTGTTGGACACAGCTGAAGGATGGCCTCTTAGGTCTGGCTCGCCACTTTATAACACTCAAGGAAACTAGCAATGACGTTTATTTTTAGGTGCTTTGGATAAGGCAGAGACAGAGATAATAGACTGGGGCAACTTTCACGTATGCCCATTCCAACAGTTGGTTTTCATCTGACTAGAAGCACGTTTTTTTTTTATTTTGTATATCTTAATTCTCTGACCTTTTATTGTATTTTGCTTTTGGCTTTTTCTAAGATAAGATCCATATAACCCAGGCTAGCCTGAAATTATGTAGGCAAGAGTAAACTTGAACATCTGATTCTTTTCTTTCCATCTCTCAATGCAAGGATAGCAAACATGTGCTGCTGCCACACTCAGTTGATGTGTTGTGGGGAGAGAACCCAGAGCTATATGCTGCTGAAGAACCTACCCCCTGAGCTCTGTTCCTGGTCTCTGCAAGTGCTTCCTAAACTCTAGACCATTAGAAATGTCAGCTAGGTTATTCTGCAGCAATAGTAATAAGAATTCCAGACTCTCTAGTCCATTGTAGCCCAGGAGCTTTACCACACACTGTACCACACACACTGTACCATATGCACTGTAACACACATACTATAACACACACACTGTACACACACTGTGCCATATGCACTGTAACACACATACTATAACACACACACTGTACCACACACACTGTGCCATATGCACTGTAACACACACACTATAACACACACACTGTACCACACACACTGTACCACACATACTGTAATACATACTGTACCACACACACTGTAACATACCCAGTACCACACACACTAACTAGCACATACACAGTACCACACATACTGTACTACACACTGTAACACCGTACTGTAACATACACAGTACCACACACACTGTAGCACACACACTGTAGCCCAGGCACTCTCTCTTAGCTATCTGTTTCCTTATGCTTGATGCAGTTGATAATCCTTTTTTTTTTTTTTTTTTTTTTTTTTTTTTTTTTTTTTTTTTTTTTTTTTTTTTTTTTTTTTTTTTTTTTTTTTTTTTTTTTTTTTGGTTTTTCAAGACAGGGTTTCTCTGTATAGCCCTGACTGTCCTGGAACTCACTCTGTAGACCAGGCTGGCCTTGAACTCAGAAATCCGCCTGCCTCTGCCTCCCAAGTGCTGGGATTAAAAGCATGCGCCACCACCGCCTGGCCTGGCTGATAATCCTTGAAATACCCATATACGTTTTCAGATTATTTTAGAGACTATGCAGCCTCATAACTGCCTGGGAATATGAGTTTTTTAAAAAAGTGATCAGATATTGGGCATTTCTTATGAATCTGTGCTGCTTTAGACACTAGAAATATAAAAAGAAGTTAACAGAAATTCTGAGCTGTCTAGTTTTGTAACTGATTGTACATTAGTATCATTAAATGAAATACAGAGGGGCTGGAGAGATGGCTTAGCGGATAAGAGCACTGACTGCTCTTCTGAAGGTCCTGCAACCACATGGTGGCTCACAACCATCTGCAATGGGATATGAAGCCCTCTTCTGGTGCTACAGTGTACTTAGCTATAATAATAAATAAATAAATCTTTTTAAAAAAATGAAATAAAGAAGAGAAGATAATGTTGAGTTCATTTCTGAAGGGTTAAGTTTGTGGTATCTATGGGATGTCTAAGAGATGTTACTACTTAGGCAATCAGGCATGTGCTACATCAAAATCTTCTAGGGACGTTCCTGAAAAACAAAAATAAAAACTAACAAAATCACCCATTAGTCCTGGAGAAGAGGTCAGACTATATCTTTACAAGTCCACTCTTAACACGGGAAGCTGTGTGTTGTTTTTACTTTGTAGCAGCTTTGCTGCCAAACTGCAAACGGGACTATGCACCAAGACAAGGTTGCAAAAGCCAATAGCCAGCTAGATTCATAGACCTTGCCTTAAACAGAGCACAGCCGGCTTGCATTGGGAGCCTTGTACTAATTGATTATTCAGCCATGTAGAAGAAATATAAGCAATAGAGATTCTCACACTTCAGTGTCCAGACAACGCTGTTACAGGCATTTTAAACCAGTGCCTGGTTCAGCATGCATGTTAATTAAATACTGAAAAGGGATGGAGGACCTGCCATTGCCTTGGTCACATTTACATAGAAACATTCTTGTAATGCATGCAGGCCGTTGCAGTCTTCTGCCAGTTGTGAACAACTCCGGAGCTATCTGTAACTCATGGAAACTGGACCCTGCAACTCTCCGCTTTCCCTTGAAAGGCCTTCTGCCATATGATAAGGTATGTTTTAAATCCAGGGTAGGTTTGGGCATCTAAGAATATCTATGTCGTTTTGTCAAGTGTTCATTGCCAGATTGCCTTTTTTTTTTTCTTAAGATTTAGTTTATGAGTGAGTTTTCAGACACACCAGAAGAGGGCGTCAGATCCCATTACTGGTGGTTGTGAGCCACCATGTGGTTGCTGGGGATTAAACTCAGGACCTCTGAAGAGCAGTCAGTGCTCTTAACCACCGAGCCGTCTCTCAAGCCCCAACCAGATTTCCTCTTAATAGTCTAGAGAAGTAAATTTTCAAAAAAGGTAGCTTATGGCTTATTATGTTTTATGGAATGTGTTTTGGTTTTGTCTTTGGTTTCTGTTTCTTTTGCAGGGTCTTGCTGTGTAGCTTTGGCTGGCCTAGACTCCATAGTCAGCCTTGAGCTGGCAGTGGTCCCTTTGCCTTTGCGTTCAGTGCTGGGACAATAGCTGTGCCACCACCCCTGCTTGGGGCCATCCACTACCCCAGTATACTCTGTAGAGTTGCTTCAGTGCTACATTACTAGTAAACTCTTTAAGTTTTCTTGTCTAATGCTCTACATTTAAAAAAATAAAGACTCTGGATTTGAAATCAGGACATGCACACCTTACTATTCTGTTGGCATTTACCCTTGTCATGTTTGGAAAGAGTAATTACCTTTAAGAGAACATTTGGAACTATATCCATTCCCTTTGGTTAGATTTCTAAGCAGTAGATTCTCCTTATACTGATGTTTATGACAAATGTGACCAAAGCAAAGAGGGTGTGTTTTTGTAATCACTGAAACTGGGGCATTTTTCTGCTAAGGGGCAGCAGTCCCTAACTGCATTAATAAGCAGTCTTGCAGATTGTGCTGGCTCCAGGCTAGTTGTCATTAGGGCTGTGCCTACAAAGATAGTTGTGGCTCATATCCCTAGAACTCAGAGCAATGAGGCAAGAGGTCACTGTGAGGCCCAGGCCGTCCTAGGCTTCAGAGTAAGTTCTAGACCAGAGTGAGCCTGTTTCAGAAAAGCAACCCAACACTGTGAAGCAGACTCTGCTCATTCTGTATTTTAGATGATCCATGCATGTTTAAATGCCACATGAATGCAGTGCCTGTAGAAGTCATACAAGGGTGTCAGATCCTCTCCAGTGAGAGTTTTAGGTGCTTTCGAGCTGTCCAGTGGGTACTAGAATTGAACCTTGGCCCTTTGGAAGATCAGCCATCCCTCCAGCCTCACAAGGAATCCTTTAAAATTATTTCTTGAAGGGGTTGTGTGTGTGTTTCCCTGTTATTTCTACACACATTTTACAGCACAAGTAGAGAATAGAGCAGTAAGCAAATAGAGAGCTGGGATGAACTGAGGGATGGGTATCAATTGAAAAGGAATAATCATTTATGAAAGCAATAATTGTTCTTTAGTTTTACTTCACAATTCTATTAGTACAGTTTTTTAAAAGCATGTCTTTAAGATCAGTTTAAAGGCAAGTGTGGTGGTACACGCCTTTAATCCCAGCACTTAGGATGTGGAGGCAGGCAGATCTCTGTAAGTTTGAGGCCAGGCTGGTGAACAAAGTGAGTCCAGGGTATCCAGGGTTACACAAAGAAACTTTATCTCAAAAACCACACAGAGACACACGCACAAAATCAGTTTAAATTGCTCTCCCCTTACCCCATGTCCTCCAGAATTCCATCTCAGAGATTAATAAAAAATTGCAATCAAGTGACCATTATACAGATAGTAGCTGAAGTAAACTTTGCACTGACTATCCAAGTGATGGCTCTGGCAGCACATACAGAAGGATGGGGCATGTTAGGAGACTGATTGGTGGCTGATACACTCCAGCCAACATGCAGATTCGGAATAAGCGTAGATAGAATCTCTACACATGTGTCATACATACCAGCTATGTTAGAACGAGCTTGCTGTAAGAGCAGGGTCACTAGAATGACACGGGCATAGCACTGCTCTTCTGAACCGTATGTGTTTAGATATTAACATTGGCCACTTTGGCACAGGACCCAGCAGCTTATACCGAGGGAATACAGGATACTTATAAAAACAGCAGTAAATTCAGAAAAAGGTTCTAAGTTTGGATGTACCTTTATAGTGGTAGTTCTGTAAACTGGATTTCATTATAAGAAATTATGCAGGCCCTGGGAGATGGCTCAGTGCTTAAATAAACTAACTGTTCTTCCAGAGGTTCTGAGTTCAATTCCCAGCCACCATATAGTGGCCCATAACTATCTGAAATGGGATTTGATGCCCTCTTCTGGCATGCAGGTGTATATGTAGTTATAGAGCACTCATACATAAAAATAAATTAGAACATTTATTTTTAAAAAAAATTGTGTTTTTAGTAACGTAGAAACTTCTGAAAAATTGTCAATTTTGCACAGAAAGGAAGTAAAGATGCTTCATTATGTCTAAGAAATATGGCCAAGGACAAAAGCTCATCTAAACTGACCATTGCAAACTTGACATTTTAGGTGCAGTCTCTAAAGGAGAAACTAAATGTTTTGTTTTCAGGAAGAGGCAGAATGAAAAGGTCCAATTCAAGTGTTGCCTTGACTTGTAACCTTTAAAAGGCCTTGCCGAAGGCTTTCTTTCACCCTGATTTTGAAATGAGAAAGCCAAGGTGGAAACCTAATTGTGTAAGCAATAAATGTCATTTTTTTTCCCACTAGATTTTGCCTACTGTGAGAAGGTAAAAAGTGCCGGAGGAGGTTCTCCTCTTAATTCTGAATAATTTGAATTCACCTTTGTTAATCTTGAAGCAGTAATTTCTTTTTTATTTCCTTTAAAGGATCTGTTTGAACCACAGACTGCTTTGTTGAGATATGTATTGGAGCAACCTTATTCCAGGGATATGGTCTGCAATATGCTAGGTTTAAATAAGCAGGTACTGTACTATGCTGGAAGCCATAAGTCTGTAGATCTATCTGCACTGTGCTATTTTCTTTGCTGTACCTCACCGGAGCAAAACAGTTAAGAACTCTGATGACCTTTTCAGTATACAGGTTACTCAACAGTGTATTTTTCTATGGTTTATATATATTACATTAAGAATGTTTAAATTTAAAGGGAGGTATTTTTAAAATTGGTTTGTTTTGCATTGCTTTTTTCCTATAAGGCCAGTTTCAAGTTCCCTTTTGCCAGAGAAACCTACACATGACTTCACCTTGTTTTTTGACCTTTTGTTGTTGTTGTTTGGGTGTATTGTTATAACCCTGATACCCTGAGAGTGGCCGCCTGGATGACTTTTTCTATTTATTTCTTTCTCTTTTCTTTTTTCTTTTTTCCTTTTTTTTTTTTACATTTTTTTTCTCTTTTTCTTTTTGGTGTGTTGGTGGTTGACGTGGGCGGGTTTGTACTGACTGGGGGTTCCTTGAGGCTGGCCTCATAGTCACCGTTTTGTCTTTTCTTTTCTTCTTCCTTTATTTTTGTTCTGTCCTGTCTTGTCCTGCCCATCCTCCAATGCTCTAGACCTTGAACATTGCTCAGGTATGTTCACAACCTTACTGTTGTATTGTGACTAACGATACGCTGGCCGCTTTGTAGCCGCTGATTCATTTAGACAGTACGTGTATGGTCGGGGCTTGAAATTGGCGGGACCATGCTGAGACCAAGGCCACTGAAAACCTTCTTGGGATGTGAGAGTTCTTTTTGGTGGATGGTTTTTGTTTTTTTGTGGTTTTTTGAAATACATACACACACACATATATGTATATATATATATATTAATATATATATATATGTGCATACATATATATATAATATATTTGGTTTCTTGTTTTTTTTTTTTTGTTGTTTTTTGTTTTTTTGTTTTTTAAAGAAAGAGACAACACTTGGCACTCAGTAAACCTGTCAGTTTTTGATTGTTTTTTTTCCCCCAACTCTATTTTACTATTTTCATTTTAGGGCTAAAGTTAGCCTGATGGAATTTTCAGAGTTGGAAAGATTGGTGGTAGCCTCATATCTTTCCAGGCTATTAACAAATAACAACAACAAAAATACTTGTGTTGATTTGCCTTAAAAAAACAAAACAATTTCAAAAAGGAATGAAAAATAGAACATTTTCATAGAGGTACGCTGCCTTCAAAAGTCAGAGTGGTAAGCTCTACACAGGGAAGGCTTTTTGGAAATATGGGGATTGACTAAGAAATGTCACACTCTTAGGTGACCCCACACCTCTTTGTCAGTCTTTGCCAGACGTGCCCTTGTCTTAGGGTGGGCTCCTCAGGTGCTGCGCGCTTGTGGCGGGACACAGCAGCCACAGGTCCGCCTGGGCTTCACACCTTTGAGAGTTTAAGCGCAATAGTGGTCCTAGTTAATTTTTGTTCCAGTTTTTGACCCCGGCATATTAAAATGGAGCAGCATTTTGGTTTTAAGAAGATGCTCTTCTTTCGAGGCTCTGTAAGGTAGCGTTGCTGCTTGCAATACCATAGTGAAGGTTGTGCCAGTGCTTCCATTGATAAAGCCCTATTTTTACGGACATACGGCTTGGCCATAAAACTTGCTCACTGTTGAAACTGCATGCCAAACTCACCGCAGTAGCAATACCTCTTTTATTATTTTCAGTTTTTTTTTTCCTTGTAAAAAAATTACCAAGTTTCCTTGTTTGGAAGAGCCTTTGTAAAGTGAAACTGAAACTCCCTGAGCACCAAAGTCCCTGACAGTTACCTTCTGTAACCTGTCACGTTAACTCTGACCGCTTTCACTTGAGTTAGAGGTAAGTATTAGTTAACTTTGGAAAAGTGCTTTACACTTTGTCTGAAGACTAAGTTTGAGGAAGCATTACACCATACTCAACTCATTCTTTTTATAATTTGAGCTGCAAGTACATCCCCCAGATAGCTTAGCCACCTATGGCTCCCTCCTCCCTCACATAGCCTTAGCCACCTATGGCTCCCTCCTCCCTCAGATAGCTTAGCCACCTATGGCTCCCTCCTCCCTCAGATAGCTTAGCCACCTATGGCTCCCTCCTCCCTCAGATAGCCTTAGCCACCTATGGCTCCCTCCTCCCTCAGATAGCCTTAGCTCCCTCCTCCCTCAGATAGCTTAGCCACCTATGGCTCCCTCCTCCCTCAGATAGCCTGAGCCACCTATGGCTCCCTCCTCCCTCAGATAGCCTTAGCCACCTATGGCTCCCTCCTCCCTCAGATAGCCGGCAGCTGTCCTCAAAATAGAAATTGACAACATAATTCAAGGAGAGTTTTTATGATCTGATCATTTTAATAACGAGTTTCAACCAATAAAAAGTTTATGACTAAGACATGAATCCATAAAAAATAAAGTTTACAATGGAAATGCTGACAGAACATTGTTAGTATTGGTGCCACCATAGTGTAAACATTGTCAGAACTTCACAATTCATCAGTAATTGTTGTCTTAGGCAACTCTGTAGTGAGGGGATCTACAGATGAAAGATAATATGCCCAAGTGCCTTGGCATATTATTTTACATGTGGAAAGTAGGGTATAAAAGGAGAATCAACAGTATAAATCCATATGACTAAAATGAATCCAGTCATCTTATTGCATCTCTTATCATCACAGAACTGTATACCCTGTGCTGTACTTTCTTGTCCTTTCTCTAACAGTGCAATAATTAAAGCTTGAAGACTTTATGACCTGTCCATACATACTACATTTTCCAGTAGGAATTGGACTATGCTTAATCCTAAAATTGGTCACAGGTCATAAATATCCCAGTTCTACAGCCAAGTGTAGAGTGTTGAGCTTGAAAAGCAGTAGAAAAAAAGAAATGTTGTGTTCTGGGTTGACATAGAATTTCTAATGTTTTTTTTTCTTATGAGTAAAACAATCATAAGTCACGTATACTTCCCAAGCTTCTGTATGCTGTGCATAGGGACTAGTACTAACTGGTTGTGATTTAGCAGCCTCCTTGGTTAAAGTAGGGAATTAATATAATTGAGAGAGATTTATTCCTCCTAACTTGTTCTGAAGACAGTATTAAAATTCATTTAAGTTACTATTTAGAATTAACCCCTTGTAAGTAAAATTTGTGAAATGTTTAATGCAAAAGTGAGCTGTTATTTCAAAAGTGTCCCATGCCACTTAGTAGTGGGTTTGAGTGGGCACAGAAGAGCTCTGTCATGTACAGTTGGCCAGTGGGGGGAAAGAACCAGGGCACAGTGGAGTTGAGGGTAAAATAGAGTCTAGTACACATTGAACTATGATGTAGAAAATGATTTTTAAATAATGAATTGGATATTCTCATTGTTAAAACAGATTTAAGCTAAATATACATGCAGATATAATATAAACATTCAATATGCAAATCTAGTGATTCATAAATAAAAGTATTAAAGTACCTTTCAAATGTTTATGCTGTTCACTTTATAAGATAATCTGAAGTATGATGAAGACTCTTTGTTTTAACATACTTATTTTATGGTAATTGAAAACTAAAGCAAACTAGGTATGGAGTCATACACCCGAAATGTGAGTGCTTAGGAGGCTGCGGTGGGAAGGAAGACAGTCTCAAGTGTGAGTTCAGCCTGGCTTCGTAGTGAGTACCAGGTTCTCCAGAGCTATATAGCAAAACCTTGGCTTAAGAAAAAGATTAAAGCAGGAAGTGAAAGCATAGTTACATTTGTGTTTTTCAGATAGGGTCTTGCTGAGGTACGCTAGGTTGGGAACACTGCTTACAACAGACTGCCCTTACAACACACATACAGCCCCATCCTTATGGCGGCTGGGTGCTAGATCAGCAAACATTACTGTGAAGTGCAAGTGCAGCTCAATGTATGTCACAGGCCTTCCCTTGCTGATGCTGCCCCACTATCAGACAAAGCAGCATGCAGTACCCCGTCTTTATGTTTGCTTTTAGGGACTGAGCTTTGCTTTATCCAAAATAATTAGCCAAATATATGTTTTGCTTATATTAGATACCAGGGCCTTACCAGAGATTACTGGTGTATTTGATTCTCAACTGAAAAGCTGGAGCATACTCATGAGATGTGGCATAGGTCAAAAGCATCAACTTTAACTATAAATTTCCCAATTGCTTTTATCTTGTCAAAATGTTCCTATTTCTGGCATTCTTCTTTAAACCATTGAGTGACCATGGAAACATGCCTGAAAACATGTAGGAGGTAAAAGTCCAGCCTTTAAAAAAAAACAAAAAAAAACCAAAACAAGCTGGAGAGATGGCTCAGTGGTTAAGAGCACCAACTGCTCTTCCAGAGGTCCTGAGTTCAATTCCCAGCAACTATGGTGGCTCACAACCATCTGTAATAGGATCCGATGCCCTCTTCTGGTGTGTCTGAAGAGAGTGACGGTATATTCAGATATAAAGAAATAAATAATTTAAACAAAACAAAACAAAACAAAACAAAAAACCCAAATAGCCAATACAAGAAAGGGGAACTCCAAAGTGAGCCAGGTGCTTTCTCCTAAAATAGATTGATGGGCAACCACCATGGATGGAGAGACAGTTGACAAATCGGCTAGTTTCTATGGTAGAAGCAAATTCTTGTCACTAGTTTAAAAAAAAAAATTCCTACTGGAAATCCTGGCTTTCCTTCTTTTCACAGATTTTTCTGACTTTTGCACCCTTTGAGTGATCTTGCTGTGAACGTGTGTTGTCTGACACCTTTCTGAGGTTGCTGGTGGTTGGCAGAACTAGTAAATTTCAAGCCCTGTACACACTAGCTGCATGCTGACTGGAGAGCTAGTCTGTAGTGTTGTCTGTTGCACTTTGCTCTGCTTCGTCCTGATAATTATGTTTGGAGGAGAAGTGCTGGAGTCTAAACTGGTGGCTTTAATACTGCTATTTGTAAACTCGTAACGTGGTTCAACTGTGATCATGGCCTTGTGGTTTTGGGAGAACATAATATGAAACAACCATTGATGCTTACTTGTGGGGTAGATGTTTGTTTTATTTGCATGCATCAAGAAAGGGCAGCTGTAATGGAGCTTTACAACGTGGAGCTGGTGAAGCATGCAAAGGGAGGCCGTGGGGCATTTTGTTTCCTTCCAACTTTGTCCCCATTTTGCATTTTTCTATAAATTCAAGAAATCATATCCCTTTTTCATGGCAAAAGACATCAATAATGAAATCTAAAGTAGAGGGAAAATCATCTATATTTTAGTAATTATGTTCATTAGAAAGGCTTGCAACTGCCTGCTACTGAGTAATACAGCATTTATTTATTTATTTATTTATTTATTTTTATAAAAGTAAAGATGCTTTTAAAATACGGCTTAACTCTTTTGGTAAAAGCACATTATCATCATTTTCACGAGCACAGATCTTTTTGCCTCTAGAAAGGGAAGTTGCATTTTCATTGTTAGTGTTTAAACCGACTCTTGTTGTTCTAGATTTCAGAATGATCTAATTTAAGGTTAAAGCTGCATTATGTCTGGCCTGCAGAGGAGGGAGAGCAGATGCTGCTCTGGGTCAGTCTGTGTTTGCTTATGGAAAAGGCTTCCATTTCAATACAGCATTATTGTCACACATGAAGAGCAGAGTCATCTCTCTCAGTGGGGGAACTGTAAACTTGTGAGTAATCACTTTAAAACACACAGGTTTACATTATTGCCTCATTTTCTTTTTCTAAATCTTTAATCTCTGGAAATTCAGGCCTTTCAATTTTTGAGTTAGATAGGCATCTCCCTATCACGTTCATCTTTTCTAACCTGTTGTCCTAAGAAAGGGATCTACAGTGCTTTGATGGCCTTTTGTCGAGTTAAAATAATTCTATATCAAAATTAAAAATTAATTGGAAGTAGAAGACATGAAAACTAATGTTTCCATGGATCCCTCCTCTATGCTAGTAGGGCAGGATGCAGCTTTAATAGACTAGATCTAACCGTAACCTCAACTCCATCCCATGCTTCTTGGCCTCTTGTTATGATTAGTGCCTGTTAACTGGTGACTTCTGTAACTAACCAGGGGGCTTTTGGATTACTGTATTTAATCTCTGCCCTACAGCACAAGCAGCGCTGCCCTGTGCTGGAGGACCAGTTGGTGGATCTGGTGGTGTACGCCATGGAGAGGTCTGAGACCGAGGAGAAGTTTGACGATGGGGGAACCAGCCAGCTCCTGTGGCAGCACCTCTCCAGCCAGCTCATTTTCTTTGTGCTTTTCCAGTTTGCCAGTTTCCCACATATGGTCCTCTCGCTCCACCAGAAGGTATGACCAGAGGGCACCTCCTCAAAGCCAATCCAACTGCTCCTTATTGTGACTCATTTGGCTTTGAGCACTCCTGGCTCCTGGGTTCAGAGGAGACAGAAGGCAGAGCCCTAATATTGCTTTTGTTTAGTTTTTGTTTGTTTTAAGGCAGGGTCTCACAAGTTGTCTGATGTCTAGAACTCACTATGTAAACCAGGCTAGCCTCGAGCTCATAGAGACCCAACTGTCTCTGACTCCCAAGGACTGGGATTAAAGGTGTGTGCTCCTGTGCCTGGTTTCTGTAAAACCTTTATGTTTTTTTTAACTTCATTTTCTAACTACAAACTCTAGTTTGTCACTCATTCTACATATGCCCACAATGCCAGGCAGGACACATAATATGAAAAGACACTGGTACCACTAAGGAGACTTAACACTTGTACACACACACACACACACACACACACACACACTCACTCACTCACTCTATCTCTATCTCTCTCTCCTCATCCATTGCTACGATAAAACATCATGACCAAAAGCAATTTGGGAAGGAAAGGGTCTGTTTCCCCTTGCAGTTACAGTTTACAGTCTATCATGAGGGGACCTCAAGGCAGAAGGCTAGAACCAGAAGTGGGTGCAGAGGTCATGGGTGAATGCAACTAACAGGATGGCTTTTCAGCCTGCTTTCTATCCAGCCCCTGACCATTTGCCCAGAGGGCTGCCCCTAGTGGGCTAGGACCTCCCACATCAATCATTAAGCAAGACAGTATCCCACAGAGTTGCCTATAGGCCAGTCTTATGAAGGCAGTTTGTCACTTGAAATTCCGTCTTCCCAGATGAGTGTGCCTTTGTCAGGTGACCAGAAACCTAGCCAGTACACTGTGGAGGCATGTTTCCCACAGAGTGAGGAAAAAGGTATAGATGCTAAATGAAGACATGAGAACTAGCTTTATCAAAGAGATGGCTTAATACTTGAATGATCAATAGACTTTTCCCAAGAGGACAACATAGCAAAGTACTTTGCTAACAGCAGCATTCGTATTTGGAAAGATACAAAGCTGTATGAAAACTGGGAAGAAAAATAGATTGACGGTGATATGAGGAGGTGGGTAAACAGAATGGGCACGGACAACTTCATGTGTCCATAGGAGCTTAGTTTTCTTTTGACAGTAGTGAAGAGATGGAAAAATAACCAGAATGGAGAAATTGCTGCTGTTGTCAACATGGAATAACTTTCCAGTATGGAAATATGTAGGTATGACCAAAACAGTAAGAGAGACAGTGCAGTGGGTTAGATGAAGGATGCTGAAGGCCTGAACCAATAATGGAGGAAGAGTCAGGTTAGATAGATAGACTGAAAAGTTGTATGAAACTAGGTGACTGTCAGGTAACAGAAGGCTTAGCAGGAAGCTGCCATAGATTGCTGTACTGGTTTCTACTTGGTAATGAGCAGGACAGGACAGTGAGTTCAAGAAAGGGAAAACAAGTAGATAAGTAAGTGTGGAGTAAGCTGCTGTCAGCTGTGAGACCTTAGGCACATCAAGCGGAAGTAGCCAAGCGTTACAGTTGGTGTTGTCATTCCTTTACATGCACACACACGTTGATGGAGTTAAGTCTGTGCTTTGATGATTTCATACGCACATATACTATATTTTGCTTGTTCTCAGCCCCAGCGCCCTCCCTCTTGGAATAAACCAGAGTTTGTCTCCATGTGTGTGTGCGCGCGCGTGTGTGTGTGTGTGTGTGTGTGTGTGTGTCTGTGTGTGTGTGTGTGTGTGCATGCACGCGCGTGCATGCGGTCATTTTTTCCCATGGCTTTGTCAGCCAGCCAAGGTAGACTTAGAAGGAAAGGAGTTATAGCATAGCAAGGAGGTCCAGAGATTTCTACCTTTCCTGGTTGGAGTGAGTACAATTTTTCTTTCCAGACAGGAAGTAGACCTGCCTGGACTTGATAGAAGCATGCACCAGGGTGAGAGGTCCAGCAACCTCTTACCTACATAATATTGAGCTTGATTCTCATGTTTAATTGTTTTTTGATATGTGTAGTTTAAAGGAGCATGGAAAAACATATAATGTAGCAGGCTGTGCGTTTTATGCCCTGCATTGAGACTCAGTAGTTACTGAGCACCCAAGCTAAGATACTGACTTCCAAGCATGAACACCAAGTGGGTCAGTCCTCTTTGCAGATCAGTGAGTGCTTTAGCTAAGGAGCTGATGAGCAAGGAAGGCTGCACACCAGCGAGGCTTATTTGTCGTTTTTGACTTCTATCCCTGGTCTATCCCAAGTTGCTTTTGAGCTTGTGGAAAGACAGAACATCATGGTGAGGGAGCATGTGAGTGATAACGCATGTGACGGAGCATGTGAGGGAGGGTGCTTCTTACCTCCTCGCAGCCAGGAAACAAGGGGCGAGAAAAGGGGCTGCTGACCAAACAGTCACTTCAGGGCATGCTCCCAGTGACATGACTTCCTTCACTAGCCGCTGCTCCTCAACATTGCACCATCTTGCAACATCACCATCAGGTGATGGCCAGGCCTGAGTATATGAGCTGTCACAGATCACTTGTGATCCAGATCAAGGTGCTCTGTTAAAAATGAACCGCAGCTTTCTACACCATGTTGTTAGTCGCCAAGTGTACACTTGTACTGTAACATTTCTTACAGTTAGCAGGGCGAGGACTGATTAAAGGGCGAGACCATCTGATGTGGGTTCTGCTGCAATTCATTTCTGGAAGTATTCAGAAAAATGCGCTTGCTGACTTCCTCCCTGTCATGAAGCTGTTTGACCTGCTGTACCCAGAGAAGGAAGTAAGTGTCCTGAAGACTTAGCAGAGAGATGACGCTTGTCCAGTTTGTGTGTGTTCTGTGGATAGAGGACTGGATCACAGTGTCTTCGTTTCCTAGTCCGTGGCTCACTCTGATCAGCAGTCTGGGCACTCAGTCTCTTTTGTGGTTTGTTTTCTTGTATGTAAAATAAGGAAATTGAACAAGGTTATTTCTAGCATCTATCTGAAGTCACAATTTGAGTATTTGTAGAAAACTCTTCCTGTGCATTCTAAGTAGCTGTATAGCTTTGAAAAGCCCTAATGCTCTTCATCTGTCCCCATCACCGAGTGATCAAGTAAGAAGTGTGTGTTAGTGCCTAGTTTTTGTTTGTTGGCTGGGTCTCATGGTGCCCCAACCCAGTTTCTGATATATAACGTGGTCAAGAAAAGCATAATTTATTTTGATGGTTACCATTTTCTAGAACAACTTTATTGAAAAGTTTTAAGCCCAGGAGTGTGAACAGAACACTACACCCATGTCCCTGTCACCGGGACACTCCTTTTCAGGCTGCATCGCTCTTTTTTTTGTTGTTGTTGTTTTTAATGCTGGATAATTGTAATTTTAAAGTAGATTCCAGCTATCTATAGTTCATAATTCTCATATTTTCTGTGTTTTTATGTCTTCAAGTTTTTATTTTACTTTTAAAATTAAATCACACAATGTGTACATTAGGTGGACCACATTAACATGTACAGTTGTGTTTTTATTTGTGTGTTAAAAGTTGAAATACATTTGTGAGAATTACAGAATTTATCACAATTTGTTAGGCTTTTGGGATATGTTTAATTTTTCACAACTAAGCTTTAAACAGTTTTTGTTCATTAGTTCTGTGATACAGAAACCTTGGCTAAGCATCTTTGATTTTGTTAACAGGTAGAAACTTGCCAACCAGGACATCTTTTTAAAACTTTTATGCTGTAAGGCCTCTCATTGTAATGTTGAATAGTCAAAGAGCTATTGGGGCTAAACTAAGAGTTTTAATGAGTTACACTGTAAAGGATTTCTGAGATGCACATGACTATTAAATTCTCATTCATATGGAAGCTAATTCCTGTTTTCCAGTGTATCCCAGTTCCCGATATTAACAAACCACAATCAACACATGCCTTTGCAATGACTTGTATTTGGATTCATCTTAATAGAAAAGCTCAAAATGGCGACTTCATGCTTCAGATCCCAATACCCCATTCCCTGAAGCTGCACCATGAGTAAGTTGTTTGCTTAATTGTCTTGTTTCCTTAATAGTGGCTTATAGACCACATGGCCTAGTAGGCCAATAGTTAGTATATATGTTACAGTAAGGAACTGGCCAAGGGCAATGTCAGAAAACAACCTGAGTGAGCCTTCCCATGTGCTTGGGTAGCTTTCTTACCATTTTCAAGACTAATTCTGGTTTTTATGTGTTATACTTTTAAATTATAACTTAAAGTATTTTATCTCTTATGAGAATATTTATATTCTCTTATGAGAATATTTCAGAGTTTCCCAAGTGCTCATGATTTGGACATGATCTGATGTAGGCATCTTTCACTCCCTGGGATGACCAAAAGAGAGGGAGCTAATGTGGCTGGCATGCTCCTTATGTGTGTCCAATGAGAGAAGATGCTCCCTCAGAGAGAACTGCTCGTCAGTCACGGTGTTAGGAAGGCTGGCATGCTCCTTATGTGTGTCCCCGAGCTGTGAGAACTCAGAGACAACTGCTTGTCAGTCATGGTGGTAGGAAGTAGCTGGACGACCAGATCTCTTCATAGAGCCTGTCCATGGTGAGGGCCATTTTGGGGTCTTTTGTCTTATGAAGTACCTGTAATCATCTTTTTCATTGCAAAACCAATTATGAAGGCATTTGTTATTTAAGCAGATAATAAATAGAAATCTTTTTCACTAATTTGTGAGCTATTTCTTCATTCTCTGAAACTTAGCCTAAAATAGTGCATTGTGTATAGTGTATATACTTGACAAATATCCAGTAATTGTTAACTTAGGATGGAGTTCCAGCTGCAATATTACCCAAGCTTCAATATGTACAGTCACTATATATTTCATTAGAAACTGTAGTGTTTCTAAGAATAAAGATAGAACTAGCAACTGTATATGATTGAAATTACTAAAATGCAATGTTGGATGTTGTGTTTTTCTGTTTAAATGTGATATTTCAGGTTCTTACAGCAGAGTCTGAGAAATAAAAGTTTACAGATGAATGACTATAAGATCGCACTGCTGTGTAATGCATATTCCACAAATTCAGAGTGTTTTACATTACCTATGGGGGCTCTGGTAGAAACTATTTATGGAAATGGAATTATGAGAGTGCCTCTCCCTGGAACGAGCTCTGTGGCCTCCGCTTCCGTCACCCCCTTACCGATGAACCTCCTGGACTCCCTGACCGTGCACGCCAAGATGAGGTCTCTCCTTCTCTTTATCTGGGAATTGACAAAGAACACTCGGGCACTGTTTGTGATTGTATGTATGTATGTGTACACGTGTGTATGGTCTGTGGTTAAGAATGATTTCACAAAAATGAATGTTAACTATTGAAGCTATAGACTATGCAGAGGAGCGTGAGGCAGATGGATATTTTATCCTTTTCACAAGAAAATGGAAAAACATTTTTGCATCTTTTTTTTTCAGTGAGTAAATTTATGATTTTGTATATTGTGGACAAAAATGTGCTATTATATCTTGTTTTTCTCCTATAATAAGTATCTTTTCATGTGATTTTCATCCAGAACAGTTTTGGATTGCTACAACAAAGTTTCTTATGAAGCTTGAGTGGCGCCTCTGCATTGCTGGGTGGTGAGGGTTGGGTGGCTCCTTCGTATTACGGAGATGTTGAGGAAGGTTCCTTTACAGCAGTCACTGTGATGGCTGTAGTTGCGTTTACTGAAGCCTTTTTCTTAGTTTTTACTAAACAGTTTTCTGAAAGGAGAATTGCTGTGTCCTGGAATTTAAAATGTTGGGGTTCCCACCTTACTGAATTCCATACAGGGACTCTTTTAGAGTTACATTTGTTTCCTGAAAGGCAGAAAAGCTTCTGCTGGCACTAGACCTCAAGTGCCCAGGGTAGCCAGGCTGGAACTGTAGTGAGGCCTGGCATAGCATGCTGAGAAGTGGGTATTAGTGCACACGGAGGCCACCGTATGAAGGCACACAGGAAAGCGACAGGGTCTCTCTCATCTTGAGCTGACAGTTCAGTTGGCGTGGGGGGTAGAATGCTGCCTATCATAGCTGCTCACAGTGATTCCTTGAGAAGGACTAGGCAATCCAGAAATTTTTGTGCTCTCAAGTTTAAGTACTAAGGCAAAGTTAAGATAGCACTGTGTATAGGCCAAAGGGAACTTGTCTAGCTCCCTAGATAGATACAGCGTCAGCCCTACAAAAGCCATGTTTTTCCCTCTCAAACGGTATACATTGTGACAGACCGTGTGTTATTTCATTTGCATATGTCACAAATTTGAGCAAAGCCCTGCTGGAAGCAAACATGTGGGTCTTAGCAATAATTTTTTAAAACAATTTTGTGATAAATGTGATGTTTTGTGATAAATGTGGTAAATATTGCTCCTCAAAGGTACTTAGTTACCTGTTTGAGGGGGGAAGCTGGCTAAAAGCACACTCAGTCATGTTCTTAGGGTTTGTATGGAGAGCTTGCTTGGCCCTGAGCAGAAGGGTCCCTGTGCATATCCCAGCCACTACACCCCTAGCCCTAAAGTACTGTAGAAACCGCAGTTCATTTCCAATTGTTCAGACTCCACTGCCTTAACATCTTAAGCTTGTTAAGTGAGCCAAGCCCGCTGTAGTAACTATTGCATTTCAGGTTCATAAGTATCTGCCGCTGAGAACAACTCCTGTGTTTATAGATACGGGCTCTCATTTTCTTCTTCTTTCCTCCTCAGCCTTATTCACAGCATTGCAACCAGAGTGATAAAACTGGCTCATACAAAATCCAGTGTTGCACTGGCTCCAGCCCTGGTGGAAACTTACAGCCGTTTACTGGTCTATATGGAAATAGAGTCCTTGGGCATCAAAGGATTTATCAGTAAGACAAACTTTGCTGTTGGTTCTAATGATTAACAGGTCAGTAATTCAAGGAGCTGAGGATGCAGCAGGGAGCGAGGCCAGCCTGCTGAGACAGGACGGGGAGAAAGCAGGCAATGACAGATGCACTGGGACAGAAATGGGTGCTGTGGAGAGTCAGAGGGTAGAGCAGGCCTCCCTTAGTGTCTGAGGAAGGAGGGAGCATGGCAAGAAATGGGCATGTGTTGCTCAGAAGCCCAGGCGGGTCCTCTCCTGCACATGCATTCTTAGATGCAGCACTGCCGGCATGACTGTGGCCATAGGAAGGAGTTGTCATCTGGTGCAGAGGACAAGGTGTTAGTGCTTAGCAATTCTGAATGCTAGGTACTTTCTGACTGGAGACACTTTTCTGATTCATTTCACCGGTGCTATGAGTTACTCATTTAGTAACTCTTTCCCAGAAGTGAATCTGGCTTTCTTTGGATGAAAGAATGAATAAAGAAAGACAGTAGGTTTTTTGTTTTGGTCTAGGTTTTGACTTTTTTAAGATAGTGTCTACTGTTGTCCAGGCTAGTCTGTCTGATTCCATGTAAGTGAGTCTGGCTCTGAACTCTTGCCTCTTGCCTCTGCTTCCTGAGTGCTGGAGTTGTGTCCCCCATGACTGGCTTGGCTTGGCTTTCTTTCTCCTTCCTCCCTCCCTCCCTCCCTCCCTCCCTCCCTTCCTTCCTTCCTTCCTTCCTCCTTTCCTTCTTCT
>NW_022196902.1:17362322-17362652 GCF_008632895.1 Mastomys coucha
TGAGTTGGTTGAAGCCTGAGAATTACTTGAATGAGAAAGCTCACTGGCAGCCTGGGTTCAGTTACCAGCACTATTGATATATGTGTGTGTGTGGGGGGGGGCGCGGATGACTCTCATACTCAGAAGTTGGAAACCTCCACTCTATAAAAACATCCAAAAGGTAACTGAGATGTGAGGCAGACTAGAAGAGCTTTTATGGTCTTTGTTGATTGGGTTTTGTTTTATTTTTGTGTGGTTGCTTTCATTTTATTTTATTTTATTTATTTATTTATTTTTTTGAGTTCCTTCTTTTTATTAACTCATACACAACTGCTTGTCTTCTGGTTTGTT
>NW_022196902.1:17363127-17392705 GCF_008632895.1 Mastomys coucha
GCACCACCACGAAGTCTCAACACAAGATGAAGGGTGGACTCCTTTTGAATGTTGTAGTCAGACAAAGTGCGGCCATCTTCCAGCTGCTTACCAGCCAAGATCAACCTCTGCTGATCAGGAGGAATTCCTTCCTTATCCTGGATCTTGGCCTTTACATTTTCTGTAGTGTCCGAGGGTTCAACCTCGAGTGTGATGGTCTTCCCCATAAGGGTCTTCACAAAAATCTGCATCGTGGTGGCGGCTCCACCCACGATGGCGGATCGGTGCTTTCATTTTATCTTTCCATATTAACTTGAGCCTGATGTGTCAAACTCTAGAAAGGAAAGATAAACTCTGTGTATTTAGGCTCTGGAGTTTTTACCCCTTCAAGTGGAACTATGTATACACTTGTGTGGGTGTCTGTGCTTATAGTCATTTTCACATACATCCTGAATGACATCTTCAGATATATACAGAGGTGTCCTTTTACTAACTGGTACCTGGAATTCTGGCTCTGGTAGGTCAGCTCCTGCCCACTGTCTTCAAGTCCCACGCTTGGGGCATCCTGCACACGCTGCTGGAGATGTTCAGCCACCGAATGCACCACATTCAGCCACACTACCGAGTTCAGCTTCTGAGCCATCTTCACACACTGGCTGCAGTCGCACAGACCAACCAGAACCAGCTCCATCTGTGGTGAGTGAGTAGCCTGCAGGCTGCCTCCCCTGGGTTAGTACAGCCATGCTTGGAAGTGGGGATCCTCCCCTGTTAGTACAGCCATGCTTGGAAGTGGGGATCCTCCCTGGGTTAGTACAGCCATGCTTGGAAGTGGGGATCCTCCCCTGTTAGTACAGCCATGCTTGGAAGTGGGGATCCCCCCCCATTCTTTTCTTATTTGCCATAAAGTTTAAATTCTGCTTCTAAGACACTATAATTCCAGTGAAAGAGTGGAATCCAAGTTTTTAAAAGAAATTGGATTTACATATATTTCAGGTCATGATTAAAGTAGCATTTTATGGAAGGCAGAGGCAAACAGATCTATCTCTGTGAGTTTGAAGCCAGCCTGGTCTACAGAGTGAGTTCAAGGACAGTCAGGGCTATTATACAGGAAACCCTGCTTTGAAAACCAAAACAAAGTATCATTTCAATTTTGATTTAAGGGAAAACGTATTTCAGATGGAAATCTGGAACTTATTGAAGGGGGGACACAGTCTTGTGTAGCATAAGCTGACCTTGAATTCATTTTTGTAGCCAACACAGAATATAAATTCTGATCCCCACTCCCCCACCCCCCGGCCTCTTCCTCCTAAATGCTGATTCCCTTAGTTAGAGTTCTATTGCTGTGAAGAGACACCATGACTATGGCAACTCTTACAAGGGAAAAGCATCTAATGGGTGCTGGCTTACGGCTCAGAGTTTATTTAGTCCTTTATCATCCTGAAGGGAAGCATGGTGGCATGCAGGCAGACATGGTGCTGAAGAAGGACCTGACAGTTCAGCTTCTGAGGCCTCAGAGCCCACCTCTTAGTCATGCATCTCCTCCATTGAAGCCACATAGACTCCAACGCCTCCTAATAGTGCCACTGTCTATGGACCTGTGGGGTCCGTTTTTATTCAAACCACCGTACTGACTCTGCAGGGATGTGCTACCTACCTAGTAGTGAGGTGCTGCCTGTCTAGGAGAAGGGTTTTCTTCTAGTCTACGGGCTCTCTGTCAAATGTGTGCAGAGGTCAGCTGCTTTGCATTGTAAAACTCAGCATCAAAAAAGGGAGGTGATCTCTGTGTTATTACATGTTCACAACTCTACAATTGGATCTGCTGACATACATGTGAACTGTGCGTTCCTGCTTTCAGTGTGGAGAGCACTGCACTGAGGCTCATCACTGCCCTGGGGAGCTCAGAGGTCCAGCCGCAGTTCACTCGATTCCTCAATGATCCCAAGACAGTGCTGTCTGCAGAATCTGAAGAACTGAATCGAGCCTTGATCCTGACCTTGGCCAGAGCAACCCACGTTACAGGTAGAGACCCTGCAAGGGCTGTTAGCAGACATTGTGCAGTTCCTCTTAGGTCACTGTGAGAGCACATGCTAAGGAGGTGCCTTTCTCCTCAGAGTCAGTTAAAAATGGAAGCTCGTGGTACTGTCATTTTCACTAAGGAAATTTCCAAAGATTTTCTTTTTATGGATTTCCATCTGTACATAAATAAGAATATTAGTAATTAAAATGGAGAACTTTTAAAAAGTACTTGTTCATTTAAAAATAATGCAGCATGTAACAGCATAAGTAACATTTATATAAAGAGTATTTTCTATAGCAGAGCTCTAATGGTAAATGGTGCTTTTGCTTTGGTTTCTTGTTGCCCTTTAATGCCTGGAGTAAATGAACGTAGGTGGCTTCTCTGGTCTGTCTCCACAGCATTTGTCTGCTTCAGTGGAGGATGCTGTGCAAATGTGGAAAGCATGGTCTCTCAGACTCAGCTGAGGGAGGGAGGCCTTTCAGATGACTGCATGTCCTTTGTCTGTTTTTGAAAGTTCCTTAAAGATGAGCTGTACTGTGCAACCCCAGTCCTGCCCATGGACTGTCGCACTTTGCTGCCCTGTGATCTGCTGGCCTATAGTTTTAATTTATGTGTACATTTTTAATGTATGTGTCTTTACCAGTTCGTCATTTGGAAAACATTCCCTGTAGCAAATGTGAACACATCTCATTATAGTTCCATAAAATTGTGTTTGTTGATACCACTATAAATTTCATAAGAACATCTTTACATCTGGGAAAACAACCACCCTCGTGGGCAGGAACTTTTCCAGTTTCTAATTTCTAACTGAAATGTCAGTCTCAGCATCTGTAGAAGACACTGTCCTTTGTTTCTCTTAAACAACAGGATGAGTTAATTTTTGAGAGAGTGTCTGCCAGATGTTTATGTCTACATAATTACTGGCTTTTCTATCAGCTGTTCTTCTACCTAAAATTGAAATTCCTCGAAGAAAGGCAACTGTTGCACCTGAGTAATGTCATTTGAGCACTTTCCCTCCCTCCCTGCACTGTGGCATGCCATTCCCTCACACTCCCCGCACTGTGGCACGCCATGAGCATTCCACACATTAAGCAGTGGGAATGAGTCTATATGTGCTCATTTTTTTACAGCGTCGTTAACAATATTTTCATTCATTTTTAATTGACACATAAAAAGAATCCTATATATTTATGTGATACTGCATGATGTTTCCATACATGTGTGTACATTGTGTAATGTCCAAATCAAGGTAATTTACCTGCTCAAAATTTTTTTTTGTTTGTAATAACATTCAAAGTCCCTTCTGATAACTTTAATATTTTTAATTTATAGGACATCAGCCGTGACCTTAACTGAGAACGGCACCTTTTGTCCTTGTTGAAATCACGTGGTATATAATAGTGTGTAATAATGTAATCTGGTGCCTTCTTTGAAGTGTGCAGAGAGAGAGCTAGGCGTTTCACAGTACCATTGAGAAATGCTAGGGATAGCTGTGAATTATTATCTGAATACCTCTGAACACGTCAAATCCTTGAAAGGACAGTAGGACTAGCTAGCTATATAGCAGCACAAGCCTGTAATCTTAGCACTTGGAGAGTTTGAGGCAGGAGAATTGCAATGTTGAGGTAAACCTAGACTTTATTGCAAGACCTTATTTCAAAAATGAAAGGAAGGAAGGAAGGACACTGGCAACTGTTAGTGATCAGTGGACCACACTATGAGAGTTGTTTGTTTAAAAAAGGAAAGGAAAGGTACAAGATTGATCAGTTTCAGCTACAGTTTTGTAAACCATTATTTCCTGTAAGTTAACATCTCTGATTTAGAGATTTGCACTTGGGACATACAAGGCATGTAGTCCCACATCTGATTTTTCAGTTCCGTTCTCTTAGCCCAGGAAAGACCTTCTTGAAAATAAAAAAGATTCTAAAGTCATTTGTTGTTTTCTCACTAACTGTGCTTATATTTTCTCATAAAAAGTCCAGGTCACTCATAGTTATTGTCAAAGGAAGAGTGTAGATCCTAAGTAAAATGTAGGTGAACAAAGAGCGTCGGCACTGGAGTGCCTCGGCGCTCTCTTGCTTTCTTTGATAGTGCATATTTGTGGTCATAGAGATCTGACTCATGTCTGTTTGTTTAGATTTTTTTACAGGATCTGATTCAATACAGGGAACCTGGTGTAAAGACATCCTTCAGACCATCATGAACTTCACTCCTCATAACTGGGCTTCACACACCCTCAGCTGTTTTCCAGCCCCTCTGCAGGTAATTTGGTTCTGAATTACATATTAAATACACGGTGATCTTTTCTTCCAGTCACCGTGGCTTTCTCTTATATTTTGGTTGTGAGCCCACCCTTTAATGGCTGAGCCATCTCTCCAGCCCCCCTGTGACTTTCTAGGGAGTGCTTGACTTGGTAATAGCTGAAGAAAATTGGCTATTTTTTTTTTTTAAATTCTTTTTACTTCCAAAATCTCGATGGAGAGATGACTCAGTGGTTAAGAGTACTGACTGTTCTTCCAGAGGTCCTGAGTTCAATTCCCAGCAACCACATGGTGGCTCACAACCATCTGTAATGTGCAGCCGATGCCACCTTCTGGTGTGTCTGAAGATAGTGACAATATACCCATATACATGAAATAAATACATAAATCTTTAAAAAACAAACAAACAAATGACCTTACTCCCAAAATCTCTTGAGTTTCTTCTCATCCTATTGAGGATTAAATGTGTTTTTGAAAACCTAATTATTATGGCTTCAATTTTTTAAATGAACAGTTTTAGAATCTCACAAGAATTAACACAATACCTGAAAACTTCTTTCCTAACACTAGCATGGGTTAAAATAAAGAGTCAGTGAAACTTCCTACAGCACAAAGGTACTAAATTTGACTGTGTTGGGTTTTTTTTTTTAACTATACAACAAAATTACAGCTGAGGCTCCATGAAAAAGAGAAAGGCAAGCCTCGTTTGTCTGTTTGCTCAGAAAAGGTTGACAGCGATGTGGTGGACTTCGGTGATGCTAAAATGCCGGTTCTCACAGATTCTGGATCCCAGCCTTAGAGCTTGAGGTTGAACAGATCTGGAGTAGGGATTGAAGACTGGCTGAGCACGCGGCTCAGGGACCATAATCAGAACCACTGGTCTCTCATAACTGATTTTCCTTGTGGAGACACTGAGAAGGAGACACATTTCTTTTTCTTCCTTCTCTTCCTTCTCTCAAAGATTACCATAAAATGATTGAAGAGACTTTAAATTCAAGCTTACTTAGAATTTCTGTTTAGGAATTAGAAAAAAGAAACTTAGAGTTGCTAGGCCAGCCTGTAGCATTCAGGCTTTCATTACTGCCTGACTCAAGAACACTTAGTTTTATAAGATACATAGATAGAGAATGAGATTCTTGCTCTGCCAGAACCAAATGCAGACCAAGTTTCTTGCCTCCAGTTGTCCACTGTTCCTTTTTCCTATATCCAGTGACATGAACTTCTTTCTTTTAGGCATTCTTCAAGCAAAATAATGTACCCCAGGAAAGCCGTTTTAATCTGAAAAAGAATGTGGAAGAAGAGTACAGGAAGTGGAAGTCAATGACTGATGAAAACGAGATCATCAACCAGTTCTCTGTGCAAGGCTTCCCTCCACTCTTCCTCTGTCTCCTCTGGAAAATGCTCCTGGAAACGGATCATATTAGTCAGATTGGATACAAGTAAGCCAGAAGCCTCAGTCTTTTCTGTCTTTTTGGCAGTCAGTGTTTTCTATACAAGAGCTCATTTCCCATTCTTTGCCTTCTAGGGTATTAGAGAGTATTGGGGCCAGGGCTTTGGTGGCCCATGTGAGAACTTTTGCAGATTTCTTGGTGTATGAGTTCTCTACATCAGCAGGAGGTCAGCAACTCAATAAGTGCATTGAAATTCTCAATGACATGGTGTGGAAGTATAACATTGTCACACTGGACAGACTAATTCTCTGCCTGGTAAGAATAAGTTTCTAAGCCTTCTTATCATACTTTGACCAGATTGTGTAAGTGGAGGACAGGTGCTGATTTCCTCTGTTTGGCTTCAGAGAATTTCATGGGTTTATGCTGTGCTTAAGCTTCCTTAAAGAAGGACTGTCTGAACTCCTTTCAGCGTGTAGTCAATGATTAGTATTATTCACAGAAGATACAAACAAACATAAATAGACTTTTCTGGCCTTGTTATGCTTTGAAATACAAGTGGTTTATTCTCAGAGGTTGCAGGTCAGGAAATAGTGAAAAGCTATTGCCTGTCTTTGTAGAGTGCTAGCTGATGTAATCGTTCCCTTCAGTAGTCAGGATCTGACTGTTTCTCGTGTCTACCCAGCATCCTCCACATGTCCCCTTGGCTTCTGCCTGTTAGCGTATCTCAAATGGAGCTAGCTCACGAGCTTGTTTGTTTTAGGGTTTGTTTTTATTTTTATGTGCATGAGTGCTGTGCTTGCACTTGTCCTTGAGTACCATGTGTACAGTGTGTATGGAGGCCAGAAGAGGATGTCAGATCGCCTGGAACTTGAGATGCAGAAAGTTCTGAGGAGATCAAACCCACATCACCTGCAAGAGCAGCCAGTGCTCCAAACTCTGAGCCAACATTCCAGCCCTTCAAGCTGAGTTTTATGAAAAGACTGAATTAGACTAGGAAATTATGTACTTTTTAAAAATCAGCAGTGGCTGGGTATGTTGGCACATCCCTGTAATCCCAGCAGAGGCAGGAGAATTGTCATAAGTTCAAAGCCAGGCCGGTCCACATCAAGAGCCCAAGGCCAGCCAGGGCATGCTGTTAGTATTTGTAGTGGTTCATTACTGCTGACCTCTTATCTGTGAAGCATAAACATATAGGTAGTTGTAGTGTAGTAGGGGGACTAAGACAAGTTTATCTGGTAAAGGCAACATAGTGATATGTGGAAATAGCGTCAGAATACAGAGGCCATCACATGACCCTAAATGATACATCCTCAAAGAAAGGTTTACGTTAAGGTAAACATTCCTAGCAGGAGGAGGAGTGGACGACAAAGAGGCCAAGAGGGTCAAATAATCTTTAGGAGTGCTAAAAAGTTGGTTTGGGGTAAACTAGACATCTAAGGAAATTGTAATATAATTTTATACAGATAGGACAAGTTCATTTAATTTTTCTGTTTATTTTCAAAGGCTATGCGTAGTCATGAAGGAAATGAAGCCCAGGTTTGTTATTTCATAATTCAGCTGCTGTTGCTCAAACCAAATGACTTCAGAAACCGAGTAAGTGACTTTGTGAAGGAGAATTCCCCAGAGCACTGGCTCCAGAGTGACTGGCACACCAAGCACATGAGTTACCACAAGGTACCCACTCTTCAAGGCAGCAACAGGAATGGCTGCTTGATCAGGCTGTCTGCATTGTGGGTCTGTTGTTTCCCTTATGGTCTGTATGGAAGCAAATTAGCTGTGAAGTTATGCTATTGAGTAAGAGTAAATTGTAACTGTACTTTTAATCGACATGGTTCTGTATCAAATGATAGCAGTAATAAAATTAATATGGCGTGACTCTTGGGGAGCTGGCGTGTTGTTGACTTAGGAAGCATGTGCTTTGTTCAATAACAACAGAAAAATCCAAAATGTTTTTTATTTTCATTTTTTCCATAGCTTTTTTGAGCTTGCTTTTTAGAAATACTCTAATAAATGTCTGTCTCTTCACCTACAGAAATATCCTGAGAAGCTATATTTCGAAGGCCTGGCAGAACAGGTTGACCCTCCTGTACCAATCCAGCCCTCCTATCTGCCCATCTACTTTGGAAATGTGTGTCTCCGGTTTCTTCCAGTATTTGATATAGTAATCCACAGGTTTTTAGAGTTGCTTCCAGTGTCCAAATCACTAGAGACTCTCCTGGATCACCTAGGGGGCTTATATAAATTCCATGGTGAGTTTATTTAGTTTGTAATTCTATCTGATAATGTTTATGAACAGATAGACTGAGCACTGCTATGTGGTAAAAGTGGCTCTGCAGGTTTGAGTGCTGTAGAGTGAAGTCATACAGGTGTTGTAAGATGCACAGCACAGACCCACGAGGTTTCTCTATAAACAAAGTGGATCTCAGCAGGCTTCTGAGAGGTGCAGTTTGAGCTTTTGATATACACAATTTGTATGAGCAGGAGAGATGTAAGCATACATGAGTCATAAGGGATCTTTTGGGGAAAACTGCTGTGGTTGAAGAAAAAGGCCTATTTGAAGAAAGATTGCTTCATTGGACTGAATTAAGATTGTTTACCTGTGAGTTTCAAAATAAGGTCAGGAAAGGAAAACACACCTGACCGCAGGCTCACATTAAATGCCAGTTTTAGTTTTATAACTTAAAGATGGTAGTCCTGGAAGTCATGGAGTAAGATGGGTACATAGGAGTCACTGTTCTAGAACGACAAGGTCAGTTGTGACTCACAGCCCCAGTGGGCATCAGCCTGTCAGGAGGCCGTGGCCATGCAGTGAATACATGGAGCCAGGAACACGGTTTGCTGGGCTTCCCTTCCTTAGCAGACAATTGAAACTCTTCTCTCAAGACTGGAAACTAGAGCATGGGACCACCCGTGACATTAATGTGTAAACTATCCGGTGGCAGCTGTTGGTCCCTTTTATGTACAATATCTTGTTGAAAGCAGACGTGTATTACTATACAGAGTAAATGTCCGGCTCAAGGGAGAATGCCTTTAAAAACCGTGCTCTGGATTAGGTGACATGGGAACACTGTATGCAGTGATATGCATTAAAGAGTCCCGCTGTGTGCAGCTGCCTCTAGTCTCTGAGCCAGCACTGTGACAGTTGCCTGGGTGGCCTTCCTTAGATGCCACTATGTCTTCTCGATCTTTGCCTTTTTCTGTTTTGTTATAAATACACTGCAGCATTCTACACCTGATTCTTCTCCCACCTGCTGTGCTGAGGTTGATTATTAACGTCAGTAAGTGAAGACCTTTGCCTCTCCGTGTGGTGATCTCTCAGTCCTTGGTGACTGTTTTAACCGTGGATTGACATTTGTTGCTTTCCATCATTTTTGCATAGTAAATTTACAGAGGTGAAATTGTCTGCTCAGGATGACCATCCTTACATATTATGGGTATTACCAGGAATCTTCTGCCTGATTTAGGAATAAAGTGCCCCCTGTATGCAGTAGTCCAGAATGTGAAGTAATGTCATAATTCTCTGAGCTGTTTTTAGGTAGTCATGGAAGCACAGGATTCACTTTCATACTTGCCAGTAACCTGATAAACATGCTGAGCTGTTTTCTTCTTGGCAGACCGTCCAGTGACTTATCTGTATAATACTTTGCACTATTATGAAATGTGCCTGAGAAACCGTGACCATCTCAAACGAAAACTTGTCCATGCAATCATTGGCTCCCTCAAAGATAACCGGCCACAGGGCTGGTGTCTCAGTGATACCTACCTGAAACATGCTATGAATGCACGGGAGGATAACCCCTGGATTCCAGAGGACTCCTACTATTGCAAGCTGATTGGCCGACTGGTAGACAATATCCTTTCTTCTGTCGTGTTTCTTCCAGACTCTGCATAAATAGCAGTATCTTAGCTTGTAAGAACAGTTTTTAAGATAATGTTTTCATGTATTTCAAAACTTCAGTTTTAATTTTTCTTTGAGTTGCTTAGGCCAACCTCAGATCCTTTACCTTAGACAGTCTTCTGCCCCAGTCCCCCAGGAACTGAGGCAGTGAGCCCACACTATACTCACCCTCAGGTCTCCAGTATAAGTCTAACTGTGTAGTCATGGCTACCCAGAACTGGCTGTATAGACCAGGCTGTCCTTAGACTCGCAGATCCGCATCCCACATGATGGGATTAAAAGTGGCCTTTATGATTATTTTATCTCTGTAAAAATTTTGAAACCTTAAATTGCATCATCATATCAGACTTGTGGGAATTTTCTCTGTTGTGACTCAAACTTTAAGAACAGACATTATATTGTCTCAATGAAGGAAATCCTACTTCTATATTAGTATACAGTGTCTCACAGTGTAGGTGTCAGTTTGCTCCTGGAGAGCATTAGTTTTGTTGCTTTAAATAAAACCTTTACAACTACGTATAGCAGCAGATACTAGCACTTGGGAGGCAGAGGCAGGAAGATTTTAGAAAGTTCAAGGCCAACCTGAGCTACATAACAAGACCCTACCCCAATTAATGAACTAAATGAATATGAAATCCTTTTACAGCATACATGTTAAGAAACAGCAGTCAAACTTTGAACTAAATAGCTTTTTTTTATTTATGTTTTTATTTCTTGAGTTTGATTTCATGTGTACAGTTATCAGCAGTCTACATAACATGTCTGCATACCATGCCTAAACAAAGGAATGCATTTCCTATAGTAACAGGATTCCTCATTTTAAAGACATTTTTACATGAAATTGCCCTGTAACTATAAAAGCAATAGGATAAAGAAGCCTGAGGCCATGTCGTTCTGTCTCCTGCTGGTATAGCATCTGTTCTGAGAGTCCACATGTAAGAGCAACCACTTGTTTTGTGGGTATTGCTCAGTGTGCTTAAGTCATGTAACACTTATCTCAGGATACTTATCTTGTGTTTGCTTTGTATTGCGTATCCTTTTATGTTTTAGTTGCAGTTAAATCACTTCTTGACAGCCCATAATCAGATAAGTTGATAATCAAATGAGATGCTTACATTTGGAACATTATGAAATCTGTAAACATTCTATAATTGTGAACCATTAATCTCAGAATAGTCAAGTTGTTATTGCCTTAATCTTTTGTACCCATGGCGGGCAAGTCTCCAGGGCCCTTCCCAAACTGTGACTGGAGATTCAATGAGTTCCCCAACCCTGCTGCCCATGCTCTGCATGTGACATGTGTGGAACTCATGGCCTTGGCAGTTCCAGGCAGAGACGTCGGGAATGCCCTTCTCAATGTCGTCCTGAAAAGGTCTCTGTCCTTTCTCCTGAAGTCGAAGTCTGTTTCCTTCTGACGGGGTTGCTGTCAGGCGACCTGTGCCCCAAAGCAAGCACTGTGCATAATGGCCTTCTTCTGGTCCCCTCTCATTTCTGAGGTACAGGTGTAAGAGAATGAACACTGGTCACATTCACTAGGCCAAGATTTGCTCACATTGTACCTCTCATAACCTGCTTGATGGTTAATTTAGTAATAATGTTAGCTGGTCACTAATAAGTCTCTTTACAGATGACCAGGAACGGGGGCAGAGCTTGATTTTAGAGCAAGTGCTAGACAGTGGGTTAAGTCCCCAGATACATCCTACACTCCAAAAATGTCCTGTTAAAAGATCAGCAAGAAGACTGGAGAAGGTGTGAATAAAGTTGAGTAGTCTTCTCAGCCTTACATTGTGAAAGGACACGCATGCAAAAGACTTACTTTGTGGATATTAGGTTTAAAAAGCCCATTATTATTTGGAGTTGATTGGTTGTGAGTTTTCTGTACAAAACAAGATCCTTAGTCAAATGTAGAGAATGTTTTCATAATTTCACCTCTTTTTTCCTGTCTGCTTGCAGCCAGCCCTTAGTGCCAAGGGAGAACATTACAGCATGGATGAATGCAATTGGTCTGATCATCACGGCCCTCCCAGTGAGTTCCTAACTGTGGTTTGTACATAGTGATGCAGTGTTGACCAGAGAAATGTATACAGAGTCAGCTTACCCCAGGAGTTCATGCCAGTTAATGAACCGCCTCCTCCTTCAGTCTTGCATACCATTGCTTTTTAAAAAGTTATAGCGAGGGTGAAAATGCAGCTCAGTTAGTAGAGCACCTGCCTGTTGTGCACAAAGACCTGAGTTTGAGTGCATGGAACTTGGTGTGGTGGCACACACCCATAATCCGAGTACTTGGGAGGTAAAGACAGGAAGATTGAAGCTTCTAAGTCATCCTCAGTTACATCGTCAGTTTGAGGCTAGCCTGGGCTTCATGAGAGCATGTCAACACATGCACGTAGTTACAGTCACTATCACTGTCCTTTTGCTGTTCTCCGTCACTTATAAATGTATCTGCTAGACTTACCTATCTCTGCCAGTATCAACTCCTTCATCCATCCTTCATTTCTACCTCATAGTCTGGTCTGGTGTGGGCCAACTAGCATGCTGTGTATCCAGCCAGTCCTGCACACTGTGCTCATTGAGAAATGTTAGTAAATAAGACAGTGTGTTGAACTTCTCTCCTCCATCATCTGCCAGCTCCTGCAGCCCATGTGACTTCTCTCTCTCTCTGACCTCCTCCTTGTCTCTTGAGCTTTAAATAATGTTGACCAGCAGCACTGTGTTCTCTACACCTGCTGGATAACTCTGAAGTCCATGTTTTGTTATGTGCTTTCAAATTAGAATACAGATATTTATTTCTGTTTTTACACGTGTCTCAGGCTTCTCTGTATAGTAAAGATTAGCAAAGTCAGTTTACTGCATAGTAAGTGTCAGACACTAATACACTGCTGAGGCTCAAGTCAACCTCTCCCCAGGTCAGCCAATCAGTGCAGAGCCAGTTAGCTGTGTCAGACTCTCCATTGGCACACACAAGCCAGACAAATGGGAAACTTGAGTGGATACAAAAGCAGCAGAGTAGCAGATAGGCTTTGATGTCCATTGCTGGATACATGGTATCTTTTTAACCAGACTTTTCTGATTTAAAGGAGCCATACTGGATTGTGCTTCATGACCGAATTGTGAGTGTACTCAACAGTTCTAGCCTGACATCAGAGACAGAGTGGGTGGGTTACCCATTCCGCCTCTTCGACTTCACCGCTTGTCACCAGTCCTACTCCGAGATGAGCTGCAGCTATACGTTAGCTCTAGCTCATGCTGTGTGGCACCACTCCAGCATTGGGCAGCTCTCGCTTATCCCAAAGTAAGCTGGGTTCCCTAAAGAGATTTGGCATCTCTGTTCCTAAGTCTGATTTACAGGGAAGTGTTTCTCACTCATGAGAATTGCAGTGTGTTTCAGACAGTGGGGGCCCTGGTTAGTCAGAAACCTCTTTTATTTCAGAATTGTTTGTTTTAATTTCTTATGTATGCAAATAGTGATATCTCATTTTTCCACTCTGCTTTCAGGAGGCTTACTCAGATCTGTGTCGCAGAGTATATCACAGAAATTGCCTTTTGAACTGAAAACTGGACTTAATCTATTTGTGGATTACTTTTGTTGACTGTAAAATGCTATCAATTAGATCTAGATTTCATGAGAATGGCATTTCCGCATATTCTCTTTTCTTTTTAGAAAGTCACCTGTCATTTAATACCTGTACTTTATGAGAATTACTTTTATGTCTGAAGTAATTTATTTCAGTGATCAGTCAGTTGAAAATGAGACCAAGTGAGATATGCAAGATTTACAGGTACCATTGTAACCAGGAGAGGGAGATGCTCAGACAGAGAGTGTGCCACGCAGACATAAAGAGAGTATGCAGATGTGAAGAGTGTGTGGCGTGCACATAGGGTGTGTGCCCTGCGGATGTGAAGATCTCAGTTCAAGTCCCCAGAGCACACATAGAAAGTCAGACATGACTGCACATAACACCTGCAACCTCAGTACCATGGGGAGGAGTGGAGACAGTCGGATTGCTGAATGCCAGCCCAGCTCTAGGATCAATGGCAGGCCCATCTAAGGGAATAGGGAGAGAGGCCGAGCAGACACCTGACATCCTCCTCTGGCCTCTGCACACACAGGTGTGTGTGCCCACAAACATATGCATATCACACCCACACCACCCACATACATGTACACAGAAGGAAAGAATATTGTTACCAAAAGTAAGGGAACCTTTGGGAAGACAGGTAAAGCGATGCTTTCAGTCTTCTTACACACTTATGAACCGTGTACTAACATAATTCAGAGGATTTGGCTGCTTGAACTTCATGGGAGGTTTTTCTCTTCAACCTCCAGGTTTCTCACTGAAGTGCTTCTTCCCATAGTGAAGACTGAATTCCAGTTGCTTTATGTGTACCATCTTGTAGGGCCATTTTTGCAGAGATTCCAACAGGAGAGAACCCGGTGCATGATTGAGGTAAGGTGTCATCTGGCTTAGTGCAAGTCTGAAAGATCTGTTTCTGGGCAAGTGTTTTCACAGTGGCGGTCAGCTGTAAGTTGTAACATCTGTTTTATGGGGGTCTACAATCCACGTAGGGGCTCAGTATGCCTGCAGGGAGTTTAGTGTACGATGCGCTGAACTTGAGATGTAGGGGAGTACAGCTGTGCTCAAGGAGGTAGCCAGAGTCATGGGCATGGAAGTAGGTGTGAGAATTTACAATTAGAGGACTGGAGGAAGTGAAGCATCTCTAAGAAAATGGGCAACAATAGAACTTTGAAAGTTATTAGCCACCACAGGGCTAGAGAGATGACTCAGTGGTTAAAAGCACTGACTGCTCTTGCCAAGGATCTGAATTTAGTTCCCAACACCTACATGGCAGGTCACAACCACCTATAACTCCAGTTTCAGGGGCTCCAGTTTTTCTCTTCTGGTATCTTAGGAACTGAGCATGCACATAGTCGACATACATACACATAGAATAAAATAGACAAATCTTTATTTTTTTTTAATTAGCTAGCAAATGGAGCGAGGAGGCACACTAAGCCCAAGCATCCATGGAGTGTGTTATTGGTGAGGTGATGTCTAGAAGGTGATCCTATACCTTACTTTAAGAGAGACCTAACTGTAGAGAAGCATTCTAATTAGGCCATTGCTTGCTCTGTGATTCCGCTCTGAGTGCAGACTGTGTCCTATGTGCGTAAAGATGCATGGGCCGTGACTGTCCCGCTGCAAAAGTGCCATCCCACATGCCATGTGGGAGACTGGGCAGGTTGGATTGAATTATTTGATCATTTAGTCACTTAAATAACCTAACCTTATTTGTTGCATAGATTGGAGTGGCATTTTATGACATGCTGTTGAATGTAGACCAGTGCAGCACACACTTAAATTATATGGACCCCATCTGCGACTTTCTGTACCATATGAAGTATATGTTTACTGGCGACAGTGTGAAAGAGCAAGTAAGTTAGTATTTTTACTTTTTAGTGATACTTAATCTATCAAACTTAATACATGGTGATAACCATTTTTGTTTGGGGTTTTTGGTTTTGTTTGTTTCTAAGATGTCTGGTATCTGACGTCTTAAGGCCACAGGAGAATATAATTCTAGATTCACTGATAAAGAAATGATCTCTTAGCTTTCCCTGTGATGTTTGAAATAGAACATCATAAAACCCCTAAGGCATCAGTGAGTATGGGAAGTGGGTGGTGTAGAGTATGGCTAGGAAGGTCTCGGAAGGAGGCTACCTCCCCCGACCCCCGCTGGTTAGGGCATGTTATGGATGCTGAACACACAGTGGTACAAGTACAAGTCATGCCAGGCTGCTCGAGAGACTGGAAAATGTTCTCGTCTCCACTGCTCAGAAGGTTTTCTTCCCAAGTGTCAGATTTATTCTGTCATGTGACAAAGCATAAGCTCTGTGGCGAAGCTGAAGGGGTGCACGAAAAGTCAACATAGGAAGAGGCACTTCCTACTAGAGCTGGCAGGAAGTGGGAAGACCTTAGTCGTGTGTGTGTTCCATGTGTAGGAAGCTGTCTGAGCTGTTTGGGGGATGTCAGTGAGGCAGATGGCTGCACGCATCTCTCTTCTCAGTGCCTGGCTGATGTTCCCTTTCTACCAGGTTGGTTTTTTGTCTTAATTATCTCAGTGAACAGTACTGAGCAGTGGGTTTCATTGTAACATTTCCACATTTGCATAGACAGGTAATCGCTGTGTCAGCATGAATGCTGGTCTATGCAGCCACTCCTTGTCGCTAATGACAGGGAGGCACATGCTCCTTCACACCTTCACAGCATTGTCAAAGTTAATGCTTTCTCTCCCAAAAGACAGCATTTCTTTTTGTGTCTGTTTCTATAACCACACACAAAAATGGGCAGAACTGGTGAAGTTTTTTTTTTTTTTTAAGATTTATTTATTTATTATATGTAAGTATACTGGTGTGTCTTCAGATACACCTGAAGAGGGCATCAGATCCCATTACAGATGGTTGTGAGCCACCATGTGGTTGCTGGGATTTGAACTCAGGACCTGCAAAAGAGCAGTCAATGCTCTTAATTGCTGAGCCATCTCTCTAGCCCTCTGATAAAGATTTTTAAACCCAAAATGTATTCTTTGTATTTGGGCCTAAACTTTGACACAGGAATAAAGCAAAAAGAAACTTTGCTGACAACCCAGTCCTTCCCCTGAGATCAAAGAGCACTCGAGCTGAGAAAGCCAGGCAACTGGTGCATCTATCTCCTTAACATGTTCTGAATGTGGTACTGCAGACATCCCTGTAGCTTCGGTCTAGCAGTGCGATAAGTCCAAGTGTAAAATCAAGAAGACAGCTTTGGAGAGAAGTGTTGCAAATGCTTTCTGCTTCTGCTAGCATTGCATTTGGTAGGGATGACCAAGTTGGTAGATGTCCATCTTCTAATGGGAGCATTTGTAGTGGTAGATAGCAGGATAACCGAGCAGGTAGATGGGTCGTAAGTTCTTGAAGTGCATGTGTAGAAAGAGACAGGTACTTGCACACCAAATGTACATACACAATGTATGTGGGAGGACTCATGTGCTTGCCCGTGTAAGAAAAGAATTGTGTGCCAACCCTCCTCTATAGTGTACTGTTGACAACTGATGTCACTCAGTAAATGTGGACTCTGGTTTTCCCTAATTGTGTTCTCACTTCTTAGGTAGAGAAGATTATCTGTAATTTAAAGCCAGCTTTAAAGCTTCGTCTTCGATTCATCACACACATTAGCAAGATGGAGCCAGCAGTGCCGCCCCAGGCCCTCAACAGCGGGTCTCCAGTACCTCAGTCTAACCAGGTGCCCACATCGTGAAGCTGGAGGCACTGATGAGTACGGAGGAGTGGACTGATGTCTAAATCTGAATGCATGCTGGTGAAACCAGAGCAGCCACCATGTTCAGATTGGTTTATTCTGATTCAAATACTGAATCCCTTCTCCCTGTCTTGTTTTGTCTCTAAGAGATTAAGCTACATGTTGTTCATATTCATATCACTTTATTCAAGGTCCTAGGAATGTGGGCATTTCTATAAGCAAGTGGCTCTATAACCAGGCACTCTCAGATTCCCTGTCTTAGACATTTTTAAATTATTGTAAGTGACATCTTTACATCTTGTATACATTATCTTAAAGACAACACCTGTGAGATGGTCATTATAAACCCTTTTATATGTAACTGTCCCTCCAGATAGAGCCTTTTTATTAATTAAAGGGCCTTATACTTCACTTGGAGTACAGGAATAAATGAAGTTTCATACTTTTTTTTTTAAACTGCCTATAAAATTTCCAAATAGTTCCAAATAAATGATGTACAGTTTCTACTAAAGGAGATTATGAGCGTTTTGCCTTTGCTCTGAGCTTTCTGTGTAACATGCGCTGGAAGCCATCTGTAATTTATAAACTTAATAAAGCCATGCTCAGACGTTTGACTCCCTGTTTGTAGTTGAATCATTCACCTCTCTGGGGCCAGGCTTACCTGAGTCTTCAAATTCTCAGAATTTTTGTAACTTCACAAATTTTAAATATAGTACACATTTTAGTTCTTTAAGGCTCATTTGGTTTTGAAGTGCTAATTTGAAGGGAAATGGCACTTTAAAAAAATTCTAGCCAGGCAGTGGTAGCACACGCCTTTAATCCCAGCACTTGGGAGGCAGAGGCGGGCGGATTTCTTAGTTCGAGGCCAGCCTGGTCTACAAAGTGAGGACAGCCAGGACTACACACCCTATCTTGAAAAACCAAAAAAAAAAAAAAAAAAAATTCTAAAGCCAGTAAAGTCAAACAAATAAAACTGTTTCTTTAATGAGCTAATATGAGCTCCTCCAGTCTAGAGACTGCCTTAGTTTCTGAGGTAAAGATGTTAGCCTCGCCACCTGGGACCCCGAGTTCTTTCTCTGTAAGAAACTAGAATGTGAGTCCAGCCAGCCACATCCCAGATCCTTACTGTGAGTGTGTTCCTCTGAGGCCCTGCAGTCACTGCAGCCTTATGTGCCATATATGCCTATCCTAAGATTATACAACAGTATCATTAATGTTTCTCCTCTAATAATAAATAGTCTTAGTCTTCTCCAGGAACTTTAGGAATGACCCCAAGTTATTCTTAAAATAGTCTTCAGTATGTTCTTTGTGCCACAAGAACTAGATTGCTTTGCTTTGAGATCCTAGAAGGGGAACATATGACACTGGTATGTGTGTGACAGAAGAATGAAAAGCAGTCTTACAACTTTCTCATGGGCATGTACATTCCAGTAAATTTGTAAAATTCAAATTTCCCTCTAGCTTAAAAATCAGAAATCCAGGGCTGGAGAGATGGCTCAGCAGGAAAGAGCACTGACTGCTCTTCCGAAGGTCCTGAGTTCAATTCCCAGCCAACTACATGGTGACTCTCAACCATCTGTAATAGATCTGACGACCTCTTCTGGTGTGTCTGAAGACAGCTACAGTGTACTTACATATAACAATAAATAAATCTTAAAAAAAAAATCAGAAATCCAACTTTTTCTTTGATTAGTTTAGAATTACTTATCAGAGACATTAAGAGAAGACAGAAACTCTGGATTTATAACTTGGGGAAGAAAACACTACAGTAATTGTAGGGTAAAGTTGGCTTCAGGTGCTTCTTCTCATGCCTAACCGCCTCTGCCCAGCATGGCGGCAGCGCAGGGGGAGCTGCCTGCGCCCTGGAGTACAGTAGTTAATAGCTGCATGTGACTATTGAAGATTTAACATTTGGAACCGAATTTTAAATTTTGATTAAGCTTTAATGTAAATAACTAACTACATGTGGCCACTGTATTATACAAGGTACTTTAAAGGTTCATTGCAATTTTCTACAATTAACTCAGTAATATTTATCTCAAACACCGTAGAGGCAGTAATTAGGCTCATACTTGAGGACTGCATATGAAAAGTTGGCTGGTCAAGCCTTACTAACATGCATTGGATTTTAGAACAGTAAAACTCCCTTTGTGGAGCCAGTGTCATTCCTGAGTTCCTCGCCTTGGCTGGGAAGTTTCAGGTGACTGCACTTGTTCTGATAATAACAATCCATCCGCATTTGTAGCTCCTCTTTGCTTGTCTCATTACAGAGCCAAGGTGAGTTTTTGCATGTGTAAGGATTTTAGCTAGTGAGGGATGCTGCAGATGAGAGGCCGGGCTTCTGAAAGCCTAGGCAACATTAGGTGGACTTTTAATATACATTAGTAGCTCTTTTTTAATTCCTCTAATTCCTGCTAGATGTTTGTGAATCCGTTCTTTGTGGATACCTGCATAACAGTCATGCTTTAAATATCAATGTTATGTTTGCTTTGAAAAGAAAGAGTGGTCTAGTACCAGTGAACTCGGGCATTGTCTAAACTTGAGATGAGGCATTTTACAGGTAAGACGATTATTTCTATGTCCTGTAGGAATATATATATTCCTATATACTCATAGATAGTGGCATAGTATGTACATGGGTAAGTATGTTCCATGTGTTTGGAAAGATGCAGATAACAGAATTTTATTATAAAGAGTTTATTACAAAAATCACATCTTTGAACAATGTAGATACAGGCTACCTCTCTGGATATCTTTGCTTGCAACTGTGAGCTGACACTTAACAGCACTGTGTATTTTAAATGCTGGTGCATTTTTAAATTGGAAATTAATTTATACTACTTCTTAAGGATAACTTCTGCTAAAATGGGAAATACATGTTTCCTAATTTTGTAGTTGTTTTGATTTCCACATTCTGAATTTCATACCAGAAAGAAACTGCTGGAATACATACTTATTGGAAAAAACATTTATTTATTTTTTTCTAAAAGAAAAAGCTCTTGGGAGGAGGAAGTATTTCTTAGTTCTGTCTGGTTTACTGTGATGCTCCAGATGATTTCCATGTAATGCGACCACATTTACTTAGGTGGTTTAAGGTAGTCAGTCCCTGGCTTATGATTACCCTCCCGTTTAATTCCAAAACAAGCCAAGGTTAAGGCTACTGCTGTGTTCACAGTACTCGTCACCTCTTCTGGTGTCTTCCCAAGAGTTGGGTTCACTTCCATGATATCTAAGCCTGAAAGTAGCCCTACAACAAAAAAAGTGATAATGACATAGTAACTGACATTTTAAAGTCTGTGACAACTGACTCCCAAGTGTGTCTAGTGGAGAAAAGGTGGTGACCAACAGCAAACATTGTGATGGGTAATCTAGAAGAAGCAGTGTGCCTGCTTTCCAGGTCAGGGGGCCTACATACACAGTTGCTTCTTTATTGCCTCAGAGTGTTACCTACCTGTCTTGCAGATCTCTTCTGTGATGTAGAGACCTTCTCTGTAAGATAGGCCTCCCACAACAGGGGTGCCAGTAGCCGGGGTGAACGCCGGGTCCAGTCCATCGACATCAAAACTCAGGTGAATGGGCCTTTTCTTCCTTTAAGGAAGCGGAGAGGCTTTCAGTTTACAGGGGTTCAGGAATCAGGAATCAGACGTGGGTCTCACCCTGCTTTATGATAGCATCGCACAGAAATCCCACATGTGGCTTTACCTAAACTTTATTAGCAGCCTATGCTCACAGGGGCGTCAGGAGGACACTGTAGTCATACACATGGACACAGGAGCGTCATACCTTCCCAGCAGGTAGCTGAACGTCTCTTCCATCACCTTGCCAATTCCCAGCTTATCCACCTCAGTCATTGAGAAATACTTAATCCCCAGAGTTTTTATTATATAGCTATAAGAGAACAGATTAAGTTACAGTTAATAGGCTGACTTTTCTTACGTTTCCTTTGTGTGGAAAGATTAATATAAATCCTGTGAACTGTGCACATATGCACCTAGTTGTATTTTAAGAGTAAATCATTATAAATTACCTGAATAATACTATGTGTATGTAAATATAAACATGTGCTTATGTAGGTAAATACATGCATACATATATACAGAGTGACAATTTAAAAAAAAATCTCGGGCTGGTGAGATGGCTCAGCGGGTAAGAGCACTGACTGCTCTTCCGAAAGTCCTGAGTTTGGATCCCAGCAACCACATGCTGACTCACAACCACATGTAATGAGATCTGACACCCTCTCCTGGTGCGTCTGAAACCGCTAGAGCGAGTGGGGCCCAGCAGAGGTCCTGAGTTCAATTCCCAGGAAGCAGCCACACACATGATGGCTCACAGCCATCTGTATAGCTACAGTGTACTCATGTACTCGTACACATAAAACAAATAAAATAAATCTTAAAAAAAAAAATCTCTTACAGATTTGACCAGTAAAGCACACCCAGCATATAAAAGAACATGGAATAAACTTACTGTTCCCCAGGGTCTACGTCTCGCAAGCCAATGTACACGATGTCCTTGGCAGATATGCAAGGAGTCACCCAAGAGAATCCTGGTACGTCCGGGAACTAGAAACAACAGTGTCTCCATTTAGATAAATATGTTTCTTTCCAGCAGATTTGCATTTAATATTGAGCACAGTCGATTACATACATCTTAACATTTCCTTCTTTCTTTTTTTTTTTTTTTTTTTTTTTTTTTTTTTTTTTGTGGTTTTTCAAGACAGGGTTTCTCTGTGTAGCCCTGGCTGTCCTGGAACTCACTCTATAGACCAGACTGGCCTTAAACTCAGAAATCCGCCTGCCTCTGCCTCCAAAGTGCTGGGATTAAAGGTGTGCGGCACCACCGCCTGGCAATCTTAACATTTCTTAACATATGTACTTCCGTTTCTCAAAAAGACTTAAGCTAGAATTTTAAGAGAAGTTTCTAAGGAGCAGAGAGGAGCTCTTCAGATAAGTGCTTCCCAGATCTTAAGACACCGAAGGCCATGCATGGCCACACACTCCTATCTCAGCATTCAGAAGGCAGGCAGAAAGTTCAAGGCCAGCCTGGAACACCTAGCAAGAACCTACTACAAAATACACACACACACACACACACACACACACACACACACACACACACACACACACACACAGTGCATGGCTAAGCTGCCGTTTTGATAGGCTCGGATGCAGAGGCGGTCACTTGGTGAAAAAGGAAAAACCTGTGGTATGTCCTTACAAGAGGCAGGAACCAGGAGCACCACATGCCCATGCCTTGTACTATACTTGGCATGATTCTGGGCAAGTTGGCTACCTTCTGAATCTCTGCAGGCCTGTTTAGAAAGGGTTAGTCTGCCCCATCTACTACAAAGGATAGTTTAAGAATCCAAAAAGAAAACAATCAACCCTGTGCGTCCATGTTTTCACCAGGCATAGATTGGGAATGTAGTTAATAAGCCTTTAGTGGCTTGGTCTACATTGAACAAATACTTCTCCCCTTGACAGTACAGTTGTAGCTATTTTCATAGCATTTATATTGTATTAGGTATTAAAAGTGATCTAGAGCTAATCTAAAGGATGTGGGAGTATACACATTAGGTTATTTACAAATCTGTATCATATTGTTTGAGATACTTGAGCATCCATAGTTTTAGTATCTGAGATTATGGGACCAATCCCTCATGGATACAGAGAAAGGTCCAGATGGATGCAAACTGTCCAGGAAGAGCCGTGCCGCCTTTATCAACGTATCTTTTCCTCATTTACTACAGAGAAGACCCCTTCAGTTATCCCAAGAATACAGTGCAGGCAAGGCTCTCCCTGTTTGCCTTCTGCCTCTGGAACCACTGCAGAGAGTTCCCTCACGGGAGCACACCGAGGAGCCTTTTACCTTTCCTTTCAGTTCCTTCAGGAGAAAGGACACAGGTTGCCCATGCAGATTCCCAGAGCTGGTTGTCAGCGGAGTGTTGATGTCAGTGTGAGCATCCACCCAAATGACACATAGGTCAGGGTGGATCCTGGCGTGGCCAGAGATGCTTCCAATTGCCATACTTGGGAGGAAAAGAATGTGTGTGAACATCAAGTTTGTAACATCATCACATACTTCAGGTCGCTAGCTTACACACTGTGCCTAGGTGATTAACCCTTCTGCCCGGTTAGCTCCTCCACAGACCTTAAAGGTGCTGGTTAAACTAAGTTAACAGTAGCGAAGGGGTGGCTCTCACCAGTCACTCACCTTAATAAAGTCACTAATACATGGGCGATTTCACCTTTTAAAAAATCAACTCATAATAAAACCCACAAATTATAGTGTATCTAAAAAAGCACTAGCTACACAAATTCCTTAGCCCTAGACACTCTTTAGTTCTTGAGACTGAACTCTCCTCTCCCTTGATAAGTACTTGATTCTCTGTGTTCAATTATGACAGAGCCTTTCGGTTTTTCTGTTTGTTTATTTTTGTTTCCCCCTTCCCCAAAATGCAGCCCTTTTATAGTTGGGAAGAACCTCTGGGAAGTTCCCTCGTCTCCTGTGATCCGTGTCTCTCTGCCAGGGCAGTGCTTGGCTCCTTTAGCTGCCTACTTGCTTTCACTCTAGTCATCAAAGCCATCCAAATACTCCTGACTCCAAACATGAGACCAGAATGGGAGAACTAAGTGGTACCCTGCTCGTACAGTGTTGTCACACCTGGAAACGTGTAAATGCCACTCAGAGTCCTGAGCATCCATATCTCGAACAATTCATGCCTTTATGCCCATATCGTTTATTCATTTGGCTTGATGCTTGCTCTTACTCTCTCATCTTCAGGCTATCGTAACTGTTGACTGCCAAATGTTCCCACGTAGAAAAGAGAGGGAACTCCAGACTCCCCTGCAGCTTTCCAGGAGAAGCCCTACCCACAGGTGCCAGGAAGGAGCTGAGGGCATTGAAGGAAGCAGCGCCTGCTTCTAGAGCAGCAGGAATGCTCTCACCTTTCAGCTCCTCGGGCTCCCAGGACAGGATCCCAGATCGAAAACAGTGAACCGGCTCGTTATGGTGAAAATGTAAAACTCATTATCTGGCAATATGGATATGTGTATGTACATACAAATATATACATACACGTGGAATGATGTTATCATTCCTGATGAAAAATTATGAAGGAGGCAAAGATAAGGCTGTCGTACATACTAAGTAGCAACATGAGGACGTCTAGGCAGTTGTTTTAGAACAGAACATGAGACATAACACAAAAACAATTGTTAAGCTGATCATGTGTGCATGTAAGTTCTTTGAAAGGTTTTATAGTGCATTTGTAATGAAAAGCACATATTTTAAAATTGTTCACCTAAATGAATTGTGTACATAATCAGTAATCAAGTTTAGCAAACTAACTTTTCCCAGTGGCTAATCTCTAAAATGTAGATTATGCTAAAATCCACAACTTAAATATTTTCTTTTGTATGGATAAAGATATTTTAAGACTTCAAATAGAGCTTGATCTACATTTCCATAGTAAATTAGCCCATACAGTGTCTCTAAAGAATATATGTGTGTGTTTTAAAATAAGTATTTCATATGTCTCAAATGCATAGAAGTAGTTAAATACTGTAGCGTTTTCTAAGTTTTCTGACCCTGCTTCAGTGATCCTGGTTTTCTTCCCAAGCTCTATCAGGGTTGTGCCTAGAGCCAGTTTATGATTTCCCTCTGGGCTCATGTCCTGGGGAGACCTGGGGAGCTAAATTGTGAGATTAGCTAGATAGATTCTATATATATGGAGAGAGGAAGAGGGAGCAAACTCTTTCTTGGTCTCCTTATGCTCCTTGTGCCCGACCCCCAGGGATGTCAGCAGTTCACATACCTGTGGTCTCCACCCAGCACCACACTGACTCTTCCATTTTTCTGGACCTCTGCCACCACACCAGCCAGCTGTTCATTGGCTTTTCCCACAGACCGTGGGTTCTTCACAATTTGAAAGGGGGTGTCGTTAGGAACATCAACAAAGGCCAGGTCCCCGTAGTCTCTCACGTCATACTCTGCCATTAAAAGTTTAATGTTATTAAATAGAAACAGATCACAAGCCAGCCCTCTAGCCACTATGCGCATGCCACATAACAGGCCTTCCCTTTCTTCCTGAGTCAATCTGTAGAGACTGGATGCTGAAGGATGATAATGAGAACTTTGTGATCTTGATCCAATAGGGAACATCATGTTCCGTGGCCCACCCCACCACCACAAGCAAGTGGGTGTGAGTGTGTATAAGTGTGTATAGGTGTGTTTGTGTGCACCCAAGTGTTAGTTAAATGCTTTTTATATTTCTGTCATAAGCATGTTTGGTTTTTAAATTAATATTTTATATGTCTCAAAGAAAATACAGCAGAAGTAGTTAACATGAAATTGTGAAGTACTATAACATTTTGTAAGTCTTGTGATTCTGCCTAGGGTAATGAAGGAATCCTGGCCTTCATTACCCTAGCTGTCACCTACTGAGTTCTTCAGCGCCTTCTTGACTCACCTGCACTGTGTACTGAAAATGTGTGTGCTTAGCCCCAAACCTCCCAATGTAGAGAGTCTAGGAAATGCATACTTTTTCACATTTAAAACAAAACCAAAACCAAAAAATGGCAGAGAATCCAAAATTCCCAGGGACCTGATTGTGCTTTCTGCCACAAGCTCTGACAGATGTGCTAAACTGAAAACTATCCTGTAGCACTTAGATCTAGGATCTGTTCAGCGCTTCAAATGAACTATTGTTGAAGTAGTTATTATATACCCGTGAACTTGAAATTTAGCAACAGATTACAGAACTTTCACCTGATATGTAACCAGTTTATTCTATTTAATCAAGGGCAAGGCCACGTACTCAGGCTTTCTGTTCTCTAATGAGTGGCCTCCCTCCCTCTTCTTCCCTCGCTCCCACTTTCCTCTCCTTCCTCTTTCCTTCTTTCTCCCTTCTTCCTTTCACACCCCCTCCCACCCTAGCTCTGCTCCATCGTCTTTCCTTTCTAGCTTTATGAAGTGATGCTTATCTATTAAAACATGATCATTTTAAATGGGTAGGCCATTTAAATGTGGGGAACACCTATGATTTTGCAACCTCATCATACAAACAGTCCCATTTCTCCATCAGCAGTTGCCTGCCCCAACTCCCAACAGTTACTTATTGCTTTCTTTAGTTGTGTTCCTGTCTTCCTAGAACCTGACACCAACTGTAGTTGCTCCTTTGGGCCGAGCCTTGCACTTAGCAGGCTATTGCTGAGTCCCATCAGTGACCTTGTCTGAGCTGAGTCTGATCCTTTCCATTGCTGAGTACTACACCATTTAGTGTGTATACCACTCTTTACCCATGAACCAGTTGGGGTACTTAAATAATTTCATTTTTTTAATTTTTATAAATATTGCTGTTATTTGTGTATAGGTCTTGTATGTTGATGAAACTGTTCTCCTGCTTTCCAAATTGTCTGTTCATTTTGATCTCACTGGAAAATATATGGGTTCTAGCTGTTGTACCTTTGCTGAATGTATGTCCACATGTGTGCACACTAGATGCTGCTCCTAATCCTATTATCATTACTGTTCTCCTTGTGATTCTCACAAGGTAGGAATCTTCTTGCAATAGAAAGGTGCATTTCTTGCAGCTATTATTTTTCATTTTCAAGTTCCCCAACTCCCCTACCAGCCACCCAACCTTCTTTCTTATATCATACATTCTTTTGTACAGTCATTTGACCAGAAAGACTAAGCAGCCATGTAAGGAAGTGAGGCTGTTCCACCAGCAGTGTCTCCTGGGCACCCTGCCCAGGCCCCGTTTGCTCAGCAGGACATGGCTCAGTTGGCTTAGCACATCTCTCAGAAGCCTGTCCTCCTTTCAGAGAGAGAGAGACATTATCTGGTCACCTTTCAGCTTTAAAGTTACCTGTTTCTTTAAGTTTCTCCAGCAGACCAGCTTTCCTCAATGCTGCGGGGCCTTTCTCTACCCCTCCCCGAGGCTGAATAACAAAAAGAACAGTACTCAGTCATGATTGTGACTAGCCAATGCCCAGCAGAAAGCTTTCTCCTCAATCAATTGAATTATTAGCATTCAGTGTTTAAGCTTCCATGAGTCTCCCTTCTAATCTTTGCAGTAAGGTGGAGTGAATTGTACCTGTGCCAAGAAGAAAGAAGATCCACAAGGTCGTTTTCATCCTGACAAATAGCAGACCAAGTAGCAGAATGAGCTCCGTAAGGTGGTCTTGCAATACCAAACCATGCTTGCCTCTTCCCACTGCCCTCCACTGTCCGCAGAATGAACACTTATTCCATGCAGACCCACTCAACATGGACAGCAAGTCACACCTCGTGTACTCAGGTGGTTGTTTCAACACTGATACAAAAACAGGATGCTTCTACTTGGGTCCAGGACAGGGAGTGCCATGAAGGCTGGCAATGACAGAGGACCTTTGGGCTGGGTCTCGCAACACTGATAGATGGCCAGCAAAGGTGAAGAGCTGGAGAAGAAAGTTTGCAACCTGGGGGAAATCTAGGGCAAAGGGTTCCAAAGGGGAAGAGACCCACATGCAGGTCCACACAGCAGGCAGTGAGGCAGGGCTCTTGGGGAGAAACCAAACAACCAGGAAAATTGTCACCCAAGACCTGAAACCTTTGTGGCCAGCATAGTATTTCAAATTCTCACCCATTTAAACCTGACATGAGAAATCCATCTTGCTGAGTCTGCATGCAGAAAGCCGACTACCTTATTCAGAAAAATTCTTCCCCAGCTCCTGGGGAATAGAAGTCTAAAGAAGTAACTCCTTTCTCTCTCTTTCTGATCTTGATTTCTAACACTTTAAAATATCCCCTCCCAAATAAGACACACAGAAAGTGATCTTGGCCAGGAGAGTGGTGACAAAAGTCACGTGTGCATACCCTGAGGATTGGGACTGTAACCCTAAACTAAGCAAATACTTCCTCTCTGGTTAAATGACAGATGATCTTCCACAGCTTCTAGACAAATCTTTAGTGTCAGATTTCTACTACCGGTCACCAGGTACCCTAAATACTCTGCCCCACAAAGTTCTGCTTGTTGCAGCTCATAAATCATTTTAAATCTCATGTTTCAATTGACTTATACCATGTACATATATTCATAATGTTTAGCATAATGTCTGCATCCATGGAGACACTGGGAAAGTAAACTTAGCTTAACATAGCCACCACCTTAAACATTTCTCATTTCTCTGTGATAAGGGTATTTAAACTCTTCTCTGTTTGGGGGCTGAACAATGCTGTATTCCTCCCTCCCTCCCTCCCTCCCTCTCTCTCCCTCTCTCCCTCTCTTTCTCTCTCTCTCTCTCCTCCCTCTCTCTCTCTCTCTCTCTCTCTCTCTCTCTCTCTCTCTCTGTGTGTGTGTGTGTGTGTGTGTGTGTACTGGTTAGCAGAGTGACCTGGTTGGAGTAGGAAAAACTAGGGACAGAAGGAAGAGGAAGGACAAAGGAAACCACCCTGAGGGGAGATGGATGGTGAGCACATGGCCAGGAGGAACAGCAAGTATCTGGGGCACACCACTGGGGACATAGCCAGGCCAGCAGTTAGAAGAGGAGACTAGGGGTGACCCTCAGTAATTGTCAAAGCCAAATAAAATAATCACAGTCCCAGTCTCATTTATCTGTAAGCTAGTCAGGGATAAGCTTAAAGTGGTTGTATTATTGTCAGGTTTCAACCTAAATGTTTTTACCTGTGGAGTGCTTATGTTGCAGTGGAGGACTGACATATAGGTGATATCCTAAGTTAAAATTTAAAAAGACTCATTGGTCTTTCTCCTTCTCCTTTCCAGGCATCAGAAGGAATCCTATAGACCTCTTAGTTGACCCTGTATTTGCTATGACTGTCGTCGGTACATTTATCCATGGAATATATGGGGTTTGTTTTATTAATACATACCTAAGGTAACCTCAGCTTACCACATACCTGAGGATCGCCTTGAACCTCAAATCCTCACAACTCTGCCCCCTTGATTTGGGGATTACCGGGATGTGTTATTCTCAGTTTTCATGGAACCCAGTGCTTTGAATCCTTTGAGCTAGCCAAGCCTCTACCAAGTACACCCTAGCCCCTCATGAGGACATTTCTGGCATTCTATTTTATTTCTTTGATTAAAGCTACATCTTATGATTGCTCTATGCTCATTGCTTGGTTTCTTTGCCCACTTTGAAAATTGCTTTGTCAGAACCCCTGACTATTTAAAGTATCATGCCCAGCCCCTAACTGGCCACAGGCAAAGATTTCCTACAGACCTGAGCTCAAGCTTTGGAATAAGACAATCTTGTCCGAAAGCAAGCACACAGTGAAGATTCCATGACTGGGTAAATTGGTGAAGCTCTCTAAGCCTTGGTTAAGTCAACCACAGGATGAAAACAGTGCCACTCACTTTGTATTTAGCACCCTGAAATGAGGTGAGGCAGAAAGTGGGGCTCGTTCTCAGACTCAAACCTCTGTCTTCCCTCTACTCTTCCTTTTGCCCAAGTGTCAAACTTCTACCACACTTAGGTAGGCCTAGGTAGGCCAACTATGTGTATGTGTTGACAGTTTCATCCTCTGCCGAAAATATGCCTCTGTCCTTACAATAATAAGCTCCAGGCTACTGTCCACGGTTAAGGAGAATCTCTGTCAGAGATCCGTTACTGAGACCAGGAGAGGGCAGCAGATGGCATTTGAAGATATTGTCCCCTAGAAGGGCATTGACCATGATGAAGAGGCCTCTGCTGAAGCCCAGAGGCCAAAGTCTGTTTCCTTCCTGCTTC
>NW_022196902.1:17392715-17400568 GCF_008632895.1 Mastomys coucha
AGTCTGTTTTATAAACCATTCCAAGGATAAATGAAAGGCTGGTGAGATGGCCCAGTGCTTAAGAATGTATATGAATCTTGCAGAGATAAACACACACACACACACACACACACACACACACACACACATACACACACACATATACAAGAAGAAAAGTAAAATCTTTAAAAACAAAAGAACAGGTGAACATATTATGGATTTGTGAGTGCATGTGGGAGTTACTCATGGAGGCAGAAGATGGTGCTGAATATGCTGGAGCTTGAATTATAAGCAATTGTAAGCCGTCTGATGTGGGGGATGGGAAGTGAACCCTTGTCTTCCCAAAGAGGAGCAAGTGCTCTAAACTACTGAGCCATTTCTCCAGACCCATATTGTAGTTTTAAAGGCATCATGTATCCACAAAATCCCCCCACATTCTGCTGTTCTGGGAGAGCTCTTTGGAGGTTTTCCATAGAAGGTGAAATGCTGTTTACTGATACTAAATACAGTCTGGGTCTCCAACCTTCCACGATTTGTATAGTGAAGAGGGGGGAAAGGGGAGAAGCCAGAGTATACCTTTATAGACTTCCCAGCTTAAAAGGCTAAAGGCTGCCTGAGTCTAAAAGCCAAGAGAAAGACTCCACATAAAACCAAAGGACGGAGGAGTTATATAGCTGCCTTGTTTGACTTGGATTTCCCCCCCTTTCGTTTTAAACACAGATGAGTTGGAGCCTAAGGCATTCTGTTATCTCATTATAATTAGCAGCCTGAGTGTATCCAAGCAAAGGGGGAATGGAAGAGCCCATTTAGGCAATGCTGACATGTGCGGTTCACACTTAGGTGGACTAAGCAGAGCTTTATGGATCCATTAGTCCTGACAGGGTGCCGACTTGATGTATTTTTTTATTTGTTCTCCTTAAAGAGAGATGCAAAGCTCCCCACCCCCATGAACTAATTACTCATAAAATCGTTAAAGGTCAAAATACCATGAATTCTTCACAAACTTGCAAAAGCTCTGTTATTTAAGTTATCCAAGTTAAAACAAGTCTAAAGGCTACCACCACCACATTACATTTTTCAAGGTATTAACTATGTAGCCAGACTAATGTGTTTTCTTACAATCTCTCACTCCATACTCAGAAAACATCAAAAGCACCAAGAGCCACAGCAACTACAGGAGAAGCTGCAGCCCAGATACAGGCGATCTGCATCCAGACGATTTTCTTCCAGCTTTGTAGTGACTCTTTGTAGTGAAATGGACTTTGGCAGGACCCAACAGAGGAAGTGGGTTTAAATTCACAAGCATACTAAGCCACACAGTGGTGAGGAGACTTGAGCGCAAGCACCTGGAGGCCAGAAGGTGCTGGGGAGCTTACAGCTGGAAGGCAATGCCTGGTAAGTGTTAGAATTACCAGCTTGCAGCTAGACTGAGATGCCTGACAAGTGTTAAAATGTAACATTTCCCAATAAATTCCCGTCATTCAAAGCCAGACTCACCTGTCCTTTTGAGAAAGGCGCTCCGATAATCTCTATGGGCTGTGGCTTGGAACTCATGCTCTCCCAGGGTTCCAGCTGCTGCTGCTGCATCTGCATCGGCTGTCCAGCTGCTCACCACCAGCTGTAACCCTAGAAGACAGAGGGCACATCTTTTTTCCCCCTTATAATCAGGTTGGATCTGTTTATCCAACAACTGGCTCCACCCACTGAATGGAAGAATGACAGAGTCAACAGAAACTCCCCTTCCGAGGAATCTCCTTCTTCCCTCAGAGCCTCTCAGGTCTCTCGTGAGTGAGCATTATTCATCCTTCAGTTCACACCCTTTTGAAAAAGCCAGCTGGATGACATTAATCTTTCCTCAGACAATTGACAATTATGTGTGATTTCATAACCGCATGTGAAGTGCAAGGCTTCCAGCCTGAGCAACCTCAGGGCAGGGTGCTCACCTCTCCAGGACTTAAGTCCACTGAGGATTTACAAGGTGGGGTTAAAACAGCAAGGGGTCTCTTACTTGCCTCCTATTGAGCATCCTGAGTCAAGGCTTCAAGTTCTGGGGAAAGTGAGACACATTTCATGTGCCACCAGGTTACACTGTCTAGGAAAGTGTGCGGCTGTTTTTTGTTTTATATTATTATCATTATTATTTACAGGAAAGCATCAGTTATTTCCCTGAAAACCCAAAGCAGTTCCAATTTTGAAATACACTTTCCAGGAAAATCTCATTTTGGGAATCATGATATACTAAGATAGAGAAAGCAAAGCAGCTAACTTGAGGTTTTGTCAAGTGCCAAGTGCTGTTCTAGTTAATGTTCTTTTGTTTCCTGTCTCCTCTTCAAACCAACTTCTGACTGAGAATCATTCTTACACTGTTTTGCTGAGGAAGAGGCTGCAGCTTAGTGAGGTTGCCAGTCACTTGCAGGTTGCAGAAGAATAGAGATGGAGCAATGGGCATTCTGTACCCACCTAGCTCCTACCATTCTAATCGACACACCAGCAGAGTGTCAGCAGGGCCCCCTGAGATCGAGGGCAGATGAGATAGGCTAGCCGGTAACACCAAGCCCAATGACCCGAGTTTGACCCGAGTTTCCCCTTTTGGTGGAAGGAAAGAGTCATTCCTGCAAGCTGATCTCTGACCTCCACGTGGGTGATGCGTTCGTTCCGTGTGTAAGCCATCCCCAACGCTAAAGAAATATTTTTAAAAGTATTAATTTAGAAGAAACACAACCAAGTATTCTCCCAGCTACAAAGTTACATGATTATAATTTTAAAAAGAAAACCCACATGTCAGAAGTAAATTTCTTTAACCTTTTGAGGACAAAAAACACCCAGAATTTTAATACCTCAAGACAGAGATTCTATTTCCTCTACCATCAGTACATAGAATAGTCCAATACAAAATAAACATTGACTTTATTGATTGAATAAATGTATTGCATTTATCGAGTGAGTAATCAAGAAGCCAAAGTCCCTCAGGACCATTTTGATGCCTCCTTTCCAAATATATTTTCCAAATTTACTATGTTTTGCTGATATAGTCAAATATATGGTTGTTGATTTTTTTAAATTGATTTATGTGAGACAGAATCTTCCTATATACTTGAACTCTTGGTCCTCCTGCTTCAGTCTCGTGAATCCTGTCATTAGTGCCATATGTGGATGTTTCTTTACCCAGCCTAAGTATTAGCCTCTAACGGTGTTAACTGTAGGTGACTTTTCTTAGTCTGTCAAGAACCATACAGCTTTGTGCACACTATCATTGACAGCCCTCAATTTTCCAGTGGGCAGCAGAGCGGTTTTCACCATAAGCTTTGGGAGTTCAAGTTTTACCTGCTCCCAGATCACGAGTGTGTACCTTTACATTTCTGTTTGCTTTTTGGAGACATGTTTTCTTTGTGTGGCTCTGGCTACCCTAGAACTAGCCCTGTACACCAGGCTAACCTGAACTCACAGAGATCAATCTGCCTCTGCCTCCTGAGTGCTGGGATTAAAGTCGTGTGACACCACTGCCTGGCAATACCTCTACATTTTCTTCTATTTAATTTAATTTTATCTTTCTTTGGGCCTCTTGGTGCTGGTCCTTAGTAATTCCAGCTATTTGGGAGGATGAGGCAGTGGGATTATAGGTTCAACACCTGCTGGGGCTATAGAGCTAGGTCAAAGGCCAACACAGAACCTGCCCCAAAGGTTAAAAAGAAAAGGAGAAAAATGCCATTTAGGGGTGGATTGTTTGCCTACCTGAAAGAAACATCACAGGCTCAAGCCTCAGATGCATAAAGAATTTGCTATTCACAGTGACTGCTGACTGCTGTGTCCATTTTTTTTTTTTTGTATTTTGTTTAAGTCCCCCATTTCCCCCTTATCTCTACCAGTTTCCTCACCAGCACCAAATGGACAAACTCTCCATGTTACCATTGGGCTATCTCCATCAGATGTCAAGTTCCTGTTATAAACAGTACACTGCTCCATCCAGTTCCCTCTGTGCTCTGGGTTCCTCACCTGTGGCTGCACCAATCCATAAAGCCCCGTGCGTAGGGCTTCTGGAGGATGTTCTAGCTGCATGTCCTCTTTTTCAAAATCTGTTGATCTTATATTTAGTTATATAGGCTTCTTACTAATGTAGAATGAGCCAGTGACTTGGTTTTGAAACCTGTGCTACAACGTTCACTAGCTTTATACATTCATTCATAGGTGTTTGCTCTCAAACTTTATCACCAGGGCTTTTCCTGAAGGTCTTCGCTCAGGCAGTTTGAGGGTGACTTTTCATCATTGGACTGATTGATCAAAACTCACTGATAAAGTAAAACTCATGATTTCCTGACTATCTATGTTTCTTGGGTCTTTATTGTTCTGGGTATCTCCATAAACATCAACAGTTCAATGTATGACATTAACTTACTCTCATGATCACTCTTATTAAAACATCGCCTGCCTCCCTGTATTCTCCTTACCATCCAGAACTTAGTGCACAAATCCAGTTGTAGATGGAGTCATCTAATCCATCAAACATAAATACAATATTTGCAATAAATACAAAATTGACCAATATCTGGGTCATTGGGGAATTAAAGAACAAGGAAGTGCTTAACTAAGATCTATGTCAGCCCAGAAGAGCCCTCAACCCAAAGTGGCACAACTCCTGGATCAGTCATCCTTGTACAGACAGTGTTGTTGGCCAACACAGCCTGTTCATAAGAAAGCATAAGGAAGTCTGAACAATGTCTCACTTCCCTGCTTGGTCAGTTGCCTTCTGCTCTCTGACTTCCTTATTGAAGATGAGCTGGTCTCTCCTTGGCTACCACCCTTGGTGACCTCATGCAGACACACAATGATCATTGCTTTCTTGTGGGAACTATATATTTCCTCTTTTTTTTTTTGCATTTTTTCCATTCAACGAAATACAATATGCTTTTATTATTAAAGATATTTCTGAGTACTTAGGAAGTATACCATGAATATAAGGAAGAATACAAAGATAAGTAAAACAGATAAAGCCAAAAACATACAATTTTAGCTTAAGTTTAAAAATGTAAGTTTTGCTGAAATTTAGAGATTCTACAGGCATTCAGTAATAAAATAGAAATACTCAAATGAGAAGAATCTCCTCGTGTAACTGTCAGATCTAACTGAACATGGTAGGAAGTATTAGAAGGAGCAATGCGATTCACAGTCTCAGAGCCATCCGTGGGATTTTCTGGGCATTGGTAGCTTGGAAACTTCCTGGAAAGCCTGGGTCCTTAGTCAATGGTAGAAGTTTGGACATGCGTAGTTGTGGCTTTTTTATGTCTTAAGTTTTTTGTCCTTATTTTTGGAAATTTCATATGGTAAACTATATTTCTTGTTTAATTTAAAAACTCTTTACTCTGTGTGTATGTGCATGTGTCCGTGTTGGGAAACACACATGGCTCCTGTGGAGGTTCTCCCCTACTATACAGGTTCTGAGAATCAGACTCAGGTTATGAGCCTTGGTAGCAAGCACCTTTGCCTAAGATTGTCTAGTGTTCTCAAAGGACCATCTTTTCAATCTTTACAGCTATGGTCTCAGGACATCTAAGGCAATGGGGCTCTCAACCTGGGGAATCACGATTCCTTTTGGAGTTGAATGACCCTTTCACAGGGGTCACCCTAAAACCATCAGAAAACACAGTTATTTACAATATGATTTATAACTAGCAAAATCATAGATATGCTGTAACAACAAAAATAATTTGATGGTTGGGGTCTCTACGACATAGGAGCTATATTAAAGGTCGCAGCGTTAGGGAGGCTGAGAAGCACGGCTCTGGAGGAGAAGAGGCCATCCGCCTATGTCCTGGCACAGCCCACTTTTCCCAGCCCAAGTCTTTCCTTAGTGTAGAGAATGTACATTGAGCTTTAAAAGTTCAATTCCTAAGAAGATAGACCTCAAATCCACCCAGCTTGCTCTGTACCACAAACTGGGTATTTAAAAACTGTTGATATTTGAAGGCAGAGAAGTGCTCCTTGTATGGGTTGTAGAGGAGTCCTTTCCCTAGCCCCAATTTCTGGTGTTTTTCTGGCAATCTTTAATGGTGTTTGACTTACAGGCACCCCATTCTAACCCTTTACCTTTCCTGCCTCTGCCTGTTTCTGCTGTATTGTCTTCTCTGGAGACTTCACTAAGAATGCATTTTCAGATAATGAAGAAAATGGCTTTTACAGTTTCATGATTAGAGGGTTTAAAAAAGTAAGCATGCCTTGCAATCTATGTGTTTCGCTTTGATGCTCTAAACTGTGGCCCACATTTTTATCAGCCAGCTGGCAGGACCTTTCACAGACAAAACCCAGAACTCTTAACACCCTTGTAGAGAGCTGGAAAATGATGGGTGATTTCAGGGACACATTCTACTTGGTGTGTGGACTCCTGGAACTCCATACAGATAGGTTTGATGGCCTCTGAGACAGTGAGCTTGTAGAGATGTTCAAATCTTATCAGCCTCTGAAGGAACCCTCCTAACCCTCTGAGGAGGAGTGGCCTCCAGAACAGAGTGAGCAACAGGAAGGCTCGTGCTAGACATCTGACTCATTTGGTCATATATATATATATATATATATATATATATATATATATATAAAACTATATGACTGCAGACCCCTCCTTTCCTTCTCTCCTGACTCACCCAGATGTGGAACAAAGTTCACAGCAGGGTGGACCCTACAAGAAACAGAACACGAGGGCTGCCTAGCGGCTCAGGGGGTAAGACCACTGACTGCTCTTCCAAAGGTCCGGAGTTCAAATCCCAGCAACCACATGGTGGCTCACAACCACCAGTAATGATATCTGACACCCTCTTCTGAGCATGCGTGAGTTGACCAGAGTGAGCAGAGGTCCTAAATTCAATTCCCAACAGCCACATAAAGGCTTATAACCATCTGTACAGCTACAATGTACTAATATACATAAAATAAAATAAATAAATCTTAAAAAAAAAGAAAGAGAACATGGAAGACCAGTAGCACTGATCTCTCTGTGAGCCAAGCTACACAGGGAGAGCCACTTAGGACAAAAGGCAAGGAAACAAGGAAGGAGCTCTACCCACTCTGATCCCTGATGACTGCTCATGCCATGAACCACAGCATTGGTGTCAGGATAGAAGACTTTTCTTCCTTTTGGAGGTTTCAGCTGCAGGCCCTCAGTAGAGATCTACACTAGGAGGAAGCCAACACAAGCATTCATGACCATATATGGAGGTGCTCCAAACTGTGTCTAGAAATGACAGGTACAAGCACTTGGTGCCTTGCAAACTCGAATTGGGGACCACAGCCTGTTGTGTGTGGCCTTTATGGCCAGCAGGATTTGCTCTATCCTTAAACACAGCCTGGAGCATAGTACCAAAGACATGGGAAGAGCTGTGTCGGCTGAGGTGGGGTGGCCTGTCCAAGCCATATGAGCCACTTGAGGCTAGAACTGATCACGGAGAACATAACTGGGCTGCTTCTGTGCAGTTTCCATGTTCTCATGTCTACCTTCCCCATACAAGATTTGTAAGATTCTTAAAGATTTATTTATTTTATGGGTATGAATACACTGTAGCTGTACAGATGGCCATGAGCTATCATGTGTGTGGCTGTTGGGAACTGAACTCAGGACCTCGGCTGGCCCCTGCCCGCTCTGGCGTAATTCACTGTAGCTGTTCTCTAACACACCAGAAGAGGGCGTCAGATCTCCATGTGGTTGCTGGGATCCGAACTCAGGACCTTCAGAAGAGCAGTCAGTGCTCTTACCCACTGAGCCATCTCGCCAGCCCGATTTGTAAGATTCTTAAACATTAAAAGACGCAAGAGAGCCAGGCATGGTGGCACATGCCTTTAATCCCAGCACTTGGGAGGCAGAGGCAGGCTGATTTCTGAGTTCGAGGCCA
>NW_022196902.1:17400669-17403317 GCF_008632895.1 Mastomys coucha
AAAAAAAAAAAAAAAAAAAAAAAAAAAAAAAAACCCACAAGAGATTCTAAAATTCTTCTAGAAACTCATGAGTGGTATGTCATGTGTTCTGAGAGATTGAAAATCTGCAGAAAATAATCATTTTTCTACCCAAAGCAAGAGAGACAAACCATGGGTGTACGTGTGTGTGTGTGTGTGTGTGTGTGTGTGTGTGTGTATGTTGTTTTAACAATGTATTCTTTCTCTTTTCTTCATCAATTAAATGATAAATGTACTCAGTCCTACTTTTGGGAAAAAATTCAATACTTTTTGCTGAGAATTTTTAATGTATCTATAATTGATGCTTGATGTAATTTTTAAAAAGATTTATCTTATGTGAGTACACTGTACATGTCTTCAGGCACACCAGAAGAGGGCATTGGATCCCATTACGGATGGTTGTGAACCACCATGTGATTTCTGGGAATTGAACTCAGGACTTCTAGAAGAGTAGTCAGTGTTCTTAACCGCTGAGCCATCTCTCCAGCCCCATAAATTTTTTATAATTGTTAAAGGAAACAAAAGTATATTCTATTCATTCTGCTTTCCATATGAATATGTAAATGTATATTTAAAGTGATGTTATTTTAAATAATTTAAATAATATATTTAAAATAAATATAAATGAACATATAAATATATATTTAGCTTTAGTTAGACCCTCTATCCTCATCTCTTTGTCTCAGTTTCTTTTTAAAATCTCTTTGTCATTTGACATCAGATTCTGAATAACATTCTATAACTTGTTTCCTGGTTCACAAATTTTCCTTCAGTTGTCTGTTTGATAAATTTTTTGTTCAGTTATTGTTCCAATGTTTGTATGGTTCATTCTCCCAGTAGTTCTTACATTTATCTTTTCTTTCTTTCCCTGTGTGGTGTGGTGTGTGTGTGTGTGTGTGTGTGTGTGTGTGTGGTGGAGGGGGCTGGTGAGGTACACCAGCCTTGGCATGCAGAATCCATAGGAAGATACGGGAATCTTCTTTTTTGTTCCACCTTAATTTTTTTTTTTTTTTTTTTTTTTTTTTTTTTTTTTTTTGAGACAGGGTCTCTCCCTGAACCCGGAGCTCTGTGTTCTGGGTAGGCTGGGATGTCCCGTGAACTCCTGGGATCCACCTTTCTCTACAAACCTGCCATGCTGGACTTACACACACATGGCTATGGCTTTTCTCCTCCCACATTTGTGATTAATGTATACCCAATTTTTATGTCAGTGCCACGGATTTGAACTCAGTCCCTTTTGCTTTCAGAGCAAGTACCTGACCTACTGAAGCTATCTCCCTAGCCTTCTTTTATTTTATTAAACATAGTGGTACATAAGACATCACTATGCAGTAAACTCAGGGCTCACCCCATGACCTTTGACATACATTCAACAGCCTTAGCATTGCACATAATTGTCTATTCTTCTAGTCTCAATTAATCTGGCACAGTTCGCTCAGTTTGGTTTTTGGTTTTGCCTTGTTTTGTGTTTTCTGTCTTACATGTACTTCAAACGTTTGAACAATCTCTCAGCAAAGGGGTCCCTGATGTTTTCTTTGATTAAATGCAGCTCTGGCCATGTTTTAAAGGACACCAGGAAAGCAACATAGCGACCCTGGTGGATCGGGATAGAAGTGTGAGGTGTTGATGAGCTCAGCTGCTGCTGGCTTCAGCTTCACTCATTGGCTAAGGTGTGATCTGACAAATCTTTCCATATTTTTCTTGGTGATTAATCCGTGTCAGACTGATGATTTCATGTGTGACTCTCCTGGTTCTCATCACTCTGACTTGACAATTCTCAACTCTAATTCTTATTACTATGCTTGCCAAAGGCGAGCTGTCTGTTTCAGTAATTTTTATATAGATTGGTTGAAATTCCCTGCTCAGAAGAGCTCTTGGTTTTTCCCCATTTGTTTACCTAGTCAATGATTTATATCACTGTGGATTTGTGCAGGCTCGGTTTACTGCATGAGGAATAATTGCCCCTGTTTCTTTGGCTTTTCCATTGCCCAAGATTTTATTAACTTTTAAAGTTTTCATTATTTTTAATTATGTTTACTTGTGTGCGTTTGGTGTGTTGGCGGTGCACATGAGTAAAATTGTGCCCAAAGTCTAGAGATGCCACTTGCCCCTGAAGCTGGAGTTATGGGTGGTTGCCATCATTCAAATGTGGGTGCTGAACCTGGGTCCCCTGTAAGAGCAGTGCTGGCTCCTAGTGGCCAGTCTCTCCAGCCCACTTGCCAACATTTGAAGCTAACTCTCATCTACATTATCTACATATATTCTGCTATTCCTTGCTTCCCAATACTACAAGGTTCATCTTCTACTCTCCTTCTTTAGACATGGAAGTATCCATTGTCCAAGGAATGCCTTTCAGACCCTGAGATAAGAGGCTGAGGTGCATATTTTACACACCAAAGCAGACCTGGCTTTCAAGTTCTCCCAGCATCCCTCAATTCCTACCTGGCATACCCTACCCCAACCCTGAACTTTCCAGTCCAGGGGCTGGGCTGCCCTTCCCTGAGGCTCCTCCCTATACATTCCAGATATTTTAGTCCCCCCCCCTCTTCTCTTCTCTTCTCTCTCTTCTCCTCTCCCCTCCTTTCCCCTCCCCTCCCCTCCCCTCCTCTTTCCCTTTCCCCTCCCCTCCC
>NW_022196902.1:17403327-17410947 GCF_008632895.1 Mastomys coucha
CTCCCCTCCCCTCCTCTTTCCCTTTCCCCTCCCCTCTTCCTCCTTTCCCTTGGAGACTTCCCTGGCCTCCTTCCTTGGGCCCGTGAACTAGCCTGTCCAAGAACAGCTTCCCAACAAACCTGCCTTTATATATATATTTCAATCTGACTTGAATTGGCTCACTTCACCGGCAGAGAGATAATTTATCATTCTCTTGTATTTAAAAAAGATAGGCAGAAATCAGATCTGTGTACCAGAATACCCAGGAAATTATTGTTTCTAGGCTCTTTCCATAGGCAAAGTACGTACACACTCACACACCATTCCTTTTTCTGTATCTGTTCATCTGCAGACAATCCACACTGATCTTACAGTCTAACAGGACGTAAGTTTTTCTGTATCTGTTCATCTGCAGACAATCCACACCGATCTTACAGTCTAACAGGACGTAAGTTTTTCTGTATCTGTTCATCTGCAGACAAACCACACTGACCTTCCAGTCTAACAGGACGTAAATTTTTCTGTATCTGTTCATCTGCAGACAATCCACACTGACCTTACAGTCTAACAGGACGTAAGTGTGCCTTTCCTTACTTTAACTTCTTTTCTGGTCATCAGAAATCTGACTTTTATTTTTAATAATTTATTTGACATATGTATTTCTTCTTCTAATGTTTTAAGTCTTATGCTCATCTCTTCTTTTCCTGTATTTTTAATTAACTGTTTAAAAGCTCCTTTCAGGCCTCAGGGTAAAAAACACTTGTGGCACAAGCCTGACAACTGGTGTTTAGATTCCTAGAGTGCATAGAATCCAAATGCAGTAATTCACTTGTCTGTGATCTCAGAGTCCCCCTCCCTCTAGAAAATGGTAAGCTGAAAGAAAAAAATTTCCAGAGCTTGGCAGACAGCTAGTCTGACTTATGAAGCAGTGAATATGAGAGACACTGCCTCAAACACAGTGCAAAGTAAGCATTTAATTCAAAGATGTCCTTTAGCTTCCACTTTTGAGAAGTGGCATGTGCCCACTCTCTCACATGTATGAACACACACATAGATATAGGAAAATAATAGCAATAATTCAATAAAATCTCTTTTCACATGCTTTACTGCTTGAATGTGTTGTAAATATTTTTCTTTAAGCTTTTGGTTTTGATTTACAGTACTTAAAAATAGTTTTAACTCTGTAGGAGTGATTGTTATGTTGATACCTTGAAAAAACTTGTATGTTTGGCATTGGAGATCCAGCCCAATAGCTTCAAATATTGGTAAGTGGATTAGAGAGACTGTTTGCTCAGTAGGTAAGCATGTGCTCTACCACTGAGCTATAGCCATGTGGAGACATCACAGATCCAAGCATATGCTCAAACTCATCAAAATGCATATGTTAAATATGTGCATTTTATATATAATAGCATATTCATAAACTTCCATTTTTATTAATTTTAGCTATAAAATTGAACAAATTAAAAATTTTGAACTATTTAATATTTAATTCCTTAAAATAAGTATAGACTGTAAAAAGAGAAGGTGCCCACGTCCAAGGTTAAGTAGCAGGGTTATGGTTAAACGGCACTTGTGTCTCCATCGGGGTGTTCATTGAACGTGAATGCATTTTGGTGTCCCTGTGAGCCCAGTGTCTCCCTCCAGATAGGAGGAAGGGCCCTGTTCTAACTGGGGCAAACCTACTAAGAGAAAGCTTACTAACTGACACTAGTGTACACTAAAGGACAATCTGAACAATGAACTCAATCGAGAAGATGCTGCCTTATGTTCTTCAAATGAAGCAGCAGCTTATGGGCACACATTTTGAGTACAGCAGACACTACTGTCACAGCACGTGTGAGCGCAAACCTGACATCCCTTAACTAGGCAAAAAACTCTGCATAGATCTCTGCTATGGAAATGTAGATTCCTGGGGAGACATAGAAGCACATCTTCCGAATAGGAGGACTCCAGCTAATCCAGCCTGCCCAGTGAATGAGTCTTATGTGGGATCCTTACACAGCAGTGTGCTATCAGGACAGCACTCCAAAGACCCACTGTCCCTTGATTGGTTTTGTGTGTTCTTTTTCTGCACAGCAGCTGGGAGAAGTGGTTTGTGATCTCCTGCAGAGTCACTTGTTTCCAAGGGACCACATCTCTTCTGAGGAACAGAAGTTAATCATCTCAGTATCCATTTATACATATATATAGTTTTGTTTATATTCTTGCCTTGCCTATGAGTCATGGTGTCTTCTTGGTTATTGTGATGGCTTTTGCATTGAAATGGTAACAGACATGTCAAACCATGAAGGCCAGTTTCCTATATTCCACCCTGTTACATATCTCTTAAATAATCAAAATTTGTGTATACAGACTTTCTATTTACCTTCTAAGGTGTCTTATATGAGACCTTTGTGGCTATTCTCTCTCTCTCTCTCTCTCTCTCTCTCTCTCTCTCTCTCTTTCTCTCTCTCTCTCTTTCTGTGTGTGTGTGTGTGTGTGTGTGTGAGAGAGAGAGGGGGGGGGGCAAGCATTGAACTATTATACCATAGCAATATAGACTGCAGTAATACCCACTTACTTCTGAAATGACACAAGTGCTAGGTTTGACAGGCCTGGCACTGATTTTGAGGCAGTGTCTCAAGTTGTTGGAACATACACCTAAATGGTTTAGCAACCATTGTGTTTGTCTTGTCAGCAACATACATATATTAAGCAGTATTGAGTGTTAAAGCACAGTGCACACAGTAGATCCAGTCATTTGGTCTTTTAGCACTGCCTTAAAAATATCTATACAGTTGTCTTAGCTAGATCTTCATTGCTGTAAAAATACATCATGATCAAGGCAATTCTTATAAAGGACAACATTTAATTGAGGCTAGCTTACTGATTCTGAGGTTCAGTCCATTATCATCATGGCAGGAAGCATGGCAGTGTCCAGGCAGGCATGGTGCTGGAGGAGATGAGAGTTCTACATCTTGTTCTGAAGGCAAACAGAAGACTGGCTTCCAGGCAGCTAAGGGGAGGGTCTTAAAGCCCACACTCACAATGACACACTTCCTCCATCAATGCCATACCTCCTAATAGTGCCACTCCCTGGGCCAAGCATATTCAAACCATCACAATGGTCTTTTGGCTTAATAGAAATATATTTGTAGGTGTATTTGCACTAATATATCTAGGGGTCTCACTTGGGAACAGAATAAAATAAATGTGGATTCCCACTAAGATGAGCTGCTTGGAAATGATACTTATATGATAAAAGGTAACAGGGATTTGACTGTGTGTCTGGAAAACTTGAGCTGGCTTGTAGGCAGCCAAGAGGACATCTTCCAGTACAGTCACAAAGGGCACAAACACAATGAGTTCCTTGTGATCTACCTGCCATACAGGGAGACCGAAAGCCTTGTGTGAAAAATAAATATCTTGTTTGCCTATGCATTTCCCCATGCCTGTAACACCCCATTGTAGCTTTCAAGGGTAGCCACCCCATATTCCTCTGTATAGTGATGCCTGCTGATTTTTGCCTGTAGGCACAGTGGGGGCATAATGATACAAATATATAAGTTTACCCATCTACGTTAATCTGTCCCAAACAGTGGTATATATGGGATATATATATTTGTCTATAGCCATCACTTCTGACCTAGGGTACAATCAGGTGCCCGTAGTACGTCCTGAGATGTTGGAGTTGCGATGCAGGAGGAGTGACCTATGACCTGAGAAACAAGCAGGCATGGCACATGGGACATAAGATCAAGATCCTGTTCAGGTGGCAATTGTTTTAGAAGTGTGAGTTTTTCCCAGAGAGATGTAATAGTATGCCCTTCTTACAAATGAACATCACCCACAACCCAGAGAGTGAATCCATTAACTCCAGCTTGTTCCATGGGTGAATTTTACTCAGAGATTCTTAAAGAGTGGTAGGTAACTAGGCAGATTCCCATCATTCCTTGACTGTAGTTCTTTGTTTCATCTATTGGTGGCAGGTAAGAAAGGAGCATAGAGCAGACAGAGACTGACTAAAACTTAACCCTGCCAGGAAGGCCCCTTTCCAGTAATCATCCCCATGTCTGAGAGAAAGTGTTAAAGCCTTAGTGTTCCTTGTCCATCAGCTTGATGGACACTTTTGTTCACGTTCATGCTTTGGCTGTGGGCCAGCATGGCTGATGTCATGCTGACTGGTGATCATGTCAAGTTTATCAAGTTTAGATCACTATTTCCACACCTTCTAAACTTCTAACAGCCAGATTTTTTTTTTTGCTACCAATTGTTTAATTGCTAATAAAGATAGAAAAATAGCCTGGTAGTGGTGGTACACACCTTTAATCCCAGCACTTGGGAGGCAGAGGCAGGTAGATTTCTGAGTTTGAGGCCAGCCTGGTCTACAAAGAGAGTTCCAGGACAGTCAGGGCTATACAGAGAAACTCTGTCTCAAAACAAAACAAAACAAAACAAAAATCCAAAAAAAGACAGAAAAATATAAATGTTAAATGAGAAATGTATGTATTAAATATTTATTGATTAATGTACTTATTGATGATCATTATATTTAGTCTTATGGCTTAGAATTTTCAAAGTAGCTTACTGACCATCAGTTTTTGGTTTTTTTGTTTTTTGTTTTTTCGAGACAGGGTTTCTCTGTGTAGCCCTGGCTGTCCTGGAACTCAGAAATCTGCCTGCCTCTGCCTCCCAAGTGCTGGGATTAAAGGTGTGTGCCACTATCGCACGGTGATCATCAGTTTTTGTTTTAGCTATTCATAGCCTATCATAAATGTCATGTATTTATATGAAAAGTTGTAATAGTAACTTTTAGTCTCCTGTAGTAACTGTCATCTCCGAAGCTCACCGCCTCGGTCTGCTAACCTGGATCTACGCCTGGAAGTTTCTAGCCTCCAGACAGTCTTATCTAGGCCTAGTATGTTTTCAGCCTCTGAGACTTACTGCTGAATAAGCTCACTCTTTCTAGTTCTCTCTGAACTCTGCTTGCTGGTTCAACTCTGCTGTTCTGGCTCAAACTCCCCTCTAAGATGATTGATTCAGACTTCTCTCTTGACCTCTGACTGAATTGCTCTGCTTGGCCTCATACTAACTTTGTCAACCTGTTTTAATCTGCTGGCTCTTTCTCATTCTCTGGCTTGTTCTCTTTCTGCAACCTATCTCTCTATAACTGTCTCAGTAAAACTACCTCCTCTTTTTTCTCCTCTTCCTCCTCCTCCTCCTCTTCCTTCTTCTCTTCCTCCTGATGCTGCTGCCCAACTGTTCTCTCTTAAGTAGCCTCTCTTTCCTCTCTGTTCTCTCAAGAGTTGAACCTATCCTATTCTGTCAAATCTTTCTCTGATTCATCACTTTGCCTCTCAGTTGGACATCAGTTACACACACCAGTTGTTCCTTCTACAAACTAACTTTACCTTCATTGTTTGAGATTAAAGGTGTATGCTAAGCACATGTTTGTATTCCAGTCAGAGGGATTAAAGGGGTGTGCTAAGGGGCTGAGCCACACCACAATGAGAAACAGGGCTTTTTAGTAAAAAACACAGTCTTGGGATTCACAGTGTGACCCAATAACCTGCAACAAAAAGTTACTGTAATAATCATCTAGTCCTTGTTAGTTTAGATTGTTAGTCTTTCAGTTGCTCAGGAAAAGTTTGTTGGGGAAATGGGAATGTAAAACATTGCTTCCAGTCAGACTTGGATATAATTCTAGCCATGTCAAGGGCTGATTGTGATATGTATCAACGTTAAACAACTTACAATTAATTAACATTCATTCATTCATAAGTAATATCATTGTTTGTTCAAGTAGCCCTGTACTTTAGCAGAGTGACAGACGTCAGTGTTCTGCTGGGGAGACAGGAAAAAAGCTAAAAGATGCTTAAAATAGCTTATGCCATGTGGCATCTCCCAGCAAACTCTTGAAAACAGCACCCTTGTATCAGGCATCTGGACTCGGGTTCAACAGGTCCAACTTTTCTCGTAGAACAAAAACAAGTCTGAAAATCTCCACGACACTGTGTACAGGTAAGGGAGGGCCACATTTGGAGATGCTATGTTTATTTATGTTTATTTTCCTCTTTTTATTTCCTCACATAGTCAGTACCAGAGGGAGGTGGCTGCTTAGAGAACTTGACATGTTTTTAAAATCTTTCCTGTGTTCATTTCCTACAATTCTGAAGGGGAGAATGGGAAATGAATTTAGGGAATATGTAGTTGAAGCTAAGGAACTTGAGTCCAGACAAAATAAAATTAAGTTCAGAAATGGGAAAAGAAAATAATTTCTTTTCAAGAAAATAAAGCCTTACAAATTCCTCTCAGACCCGGAGAGCAGGAGATAGATAGGGCTTTGCAGCTGGCGATGGAGATGGTGGTGACTTGCTTCTTAGACAGGCAGTTCTCTTCCTCTTCCTAGCTCCACCCCCAAAATCCCAGAAACATGGCCGGGACAGTGCTTGAGCACAGATGAGTGGCAGAAAGATTTCTTCCCAGCACAGGTTGGCAACAGATGAAGATGACTGAGTCCACAGCGATTCTAACATTGATCCTGACACTTCTATAACAACCAGTGTGGACCAACAGCAAGATAGGGGACCACACTCAGTGACAGCTGGCCTGGAACAAGCTTTGGATAGGAAATGGGGTGGTTGAGAATCTTTGTTGGCAGGTAGGTAAGGAATGGCAAGATAGAATTTTAGGAGGTTTTAATGAAATAAATCTTGTTCTCATAAACTTGATAGAGGTGAGCCAATGGTGGCATATATTTGTGTTTTAAAAATTAAAAGTTTATTAAATTACCTTGATTTTACATACATGTAAGCAGAGCTATCAAGAAATACAGTCACCATTGCTATTTTGGGGAATTCCGCTAGTTTTGAAGATTTACTAGGCAACTGGTGAAGCTCTCAGATGCTGTGTTTCTCATATCCAAGCTGTCATTAAGGGTAGGGTACAGGAACTTCTTTCAGGAGAGACCACAAGTAGATGTAGTGGGGGCTGTGCTATTTTGTGATGGGTACATGTGGTACAGATGTTTGGATGGTGCATGTGTAGAGGTCAGAAGAGAACCTTGGATGCTGATCACCAGGAGACTTCCATCTTTTTCAGCAGAGTTTCTCATTGACTAGGAACTGCCATGTCATTTGGGCTAGCAGGCTCATGAGCTTCTTGAGATCCACATGCCTTCACCTTCTCTTACTTCCCATTTTGCCACCAGTGGAGACACACATGCAGATCACCAACCCAGCTTTGTGCATGTGTTCTGAGAATTAGAACTCAGGTCTTTCTGGTTGTGAGCAAGACCCCTGAACCATCTTCCCAGCTAGGAGTAAATGTTACAAACAGAGATGTGTCTCACAGGGGGGACTTTAAAGAGTCTTTTCTGTGGAGCCATGGAGATGATTCAGTGAGTGAGAGCTATTGCTATGCAAGCATGAGGAACCAAATTCAGGACCAACCCAAAAGCTAGGCATGGCCACAAGTGCCTGTTGCCCCAACTCTGCGAAGCTCATTGGCTGGCCAGCCTAGCCCAAGGGGTGAGTTCTGGATTTAGTGAGAGATCCTGACTCAAAGGCACAGGATGGAAAGTGGTAAGGACTCCAGGCATCTTCCCCAATCCCCGCCAGGCCTCCATCCACATAAGTACTTGTACCTGTACACCCCCCC
>NW_022196902.1:17410995-17418424 GCF_008632895.1 Mastomys coucha
CCCCCCACACTGGAATACAGTTCTCAATCCACTCATCTTCCCCCATCCCCACCAGGCCTCCATTCACATAAGTGCTTGTACCTGTACCCCCCCCACACACCCACACTGGAATACCGTTCTCAATCCAGGCATCTTCCCCCACCCCCCCAAGCCTCCATCCACATAAGTGCTTGTACCTGTACACCTCCCACCCATCCACACACACTGGAATACAGTTCTCAATCCTCGGACAAGTCAACAATTTTTACTAGCTATTACGTATTTACTTGTGAAAACTGTATGCCAATATTGCAGAAGACCTGATAGGGAAGGGGAGGAGAAATTCTCTATGCTGTTACACTTTTGTCAAAAGTATTTTTCAGGGAACATGTTAGGGTCTCAGTGTTTAAAGCATCTTCAGTCAGCTGTAGGTTGTTCTAGAGGTTGTATCCTACCTGCTCTGTATCAGAGGGCTAATTTTTTTCTTTTGTCCTATTGAAAGCATTTGGTAGTTTATCAAATAATATCAAAATGAATGTAAGTGTTAATCAGAACTTTCCAGCAAAACAGGACCAATAGTGTGTGTGTGTGTGTGTGTGTGTGTGTGTGTGTGTGAGAGAGAGAGAGAGAGAGAGAGAGAGAGAGAAAGAGAGAGAATGTGCATGTATACATACATATATACATACATACATACATACATACATACATACATGGAAATATATTTATTATCAAGATTGGACCATGAGATTAGAAACTGAGAGGACCAGTGGTCCTCCAACTACAAACTGGGAAAACCAACATAGTTCTCAGCCAAACTCAAGATCTGAGAAAGATAGAAATGATAATTTAAGCCCTCATCTAAGCCTAATGGCCTGAGAATCAGAAACCCCAAAGTCCAAGGGCAGCGAAGATAGACATGAAAAGAAACTTGACGTCCCTCCTTCTTTTCATGTCTACTTGGCCACAAAGGGTTGAATGATGCCCACCCACATTGGTGAGGTCTTTCTTCATCCACTCCCAGGCCAATCTCCTCCTTAAACATTCCACTGGCTTTTCTAGTAAAGTTGACGCATGAATCACCCATCACTATACCTAAACAGTGTTTTTTGCTCATCTTGAAAAACATTAACAAATGTGATCACAATCTCTGGTGTTTGATCAGTGTTTGTGATATTAAAATGTTCTTCAAATTATGGGCATCATTTGATATCCATCCAACTGTGTACTATTGTTTTTCTAAACTCAAAAATACTGGTTAACTCTCCTACACCTGATTTTAACTGATCAATACAGATTGATAGACTTATTTTTAGCTCAACTATATTTTACAGGATATTTTGAACATGTATTGATCTGTTGTAGGTACACATATAACCATGAAAGGTACAAGTTGACCCTTAGACAGTCATCAAAAGCAAGTCTGTAATAGTCCTACATTTTCATTGAGAAAACCTAGTTTATGTACATGATCTGCAAAGTGAAAAATGTTAAGCCTGCTATTTGCCTGATTTTATGGTATTTGACTGGACCATCCTTTCATAAAAACATTTCATATCTATGTCTATTGTTAGATGGATAATTGATGATACAGCTCTCTGTCTTTCTGCCGTTTAATACAGTCATGGTTTATGACAAAAAGCTAAAGCTACCTTTGGACTCTTGATTCAATGGAGACAGCTGTCCCTGGATAATTTCTCAGTATCGTGAAACTGGCTTGTTTGTATGGATTCAAGAAGCAGCCATGTAGAAAGTTTATCTGCATCCCATGTGAGACTTACTGAGGTCATATGTACACTCCAGGCTCTGGAGACTCTTCACACTTTTTATCATAGACAGTGAATGCTATAGAACCAGTTGTCCTTTTGGCTGTATTTTCCAGGAAACTCAAAGTCTGTATTGTTTTTATAGACAATTATAGTCAGACAACATTGCTTGTGTATTTGTCAAACTGGCTTGTGGGTATATGTGTGTGTTTGTGTGTATGCTTATGTGTGTAAAGTGTGTTATGTGTGTGTACATTTTAGTTTGAGTTTTAAACTGTTTCTGGTTGTATTATATTTACATTTGTCCCAAGTTAGCCCCACATCCTTCTTAGCCTAAAACTATAGGGAAAAAATAAACAAATAATAAATTTTAAGTGCTTAAAGAATACTTTTTATCTTGAGATACCATAAACTAATTAGTTTTCTGTTGGGCTCTATTTGGCCCTGGTTTGGGCCTTGAGGACAAACCTGAGCCTGGCTCAAGTTTTGTAAACTGTCTCAGTCACTTCCCTACTGGAGTGACTAGGGGAGAGAGTTGGGGAAAGCAGCCAGGACCTCAAGTATGAACCAAATGGATGAAAACAGTTAACTACTGTGAAAGACAGAGAAGCCGTTTTTTTCTAAGTGGGTGGGCCCAGTCACCTTGTTTTCCTAGATTTAAGAGGAATCCACCACCTAAGACTTCACTGGGCTCTAGCTTCTAAGCATGGAATCTCAGTTTCAAACATTTTACCAAGAAGGCAGTGGGAAGCACGATTCTGAGCACTGTGTATCATATAACGGCCATGGATTTGACTGCCAAGCTATGAACGGCAGGGAAGGCTATTAGAGAAGACATTCTGTTTTTTATGTTTTTAAACAATTGTGTGCAAATTAAATCTAATCATTTTTATTGATTTTTTTACGGCAAGTCAGCAAGTCATTCATTTTTTATCACAGTGGATTCATATTGTGGTCTTAATCTTAATGGGGCTATCTAGTGAGAGAATGCTTAGAGAAAATTATGAATAAATATTTGCAAAACATGCTGGAAAATACAAAGTTTGATGATAAAACAATAATATATAAGAGTTCAAGTGTGTAATCGTCAAGGTAGTGAGCTGTCCACTTGTTATAGCCTGAGGTATTACCTTAGACTCATTTGCTCATTTCTTTAATGAATATTATTGAGAACATGCTTTGTAACTTGACCTTCTGCTCTGTTTTCAGTGTGAGAGCGACAGACTTTAAAGGCACTATCTTATAAGACAAAACTTCCAAAGAATGTATTAACACTAATGATGTACGAATACATCATTAAAAAATAAAACCTCAAATATCTATGTTATGGCCTAAATATGGAATGTTCCTTAAAAGGCTGGTGTATTTAGAGCTTGGTCTCTAGAGCGCAGATACAGTCATTGAAAGGCAATTGGATCAGGAGACTCGGACTACTCGATGGATAATTCTATCCAATCTCACAGCTCGGTATCACTGGCCATTTCACAACATTGGGAAGTGGTGAGACCAGAGAGAAGTAGTTCACTGTGGGCATGCCTTCAAAGTAGAGCACGTTCTACCCCTGTTCTTTATCTGTCTTGGCTTGCTGACTGACCTCAGATGGTCATCATTCTCCCATCACATCCTGCCAACGTGAGGCTCTACCTCACTACCTCAAACCTAAGCTATAGAAGGCAGCTAGCCAGAGATGGAGCCTCTTAGACAGTGAGCCAAAGTAGATCTTCTGTAAGTCACCGATGTCAGGCACAGAGGTGGAAAACTGCCTGGCACAGTGAATGCTTCTAAAGAGGCTGACAGGAGACATACCATAATGATCACTTTACTCCAGATTATTTTTGGATGATTTATTAGCTTCCTTATAAGTTTGATTTTTCTTTCACTTTGAGTTTTAAACTTGTTCTTATTATTTTATATTTATATTTATGATTTTATTTTCATTTTTATTTATATTTTGCCTAAAAGTACCCTCAAGTTTTTCTTAGCTTCAACTCATGGAGAAAAAATTAACAAATAATAAATTTAAGTAATATTTGTACATTGTATAATGTTAATAATATCAATAACATTTATTCAATAATCTTTAAATTGGAATAACATTTTATTCTTATTAAAATACTTACATGTTCCTTTGTAAAATTAAAGTGAAAATGTTCATTAATCACAGCCCTACCTCCCAACAGCTGCACCATTGTATACTACTATTTTACGCATTTACATATTTTTCTTCATAAACAATTTTGTGTCTTGTCTTTTGTCTTATGATTGTCCTCTAAATGCTTCTTGTATTTGAAGTCCTGTAAAGACAAACCCTTGTACAAAGATGCTTGTATTATGTTCTATAATATGATTGAAACTTTTCTGCCATTGGCAATCCCACAAGCCTACTTCCAAACTCACACCCATGAGCCCTCTTTGTGTTGAGCCTTTCCTGGATGAGTAAGGCCACCATCCCTCATCAAAGAAGCAGAGGGAGACCATCACAGAAAACCACAGCAGACATGACCGAGCTTAACAGAGGAGGAGCCCTGTCCCAGTAGATACATCTTCACCACAGCTCCTTCATTTATAACTAAGGGAACATAGAAGGCATGGAGGCAGAAAGTCTGTAAGAGCCAGAAGACCAGCAATTCCAGAAGACTGGAATAAGGGCATCATTAATGGTTAATGTGGAGGGAGAAATTTTCAAAGCGTCCCACCCCTAGACAAGCAACTATTGCCTGCTGTGAGAAGGAAAATTAGTCTCTCTTATGGATGAACTCCCTTATCGGTTCTCCAATGCAGTGGTCATTCCTGAAACCACACACACACAAGCAACAAAAAACAACTCAGCAAGTTGAATTTATATTTATTTGTGCATTTACATACATACATGTGTGTGTGTAACAATCAAAGAAAAGAGGCTATCAACTTGGGACCAGGGCATGGGAAGGGTTTAAGGGAGGAAAGAGAGTAAAATTAGTTTCAAGTAATAACATATTTAAAAATAATTGAATAATACATTGGTTTGAATAGTAAATGTCTAGTTTTACTCTTCATAAGTAATGGTGTAAATACAGTTCGACTTTACAGGAAGTGAATTCTTCATTCTATTTCCCAAAACTACAAAGTCCAATACATAAAGATATGACTTTGATATTTGGTATAATAACAGTTTGATTTAGGCACCCCTTTACATTTCTATCAAAAAAATTAGTAACTTAAGCAATATTGAATTGATTCATTTTCTGAAAATTAATTTAATTCTGAGGTTAAAAAATAAATATTTATTTGTGGATGAAAAACAACATATCTAACACTGATTCTATAGCCCCTTTCCTAAGCATTTGGCATTTCCAGTGTGTAAATCCAAAGGATCCCAGGCTAGATGTGATGGGGCACACCTTTAATCTCAGTGCTTGGGAAGCAGAGACAGGAGGCTTTCTCTTGTTTGAAACCAGCCTGATCTACATAGCAAGTTCTAGGCCAGCTAGGGCTCAGTAAGATTTTATCTCATGAGAGGGAGGGAGGGAGGAGGGAGAAGGAAAGGGAGGAGAGAGGAAGGGAAAAGGATTATGTTATTATTTTTGCCTGATATTTTTCTTACCCCAGAAACTGTTACTTAATTACTTTCTATATCTTTCTTGTGATGACAAAAAGGACCTATGTAATTAAATATTATAAAATTGAAAGTTTACAAATTACCATTCATAGTGGTAATTTCTAAATCATTATAAAGTAAAAGTGACTTGTAGATACACCGTGAAGCCATATCACATTCATTAGGCCACAATGGGGAGCTTTAAAAATATGATTAACTTTTCTTCAACTTGCCACAAGATACATAGAGCTCTTAAACCAATATTGTGTTCCATGCAACTTGAATCCAGTAAACCATGCTTACATTACATCAACCCATTCTACAGGCTTCTTATACAATGAGAAGTAAATGCTGTTCAATGAGAGTAAATTGCCAGCTAAAAACAGGGACTGCTTTCACAGGATCCAGAAATAGAGAGAGGATGGAGGTTTTGTTCAGTTGCAAGAGCATCGAGTTTTGCCACATGAGTCTTCACCCATACGTAGCAATCCGCATGAGTAGAATATTAATCTCAGGACTCTGGGCATCATTACTGGGTTGAGTGCTTTATGATATAGTGCAGGGTCAGAATTTGGATGTGAGACATGTAACTTGGGAGACAGTTACATATAAAAAGTGGGGAGCCACAATAACCTGATTCTTGTGAAGGATATTCTGGTTAATATGTCCAATCCAGTACCTGTCTATTATAAATGCTCAATGAAATGATGACTGTTACATTAAAGTACACACACACACACACACACACACACACACACACACACACACACTTGTTCACAAGGCAAGGCAGTGGCTCCATGCAGCTATTCCAGAGAGTGATGACTTGCAAAAACTGCTTCTTGTGTGAATCCTAAGCCTAGAGACTGTTCAGAGCAAAGATTTCTCTACTAGTTGTGAAATAAATGTGTCTCAAAGAATTTGTTAGTAGAGTGGCTTATTAGTAACAAATATTGATCTATCTTCACTCAGGACAGCAATTGGAAGTTAAAAGACGCCACCCCAGAGTGGATTTTCTCTCCTCTAGTTTCATAAGAAGCACACAGAGATGATGTTTTATTAAAAACCTCACCACTCTAATGGAAAGACTAACAACAACAACAACAACAAAATCTAAAGTTCTTCTATTACTTAGAAACATAATTGGAGCACAAAGGCTGGGACCTATATCCAAAATGCCCTACTGATTGACGTGAAGCCACTGTCCTAGTATAGCATGCATGCTGGGAGCCATAAACACGTCAGTGTGAGTAGAAGAATTTTCCCTTCATGAAACCATATGCCACACCTCCCATCTTCAAACCACAGGATCCCTTCTTTGCCTATCTGTAAGAACTGTCAAGAGAAGTGTGCAATGCACTCGTGTTTGAACTTCAACATTGGACAAAATAAGTCTTTTGAGGACAGAACCTGAGCTCAGCACATGTTTGATTTAAGCCAGTGTGTTGTAAACCCATGCATGCATCAGAATTGTCAGACGACTGAAATACGCAACTGTGTTCTCACACAGAGCTTTTGGGCAGTGCAGGTGCTCTAAAAATATTTGCTGTGCAAATATTGCCTCATCTGCATTTGACAAGAACAAACTTCTAGGACAAGGCTAATTTGCTGGTGGCCACAGATGCTATTGGTGGTCCAGGAGACCCTGAAACTGCCACTCCAGTGGGAGTCCCTCCCCCAAAGGACTTGCCTCACCTTCACCAGCTTCCTAAGCAGAATCTATGATTGAGAAATGGTTACCAGCCAGGTGGGGGTGGCACACGCATTTAATCCCAGTACTTCGGAGGCAGAGGCAGGAGGATTTCTGAGTTCGAGGTCAGCCTGGTCTATAGAGTGAGTTCCAGGACAGCCAGGGCTATGAAGAAAAACCCTGTCTCAGAAAAAAGAAAAAAAAGAAAAAGAAAGAAAGAAAGAAAGAAAGAAAGAAAGAAAGAAAGAAAGAAAAGAAAAAGGTCACCTATGTGAAATTGGATGACATTTTCCTCCAGGTTCATCTCCATTAAATACATGGAGGCAGGCAGTCTATACCTTCTCAAAAACTTCAGTAATGGCAATCACTCACAGAGAAAATTTCTCTCTCTCTCTCTCTCTCTCTCTCTTTCTCTCTCTCTCT
>NW_022196902.1:17418434-17443613 GCF_008632895.1 Mastomys coucha
TCTCTCTCTCTCTCTCTCTCTCTCTCTCTCCCTCCTTCCCTCTCTCTGTCTCTGTCTCTGTCTCTCTCTCTCATGTGTGTGTGTGTGTGTGTGTGTGTGTGTGTATGTGTGTCTGTGTTTTCTGAGACAGGATCTCATGTAGCCTAGGCTAGCCTCAGACTCACAGTTGGTTGAGGCTAACTTTGGTTTTAAACTCCTGATTCTTCTGGTCCTATCTCTAAAGTGCTGGGTTGACAGGCACATATCACCACTCCTGACTTTCATTGCTGGGACCAACAGCAGATGGTTCAAGGGTGATGGTGCATATCTGTGACTCCAGGTCATTCTCAGTTACAAAGTGAGACTGAGACCAGCCTCGACAGCTGTCCCCAAAATAAATGATGTTGATGGTATTGATGAAGATGATGAATGGGCCTCTACAGACACCAGACTCCTCATCTCAGAGCCTCTTTTCAAATGAAGGTCCACAGTTTGAGGAGGGCTACTATGCATGTTTTACTCTGAGCAGAATTGATTGCAGTTTGAAAAGTAAAGGCTAAGTCTGCCAGCTTCCCCTGGCTGGAGACCTCATTTCAGTATCTTTGTACCACCAGGGCTTGCCCAGGGTAGCTATACAATATTTGGTTGACTGTTACTCAATTTATAAAAATTATACAGTAAATATTAAGATATTGAATATTATCATAGCTCACGGTAGTGGTCAGTTAATGGCTTCTTTCTTCTGCTCTAAATTCTGGCTCAAGACTCAGCGAGTCAGCTCTCATATCTTGACAAGTATAAAACTATTATTTTTAAACTAGGCTTCATTTTATGATATCTGGCTCATATCAACTAATACTTTTGCTATACTACTGTCAGATTAATACATGAAATGGGATATAATAAACAGAACAATTACAGATATGGCAGAACCCAGACACTCACAAAAGCAGTGAGGGTTTTCTTTTCCTTTCCTATATCAGGTATGTCTCACATTCATATACAATTTAACTTAGATTCATCATCTTCTCAACTTTACATTTTATTTATAATCCAGTAAAAGGTCTATTGAAGGACCTTGCTTGGTTCCAAGGTATTTACTCAGAACAATACCAAATACCTACATTCTCTCTCCTCCTGTTCTTACTCCCCCTTCTCTTCCCTCCCTGTCTTTTATGCTAGTCTTTTTTTTTGTTTTTTAAATCCCATGGTGCAAAAATGACCTTTCAGAACTTCCAAGTGCAAGATAGTTTCTCTATTTTTCTTTAATCAGGATCCTATGGATTGACATATATAGTATCTCCAGTTTTTCTGTATGATAATGACAGCAATACATGTTCCCCGAGTATAGCTTTAGACCAATGTTTCTCAGGACATTTGTGTACTTGGCATAGCTTCCCTCCTTCCAGCAGAGGCTTCCAAACAATCCATGTTTGTCATCTAGTGAACATAGCAGCTTGAGGAACTTAGCTCTCTCTCTCTCTCTCTCTCTCTCTCTCTCTCTCTCTCTCTCTCTCTCTCTCTCTCTCTCTCTCTCTCTCTCTCTCTCTCTCTCTCTCTCTCTCTCTCTCTCTCTCTGTCTCCCTGTCTCTCTGTCTCTCTCTGTCTCTCTGTCTGTCTGTCTGTCTCTCCTCTATCTTCCTCTCTCTCCCCTCCCCCTTATCTCCCTCTTTCTTTTTCTACAGGAAATGGAAATGTCATTTCCCTCTCGCCTCCCTCACACAGTTGATACAGAGATAATACATGTGGAGAAACTGTGAAAACTGCTCAGTGCTAAATAAACACAAACTGATATTACTGTCTTAGCACTCTGCTCCGGCCGCATGTTAGCGCTGTGTGTTCCTGCCTCCTGCGATGCTGACACTGTTTTTCAAGTCATAGTATCATTTTCTCCTGGGTACTCAGCAATGCTCACTGAATGGAGCGCTGTGACCATAGCTCACCAGTGTTTCTCAGAGTTGGGCTTGTGGCCCACCTGTAACAAACTGTGCCAATTTAAGTTTCTATGCAATGAATCTTCTCTATCCAAGAAGATTTGATTATGTGATTTTCCAAACTTCTCCAAAGGTTGTGGTGTAGGTGGAAATTGAGAATCACTGGATAGGGCTGGCACTGTAACTGCTCATCATCATTCAAAGCTCTTTAGTGAGACAAGGTACTGTTTCCTACTGGGCTAAAGGACAAGCAAAGTGTAGTACAAGGAAGTGCAGTGCAAGGATGTGGCTTGAATCACATCCCATGCTCCTTTGAGATTCATCTTTGAATGTCAGCTTTCCCAAACAGATGGCTCAGTTCTTACCAATCAATTCCCAAGGGACAATTCTACCTTCTCACTAAATTAGGGTTGTGTGTGTGTGTGTGTGGGGTGCTGAAAAGTACTACTTGCCACAGTTGCTAACAGTCAAACTGAACTCGAGCTGTGCAGACTGTCCCTATGGAAGAGAAAAACTAGGCCAGCTCTTCCTGGGCAATGAAGACCATGAATAATGCATAGATAATGTATCTACTTCTCACGTAGGTCTTATTCTGTTAACATTTCCAATTATGTTAAAATACAAGGACTGAAGGGAAAACAGAAGGGAACATATAAAAATATTAATCATGGTATGTTCAACAATTTCTATTATCTCCAGCAGAGAAGGGTAGGTCCACATCAAGGAACAATTAATAAAATACCCACTCCCAAGATCAGATAGTAAGACTCATTCACACAGAAAGTTCCTGCTTGGCATGATGCTGTGTTCATTTACATGTGTATTGTATAAATCATAGCACCTCATCAATCAATGCAAAGTCTGTCATGAAGTTAAGTGTGGGAAGAGGCAAGAAAGCATGAGCAAGCACACTGAAATCTTTGACCCACTAGGTGAAGTCAGAGATCCGGGCTTGCCCTAACGGTTATTAACGTCAGTTGTAGAATGTCATTTGCTAGGAACCTTTGTTGGATGGCGTTATGGTTTACTGTCCCACATGGTGAAACAGCCCAGGGAAGTGCAAGGTGCTTCTCTTGGGAAAGAAAAGCAAACAGATTTGGAACATCTAGTGCTGTTTGGCTTTTGCACCTTTGACACTGAGCACAGAGGGTCAGAGCCGAGAGGCATAAATGTTAGACCTTAACACTTCAAGAGTAGCCATTTGTGTAATAGCTAATGTAATTCCCCTCCCATGAGACCTACAATCCCTCAGGAGGAGGTCAAACTCCCAACTATGTTTTATTTATGAACATGTAGGCAAATTCCCAAATAGTGGTTCAATCTCTACAGATTAATGATAAGAATCAAGAGATGAGAAGTCAGAGTTAAGGCTCGTGGTATTAATCGGAGGACCCTATCTGAGGGTTTCCTAGCTCCAAGGGCAGAGCTAGCTACCAGGTAGAGAGTGGAGCCACACTCTTAAGATCACCTGTGTGTGCAAGAGAAACAAAGGGGGAGGGGAAAATCAAGGCTCTGGTGTTTATCCTTGCTGAGGTCACATTGTGCTTAATATGGGCGTTCAAATGTCTGACCTCTATCTACAAGTCTCCTGGGACTTTATATTGCCCTCTCTTCTTGAATGTGTCCAGGATAGCCAAAGCTCCTATTAGACTCCTATTAGAGTCCCATAGTTGGGTATGGAGTTCCTTGTGCTCAGCCACTCCTGAGGCATCTGAATTTGCCCAAGATCCTGCAGAGCACTGATGCTGTCTGGGGAGTTATGACTGGTCTTTCCAGAAGCCTAACTGGGCACACACTTTCAGTGCTAGTGAGGCGTGGTCCTGACTTTTCACAGTAGGGATAATGATGATAGCACACAGCAGAAATGTCACAAAGCTCTGTCCATCCAGGAAGAGGCTGAGTGAACCACAACAAATATGGTGGATCAGGAGATATCGCCATCTTTCTTTAAGCTCTATGCTCTGGCCCCAGGCATGCAGGTTACAATGCTCTTTCCTGTCCTTCCACATTTCTAAAGGACAGTCCACCAGCACACTGGCTCCATCTCCTTTACAAGTAAGAGGAGAATCCAAAGCCGTTCCTATGGCATCCTCCAGGCTTCACAACATCGTAAGTGTGTGAGATTTGCTTTTGGCTTCTGATTATGAAATCAGTCAAGCAAATTTTTCAACTATCTAGCTTAGGACACAAAAGTCTTGTTTTAAAGACTAAAATGAGGGAGATTTATAATTTTAAATATAATTTATAAGAACACAACTCCTTTCTGCATAGCTCCTCTCTTGAGAGCAGTGCATTGTGCAGCCACCTTGGCGGCCAACCAAGGAAGACACGGGGAACCCAGTTAAGGCTTTTGGGCAGAGGACCAAAGCTCCTTTATGTCTCCAGCAGCCTTCCTCACGCACAGAAGCAAATTATGGAATTCAAAACCCTGATGTATCTTTTAAATCATTTTTACGTAGAAGAATGAGGATAAAAGAAATGTGAAGGAAAGATCAAGAGTGGGTCATAGTTAATTTATTACAAAGGAAATAAGGACAGGAGTTCCATTCTTATCCTCACTCGTTAATTATAGTATTGTTGAGTCATTACTGTTTCAAAAGAATATTTAGGTCAGAGTTCTTAGCATAGTCAAGCAGGAGAAAGAACTTACTAGAGTGATCACAGGAAGCTCAGAGAAGTAGTAGGTGGACTGGAAAATCAAGTTCTGGGGCCCAAACGTCATTCACTCTGGGGTTTGCCTGGGAGGATGGCAGTCTCCTGTCTGCAATCACTGTCCACAGGGGAGCAGATGCCGCTGTTTACTTTGTTACCAGGAACTGATCACATCAAAAGCCAAACATCCTGCTGTTACCAATCCTGTGCAAAGCAGAGCTGGGCAGAGCCTTCTGAAAGTTCAGATTGTTTGCTGCTCGCATATCCACGAGTTCTGCATCTTCAGATGCAGTCTGCTGCAGAGGAAAAAGTATTTGAGAAAAGTCTATGCCCTTATATACTGAACAGACCTTTGTCTTTGACATTTGCCTAAATACTGTGTGGTGAACCAACTACTGACAACACAGTGTGCTCGGTACTTCCAGTAATCGAGAGGTGATGTACAGAAAGATCAACAACGTTTACAAGTCATATGTAAGTGCCATGCCATTTCATATAAAAGACTTGAGCATTTGTGGATTTCGTATATGTGGGGGTCTTGGAACCCACCTCTCATGGGCACTAAGGGAACACTGTGTGCCTCCATCGCAAGAGACAGCATAAGAATCCATTTTTCCAGATTCTATCATTCTGGGTCACCTACCCCCTAAACACAGTGAGCATATGCAGACAGGGCCAGGTGAGGCAGCTCAGTGGAGTGCAATTTGCAGTCATAACAGAGCAGATGAGGTGGTAAACTGTCAAGGAGAGGTGGCCAGGGAGTAAGCAATGGAGTGCAACCATAAATAAACAACAAATAAATGAATAATATGTTGTCCCTTGTGGAAGAAAGGGACAACACATACAAAGCCAGTGGGCAGAAAAGAAAGGATGTGATAGCTGTGGCCCTCTCTGTTCGGGCACCATGAGGCACAGGAGGCATGAGTGGAAGGCAGGCTTTCAGTCTGAATCCTGTTGCCATGTCACTATCTATGAAATAATACAATTTAATTAAAATAGCAGCTGCTGAAATGAAAGGCAAACAAAACAAATGAAGCTGGTGATGACCATAAATTGGTAGGGTAAGTCTAGGTGAATTCCAAGTAACTTTAAAATAAAATATCTTCAGCACATGTTATCATGACATGAATTCTATGGAAAAATAAAAATGTTTTTATTGTGTGCATACATGCATCTGTGTGTGGACACACATGTATGCACATGTGTGTGTACATGTGTGTGTATACATGTATGTATGTGCACATGTGTGCATCTGAATCCTGGAACAATCTAACCGTGTAGGTCAGAAGACAACCTTGAGTACCAGTCCTGCTTCCCTCTTTGTTTGGATATGGGTCATTTGCTGTTTCACTGTTGTGTATTCCAGGGTAGCTGACCCACATGCCTCTGGAGAACTTTCCATCTCTGACTCTCATGTCTGTGCAGAAGTGCTAGCATCATGGACATGTGCATTATTATGTCTGTCTTTGGTGTGGTTTTTAGGGATGCAAACTGAGGTCATCAGAGTTTCACAGCCAGCTCTTTCACTGATGTACCATTTCCTTAGGCCTTAATATAGTTTTCTTTATATTTTAGGCAAAAATGCAAGGAGTAGTGATAAATATATATAAATATATAAAATAAACTGAAAACATTGTGGCCAGACATGATCCCACACCTTTCTCCCAGCACTCAGGAAGCAGGGGCAAGAGGATCTTTGTGAGTTCAAGACCAACCTGATATACATAGCAAGCTCCAGGCCAACCAAGGCTGTATTATGAGGCCCTGTCTCAAAAACAATATTTTTTTCAGATGATAAGTTTCTTTATTCAGTGATTACAAGAGCTATCCAGAAAGTAAAACTAATTTATCGACGTCCTGAAGGAGTTTTCTGAGCCCAGTAGCCTGGTTCATTGCCTCCCCACTATTTAGTTTTGTTTCCTGGAATTTTTTGTTTTTGTGTTTGTTTTTGTTTTTACTTCAAATTGTGCCTAATAGCCTATCTCAGGAGAACTCTAGGCTCAAATATAAAATGTAGTAAGGATTTCTGCTATAGGATGTCTCTTCTAGTCAGTCTTAAGGGAAGTAAAAAGCAGGGGTGTAGATTCGATGTCCAAGCAGAGCCAGAGTTCAGAAAGACACTTATTATTACAAAGATTATGTTCCTTGTAATGGAGATATAAGTACAGAAGTTCTTGTCACAATAGAAAGGTGATGATTAGCAATCAAATATTACAAATTTCAAAAAAAGCTACAGGAGAGGCCTTGAAATGTTCTCAATGAAAAAAAAATTGAAGTAATGGTTATGCTAATTGCCCTGACTTAATAATTACAAAATATATTCATGCATCAAAACATCACAGTATATGCCCCAAAATATGTGCAGCTGCTATTTATCAATTAATATAAAGCAAAGTTTACAAAAGATAAAATCAGTCTCTAATCACCTCTGTAAGAAAGATTTCAAAACAGAACTTAAAAAAAAATTATGTTTTTTTTTTAAAGATTTATTTATTTATTATATGTAAGTACACTGTAGCTGTCTTCAGATGCACCAGAAGAGGGCGTCAGATCTCATTATGGGTGGTTGTGAGCCACCATGAACTAACTAGTACCCTCGGAGCTCCCAGGGTCTCAACCACCAACCAAGGACTGCACATGGAGGGGTCTGATTGTTCTGGCAGCATGTGTATGGTAGACGATTGCAAAATCGATCATCAATAGGAGGAGAGGACCTCGGCCCTGTGAAGGTTCTGAGCCCCAGTGTAGGGGAATGCCTGGGCCAGAAAGTGGGAGAGGGTGGGGTGGCAGGCATGGGGAAGGGGGAGGCAACAGGGGTTTGTTTTTGTTGTTTTTGTTTGTTTCTTTGTTTTTTGGAGGGGAAACTGGGAATGGAGAAATTCGCATGTAAATAAAGAAAATATCTAAAATAAAAAAAAACTGGAAAAAAAAAGTATGTGATAGAGCTGGAAAGGCAACAAGAGTTAAAACTTTTTGTGGCAAGATCAGGAAGAAAAAGTGACAGAAAAATTATAGATGAAAGTAAAATGGGAAGGAACCCAGGATTAAATCAACCTGTGGAAACCATAGTAAGATATTCATAGACATCAGAAAAGTTGGCAAAATAATGTAAAGACACATTTGAAGTGGAGAAGAGAAAGTGATAGGCCAAGCAGAGCAGTTTGCATGCTCAAAGTCAGGGTCTTCCAACAAGGGAAACAGTGCAGAACAAAAATACAAAGATGTAAGTGGAGAGATCTTCTGCAGGAAGCACAAAGTGAAAAAAGCAATAAGTAATGACAAATGTGAGTTGGAAGTTACCAGTGTGAACTCATGATTTTTTATGACACATATATGCATTCTTATAATTCTGTGCATCAAAACGTCTAAGATGGAATGCCACCACGTTAACAATCTCCTCTCTTAGAATTTGGATTTTAGTCTTTTGTACTATTTCTTGTGAAAAACATCTAGATCTTGGGCACCAAAAAGGAGACATCCAAAAATTAATCGAGTTGCATAGAAAGGGATCAAGAACCTGCTTGAAGAGTATCCCATTGGACAAACACTCATATTCTGTGGCTGTAGTTCATTAAAACCCATTGAATTTATTTGTTATGGGTTTGTGCAAGTTTGTGTGTATGTAATTGCATATGCATGTGTGTGTGCATGCTAGTGGCGGTCATAGGTCATCCCCCAGGAGCTGTCTGACTTGTTTATTGAGGGAGGGTCCATCACTGGCTTGGTGCTCATAGACCATGGAGTAGACTAGGTTGGCTGATTGGAATTATAAATGCATTATACTTCGCCTGGCTTTGCCCATCCCAAAGAAGTATTGGGAATAGAATTCAATAACTTGTATTTGTGTGGCAAGAACTTTACAGACTGAATCTTTTCTCTAGCTTCTGAAATTTATAGACTGTGAACTGAAAACCCTTGAACCCATAGTGATAGCAATGAGAAGGAATGGTGTGGGGTGGGAAAAGATCTCACCGGTGGTTCACTGTTTGAAGTCCTTAGTAAATAAACTAACACTTAGCTTTGGAGTATAGAGAAAGAGAAAGCTTTAACCTACTTTTGAGAACCCAAAGGGCCCAGTTGGTGAGGTGTCCCGAGTCAGTGCCATCTTAACAGCACTTCACACTTCGATGAACTCATGATGATGCTTAATAAGTGACTATTGGAAAACAGGGCATCTGTGTGTGGGCCACAGGAAGCCCAGAGACTGGTTTCTGGTTGCAATGAAGAGATCAACATGCCACTCCACCCCAGTGGCCTCTATTCTATCTCTAGGCTGTCAAAGAGATCTCACCTGATACTGAAGTAACAAGAACAAGGCAGGATGCTTTCTATCCTGAGACATTTAAATAGAATGGAGACTTTCTATCCCATTTACAGAAATAAGCTTAACAATAGAATGAAACAGATGAACTCAGAATTGGAGTTGTGCTTACTTTCTTCATGGAGCACATTCTCCTTGCTACATGGTGTCTCTACACCATGCCAGCTGGGTCAGAGTCCTGGGGAAATAACCAGATACAAAATAAAGTCTCAAACAAGCTATGTGTACATGATTTGGAAGACACTGAAAGGGTGTTTTAAAATAAACTGTCTTATTATATTATACAAAATTAAACCCTTTAGAAAATTAGAGGAAAATATTGCTTTACTTTCACAAGGAAAAGTGCTTTCATCTTAAAAAGAAATAACTAAAATATTAACGGCTAAATGTAATAATGGCTAAAGTTTCCTTTAAAACAATGTATTATACATGTAAATTTTAGATATCTAGCACATAATTAGGAAAAAAATATTTTTCCAGTGAGTTTTTTTTTTTTATATATAATAGAACATTGTATTCTTTACACTGTATTGGAAAGCTTTCATACAGATAGAAGCTGGTCAGGTAGAGCAGGGATCTCAGAGCAACAGTTCCAACTGAGTGTCCTTGCTGGAGACCAGGAATGTCAGGGCAGAGTTTTGGTTCCAGTTTCTCTGTCAAGTCCTAAATGAGCACCTCTACCAGAGGCTGTGGATGAGTACGTGACTGAAACTGAGCAAGGCACATGGGCACCTTGTGGTTGGGCCAACTGGACCGACCAGCTCATCTCCTTTCCCGGACCTCTGTCTGGTTTCTACCACAAGTCCTTTAAGAAGCCCCCAGACCAGAGGCTCACTGGTATCATACTTCTCCACCCTCTATGCAGGAGCTCCCCTGACCCCCTCTGCTGAGATCCTCAAGCTTGGAGTAGCTTTTGACATTGTCAAGTTTTCTGAAACCCGAGTCCCACAAGAAAAACACACTGAGATTGAAGTAAAGCTCTGCCATTCTCAAAGATGCCCCCATATTTCCACATGGATATCTATGGGGACTTTCCCTTGATCACCCTAAACCACTGTTCTACCTAGCCATGAGGAAACACCGTGCCACTGACAACAGAGTGACGTATTTGTTTAACTAAGTGCTGTTGGAGTGTTATTATGCCTCCCCAGTGAGAAATCACTCCAAACACTTAAAGATTAATAAAGGAAAAAAACTCTTTAATAATAGTACACCACTAGTTCAGGCTTCAGCATGGAAGAGAACCCACCTAAACAGAAATCCCCATCAACTTAATGTAACTTTGCAGCCCCAAGTTACACTTTGAGCAATTAAACAGGATTTAGAGAGACAGTAACTCCATGGCTTGGTTGTTTAGACAAATGGAGAGATTTATGATGTAGCGACTATCTCAGAGACTGACTTCTGCTGCCTTTCCCAGGGCAGCTGGTGGCCAGAGTCACCCTACTCTCCTGGCAAAATTTAAGCTCTCCCTGATAAGAGAGGGCTTGATCCGTGGAGGACAGCCAAGGTTGGGTTCTTTAAGATGCCTGACAGAGACAAAGCTCCTGCAGCTAGATTTTGCTTTTGTGTAACTTAGCATTTTCTAAGTGAGCTTACTGGTAAATCCTTCATAACAACACTTCATTATTTCCATTTCCCTCTTTAGTATCACACACAGAGAAATCCAGAACAGTGGAAATGCACCTTCTTACAGTTTCACAGGCTAAAAAATCATTGGCATTGGCAGAAACTCTTCCTTCTGCAGGCTGTGGAGCCCATTCAACACTTCCTTCCAGCTTCTGGGCTGTGCCACCGTTTGGGGGCTCCTTAGTTTATAGAAGCATCAATCACACCAATCACAGACACCCCTGTACCAGTCAGCCAGTCAGGGTTCTCTAGAGAAGCAACTCGTGTGCTTGAGCACGTGTGACTTAGAATGGCTTGCAGGCTGTGGTCCAGCTGGTCCAACAGTGGCTGCCTATACAGGAAAAGTCCAAGAATGCAGTAATCCACAAGGCTGGATGTCTCAGGTGCTGTTCAGTATATGTTGGAATTCCAAAGAAGTAGCCCTACTAGCAGGGGAGAAATGAGCTTGCCAGTGAGTAGGAGAGCAAGCAGGCAAAGGGCAAAGCTTCCTTCCTTCTGCCATGTCCCGTATATAGGCTACCAACAGAAGGTGTGACCCAGATTTAAGGTGGATCTTCTGCATTCAAATGACCCAATCAAGAACAATCCTTTGAAAGTCTGCCCAGTTTAGTTGACAACCAAGAACAGCTATCACATCCCCTACCCTATTTGAGGGGACCATCTCATATCACGCAGGTGGCCATGGAGGTTGACCTTCAAGTCTCTTTCTATTTCCACCTACAAGCTCTGGGGTTGCAGGCATGCTTAACCACACTCATCTCAGCTCTCCCTACCCCAGCCCTTTAGAAATGATATGGGATCGAAGCCCATCCAAATTACCTCATTTTAACTTAACTACACCCATAAAGACCCTATCGCCAGTTAAGGCCATATCTTGCAGGCTGCAGTGGCCTGAGATTCTAGGGTGCTAAGGCAGGATGATAAGAGTTTAAGATAGCTTGGATTAGTTAGATAGCAAAATCTTGTCTCAAAACAAAACAAAATGGAGGATTACACTCTTGAGTTCCTGGGAACACAGTCAGGACTTCAAGGTATTCAAGCTGTGTTAGTGACGGAGAGAAAAGCCCGAAGCTAGGACATCTGGAAGCTCACAAACCTCATGCTACCCAGTCACTACCCAGGAGAGGGTGTTGCATATGGGGCTCACCTTATCTTTGATTACAGCAATGTCACTCCTGCTAGTTTATCACATTTCCTGAAATTGAAACACAGATTGAGTGCTCTGCTCCCAAGAAGTATTAACAATACAATGTAGCTGGTGCTCGCCATGCCCAGTGACTGCGTGCGGGAGAGATGAGAGCGATCATTTCTTGCCTCTCACAAAAGTGACACACTTTTCTTTGGCCCTAAAATTCCAAGAATCCACCAGAACTCATTCATTATATTGTATTACAAAAATACTTTCCCTATTTCTCTTGAGAGTGAGTTAGATTTCCATAAGAAATATCTTGATGTATCCCTTAGGACTGGGCTCCACAACTCTGCGCTTTGATTGGCAGTGGTTTTCTGTAAGGGTCTCCACCTGATGCAGAAAGAAGTTTTCTTGCTGAGCAGTGAGTGAGGCACATGGGAGGGCTTGGCGGGAAGAAGCGGAAGGGGGACTGTTCTGGTTGTGTTATCCTATCAAGAATGAAATATTTTTTCTTGAAGAGAGAACTGTCTTGATTCTGAAATGTGGCTTTTGCTCTCACCTCACAGCAGGTAATCTGGTAACCTCCAGTCTTTTGGTGTCTTTTTGAGCAATGTTGAAAATAAAAAAGAAGACAAAGTCATATTATGTAATGATTATGTTCCTCTAGTACCTGTATATAGAAACACAGTATATACATTCTCAAACTTTGTTATTAAAATGCACTGCACAAGAGGGCGCTAGATCAACATATAATATAGACAGCCCCACAAAAAAAGACCCATGTGATGTGCACAAGTTAACATTAGCCTAAATTCCCTTTGAGTCATTGTTTGTTTCACAGCTGAGAACTGGAAATATTTCCTAGTTGAAGAAGCTTCTACACGTTCCTCATACAACTTAGTGTCTTCACTGAGAACTGCAGCATCTTTGAAGAAATCCCCAACACACAAAGGATCTGGAAGCAAGGATACTTCACGGGTGTGGAGACTAGCCAACACTCCTCTCCAGCCTCGGAGGGTGTGCCAGGGATTTTCAGGCTCCTTCATTTATAGAAGCATCAGTCACACCAATTTGGGCTTCATCTTCACAGATGTTCCTGGACTAGTGAGGATTCTCTAGAGAAACAATTGTGTGTGTGTGTGTGTGTGTGTGTACGTGCAAGTGGAGGCCAGAGGCCATCACACACACATACCACACAACACACACACACTGCCTTGCATACACCCCATCACTTCCTGTGAAATAGCAACAAGGTCTTAAGTTTTTAAGCCTTTTACTACTCATGTAATGTGTGCAATTAGAGACAGCTGTCAGAGTAAATTAAGTAGACATTACCAGTGGTGCAGCACGTCCTTAGAAAGGTTATTTATCTCCACAGTGAGTTAGTGTAGGTCTGGACAAGAATTGTGAGGAGTGCACCTGTGTCTTGGAAGGCTATCTCTTAGTACTTCATCCCGCAGAGACATTTACTTATAGGTACATTGAGGCAAAGGAAATCAGCAAAAGTTTTAGGAATATGAACAAATGTGTGGAAACATCCATGGCATCATTTCAAATTTGCCTAGTTTAAACATTTACAATATAAAGATTTGTGTTTATGTAGAGAAAGAAATTCCTAAGCTGTAGATAAAGTCCAATAGGAAATGTGGTCACAGTGATAAATCCATTACTGTAGTCAAGTCGTCCTCTGGGTGATGAATTTAGTTTTTGTTTTTTAAATTCTAAATGTGTATATAGTGGTGTATGTGTGTGTGTGTGTGTGTGTGTGTGTGTGTGTGTGCATATGTTTGTATGGTGTGATGTATATGTGTGTGCATGATGTGGTGTGTATATGTATATGGTATGGTATGTATGTGTGTGGGTATGTTGTATGTGTGTTGTGATATATGTGTGTGTGTGGTGTGGTATGTGTGTGGTGTGGTGTGTGTGGTGTGGTATATGTGTGCACGATGTGGTGTGTGTGTATGCTTGTATGGTATAATATGTATGTGTATGCATGATGTAGTATGTGTGTTTGTATGGTGGTGTGTGTCTGTATGGTGTAATATGTGTGTGGGTATGTTGTATGCGTGGTATAGTGTATGGTTTTATGTGTGTGTATAGTGTGGTGTGTGGTGTGGTGTGTATGTGTGTGCATCGTGTGATGTATGTATATATGTGTGTGTGTTGTGTGTGTGGTGTGGTGTATGTGGGTGTATGGTCTGGTATGTGAGGGGGCAGTGTACATGAACATGGTGGTGGTGGTGGTGGTGGTGGTGGTGGTGTGTGTGTGTGTGTGTGTGTGTGTGTGTGTGTGGTATATGAGGGGTACAGGCGAGAGGAGAAAGGTCTCAGTCCCACGGGGGTCTCTCCAGGGCTGAGCAGGATGGCAAGTGTTGACGGCCCAAAAGAAACACACTGAGCCCCGAGTCTTGTTGAAGCAGGAACTCAACTTTATGGCATCAGCCTCTCGCTTATATACATACAGAATATAGGGAAGGGGATTTTTGGTGGAGTAAGATGAAGTAAGAGGTGGGAAGGGTGACAGAGGTTATGGAGTGACTGACAGGGCCAATGGCAAAGCTCTTCCTCAGCAAAGGTGGGGCAGAGGCAGACCAAACAGGTCTTGCTGAGTCACCCCAATACAGAAGTGATTGAGACAGGTCTGAAAACTCCAGCTAGGCTTAGGCTGTCCCACAAGGCTGCAGAAAGCAGAAACTTGAGCTAGGCTCTGGTTTGTCTTCAAGGCCCAAACCAGGGCCAAAATGGGAGCCAATAGATAGTGTGTGTACATATGGTGTGTGTGTGTGTGTGTGTGTGTATGTGGTGTGGTGTGTATGTGGTATTTGTAGTGTGTGTATGGTATGATGTGTTGTATATGTGCACATTGTGTATTGTATATGTGTATGGTGTGGTATGCTATGGTGTGGTATGTGTGCTCTGTGTGTGTATAGTGGGGTATGTATCTGTCTGTCTGTCTGTCTGTCTGTCTGTCTGTCTGTCTGCCTGTCTGTCTGTCTGTCTGATGTGGTGTCTGTGTGTGTTGTGATGTATATGTGTTTATGGTATGGTATGCATGTATGGTGTGATGTGATGTGTGTGTGTGTGTTTATGTGCATGCCACAGCATCCATGTAGATGTCACATTATGGGAGTCAGTTCTCTCTTTCCACCATGCGGTTCCTGGAGATTGCACTTAGGTCATCAGGTTTAGCAGCAAGAGCCTCTAAACAATGAGCCATCTTACCAGTGCAATAACCAGGATTTTTACTTTGTTTTCTTCTAACTCTTCTTCATTGCACTGTGTGGATGTCTGTGTACCTCTTGCAGGTCTAGTGACCTGGCAGGCCAGAAGAGAGCATTGGACCCCCTGGAACTGGAGCTACAGATAATTGTAAGCCTACATGAGAGTACTGGAATCATCCCCTGAAAGAGCAGCCAGTACTGTTTAACTGCTGAAGGGATTTTTAATAAGCCATCCAGAGAATCTCCACTTTGTTTGTTTGTTTGTTTGTTTGGTTGGTTGGTTTATTTTTATGTGATCATTAGAGGTTCCATACACTTAGCTAACAATACTGTTCAGAAAAATAGACTACATAGTGTCCTAATAGAGCGACCCTGTGTTTAAGGTCTATTTGGGTGCTGGAGTGATGGCTCAGTGGTTAAGAGCACTCATTGCTCTTCCCAGGGTCTTGAGTTCAACTCCAGGCATCCACATGGCAGTGCTCGACTGTCTGGCACTGTCTTTTGATATGCAGATGTACATACAAAGTACTCATATACATGAAACACATAAATAATTGAATCTTAAGGCCTGTCTGAAACTATTATGGCTGTTTAGAAAATATGAATTTGACTATAGAAAAACTATTTTCTGTCCATTTTGAAACTATGTGTCTTTTTTTTTTTTTGAAACTATGTGTCTTTAATTAACATTTCTGCAAGCAACCAAATTCAACAATATACTATTATTTCTCAGAACTGGATTCTATAGTGTATTTTTTTGTGAATTAAAAGCAGAATTCTAAACAGTAAGGAACATTTCACAGTCATTATTTTTAAATATCTCCTTTCCTAGAGCTCTTTGGCTTCCTAAATAGAGCTGATAAGCCAGTTTGTAGTCCTTTGAACTTAAAAATCTGCCGGAAATCCCACTTTATCTACAAGGTGCCAAAAGCAGGAGCCTCATCAAATGCATGATTGATCACCTTTGTTTCCTTACTGGGCAAATTAACAAGTCAAGTCCACACTTCCTACTTACCCTATCTCTGAACACCATGATATTGTCCTCTGGGATCCAATCCAGGCCTTGTGAGCACTGGACAAGCACACCTCTGCTAACCTTTGTGCCTAACCCAGCCTGTGAGCCTGTGCCAGGCTTGTAGAAAGCATTCCTGATGAGAAAGATTGCTGACACAACCAGGAGGAGTGTTACAGTCGATAGGGGCTCTGTATGCTGCATTAAATAATTCCCCATATCTTTGCTGTCCAGATCTGGCTTCTGCTGTGCAATTTCCATCACAATCTACCAGATTGGAGGTAATATTGGGTTTGCAGAGCACAGCAGGCTTGACAATTACTGCAGTAGCAAAAATCTTTACTTCAGAAATCGCCTTCTGAACCTTTCATTTTCCCTTTTAAACAAAACAAATATTACAGAATCTTTATAGGCCCCAAGCATTGCACAAGGTTCTTCTGCATGCTGCTAAGTTAGCTTGCACTTGGAACCTGCAAGGAGCCCAAACCCACAACAGACAAACTGTTCCAATATCATCAGAGACGAGAATGACTAGCTCAGTCATTTCCATCTCTTAAGACAGTGACTAGATGTTCCACTGATCACCAAGTCTTGACTTAGAGCTATTCCCATCCACATCCAGGTTAAAGTAGGATGGCATGGATAATTTATGTATTTTTGCCTTAGTCAGGTTCCCAGACCAAATAAAAGCACAAATTAGTGATTTGAGGACACTGAACTGAAGGATCGCTGTACAAAGGTGGGGACGGGGAGCTGAGAATCAATACAAATGGAACAGCAGACAAAAGCTGGTAATGGAGCGTGGGAGGAAAGCGCTTTCACCTGTTCAGGACAAGCCGCAGGGTTACGCTTAGCAGAGTTTCATCGGCTGCTGTGTGGAAGATGACTTCTGTGGCAAATGGATGAAGGCGATCTGCTGTGGACATGCAAGACAATGATGGGTTGTCGGGTGTGATGGCTCATATTCACAGTCACCTTACTATATTTAGAATTTGCTGTGACACCCACCTCGGGACGGTCTCAGATGATCTTTGGTTTTTTTTACTGGTTTACAGGTTTTACTGAAGAGGGAAGGCTCACCCTGAGCAACGGTGGCATTGTGCTGATATCCTGCACTGAAGGGGAGGGTAGACAATGAACTGAGCGCTCACCCCTCTGCTTCCTGACTGTATGCAATGCGGCCAGCTGTTTCAGATCCCTGACAGCTCGCCATGATAGACTACACTGCCTCAAACTGTGGGCCATAAGGAATGCTTCCTTACTGTGTGTGTGCTTTAGTTTATTTATTTACACTCCAGCCATTGCCTCCCCTTCTAGTCCCCCCTCCCACAGTTCCTCATCCCATCCCACCTCGCTCTTACTTCTGAGAAGGTGCTTCCTCTCCCACCAGGCCTCTCCCTTCCCTGGGGGCCTCAAGTCTCTCGAGCATTAGGCATAACTTTTCCCACTGAGGCCAGACCAGGCAGTCCTCTGCTATATACACACTCGGGGCCTCTGACCAGTTAGTGTATGCTCTTGGTGGGTAGCTCAGTCTCTAGAAGCTCCCTGGGGTCTGGGATGGTTGGGATTGCTGGTCTTTCTATGGAATCACCCTCCCCTTTAGTTTCTTCAATCCTTCTCCTAATTCAACCATGGGGTCCCTGACTTCAGTTCAATGGTTTGCTGTAAGTATCTGCATCTGTCTCAGTCAGCTGCTGGTAGGACCCCTCAGAGGACAGCCACACTAGGCTCTTATCTGTAAGCACATCATAGCATCAGTAATAGTGTCAGGCCTTAGTGCCCTTCATGAGATGGATCCCAAGTTGGGCCAGTCACAGGACAGCCTTTCCCTCAGTCTCCTCTCCATTTTTGTCCCTGCAGTTCTTTTAGACAGGAACAATTCTGGTTCAGAAATTTTGACTGTGGGTTGGTAACCCCATCCCCCCACTTGAAGCCATGTCTATCTATTGGAGGTGGGCTCCTTGAGTTCTCTCTCTCCATTGTTGGGCACTTTGGCTAAGGTCACCCCCATTGAGTCCTGAGAGTTTCTTACCTACTGGGTCTCTGGTACATTCTAGAGGGTCCCCCCGCCTACCACCCCCACCCCGAGGCTGCATATTTCCATTCATTCTCCTGGCCCTCTGGGCTTCTCTCATGTCCCACCATACCTGATTCTTTTCCTCCCCACTTCTCCCACCCAGCTCTCTCCCTCCCTCTGCCTCCCATGACTGCTTTCTTCTCCCTCCCAAGTGGGATTGAAACTTCTTCACTTGGGTCCTTCAGCTTGTTAACTTCCTTGAGTCCTGAGGGTTGTATACTAGGCATTCTGAACTTTTTGGCTAATATCCATGTATCAGTGAGAACATACCATGCATGTCCTTTTGAGTCTGGGTTACCTCACTCAAGATGATATTTTCTAGTTCCATCCATTTGCCTGCAAAACTTATGATGTCCTTGTTTTTAGTAGCTAAATAGTATTCCATTGTGTAAGTGAACCACATTTTCTGTACCCATTCTTTGGTCGAGGAACACCTGGGTTGTTTTCAGCTTCTGGCTATTACAAATAAGGTTTCTATGAACATACTGGAACACATGTCCTTGTGGCATGGTGGGGCATCTTTTGGGTATATGACCAAGAGTGGTATAGCTGGGTCTTCAGGTAGATCTATTTTCAATTTTTTGAGGAACCACCAGATTTGCAGAGTGGTTGTACCAGTTTGCAATTCCACCAGCAATGAAGGAGTGTTCTTCTTTCTCTACATCCTTGCCAACATGTGCTTTCACTTGAGTTTTTGATCTTAGTCATTCTGACTGGTGTAAGGTAGAATCTCAGGGTTGTTTTGATTTGCATTTCCCTGATGACTAAGGACTTTGAACATTTCTTTAAGTGCATTTCAGCCATTTGAGATTCTTCTGTTGTGAATTCTCTGTTTAGTTCTGTACCCCATTTTTAATTGAGTTATTTGACTTTTGGAGGTTAACTTCCTGAGTTTTTTATATATTCTAGGTATTAGCCCTCTATTGGGTGTAGGATTAGTGAAGTTTTTTTTTCCCAATCTGTGGGTTGCCAGCTGTCTTTTGATAGATGGTATCTTTTGCCTTACAGAAGCTTTTCAGTTTCATGAGGTCCCATTTATCAATCACTGATCTTAGAGTGTGACCCTTTGGAGTTCTGCTTAGGAAATTTCCCCCATGACAATGAGTTCAAGGCTCTTTCCCACTTTCTCTTTTATTAGATTCAGGGTATCTGGTTTTATGTTGAGGTCCTTGATCCAACTGGACTTGAGCTTTGTTTAAGATGACAAATATGGGTCTATTTTCAATCTTCTACATACATACTGCCAGTTAGACCAGCACCATTTATTGAAGATGCTTTCTTTTTTCCACTGTATGTTTTTGACTTCTATGTCAAAGATTAAGTGTCCGTAGGTGTGTGGGTTTATTTCCGGGTCTTCAATTCTACTCAATTGATGAGAACTGTTTTTGATATCTGGGAATTTTTGTTTTTCCATATGAAGTTGAGAATTTTTTTTCCATGTCTCTGAAGAGTTCTGTTGGAATTTTGATGGAGATTGCATTGAATCTGTAGATTGCTATTGGTAAGATGGCCATTTTCACTATGTTAATCCTACAAATCCACAAGCATAGGAGATCTTTCCATCTTCTTTTGTTTTCTTCGGGGATTTGAAGTTCTTGTCATACAAATCCTTCACTTGCTGGTTAAGAGTTACACTAATCTCCCAGGAGTGTTGACACACCTGAGAGCACAGGTAAGATCATCACTTCTGCTCTGAGACCCACCCGGAGCCCTCAGGACACAAGAATCGAGGAACAGCCAGGGACAGGATCCCTCCAATTTCCATCTGTGCCTGGAGTTGACCCTGTGCCACAGATCTCTATACCCAAATCCCCAGGAGAGAGTTGGTCTCCTAGAAGTGCTGACATACCTGAGAGCACAGGTAAGACCATCTCTTCTGCTCAAATACCTGGCTCAAGAGGGACCCACCAGAGTCCTTAGGACACAGGAACTGAGAAGCAGCCTGGGGCAGTATCCTTCTGGATTCCATCTGTGCCTAGAGCTGACCCTGTGCCACAGCTCTCCATACCCAAATCCCACCAGGAGAGAGCTGGTCTCCCAGGAGTGCTTACACACAGACTTACAGGAGGAACAAGCCACAGTCAGAGAGAGCAAGGCCAGGTAACACCAGAGATAACCAGATGGTGAGAGGCAAGGGCAAGAATATAAACAACAGAAACCAAGGCTACTTGGCATCATCAGAACCCAGTTCTCCTACCACAGCGAGTGCTGGATCCCCCAACACACCAGAAAGCAAGACTCTGATTTAAATCACACCTCATGATAATGATACAGGACTTTAAGAAGGACATAAATAACTAAATATAGGAGAACACAGGTAAACAGCTACAAGCCCTTAAAGAGGAGTCACAAAAATCCCTTAAAGAATCACAGGAAAACACAACCAAACAGGTGAAGGAATTGGACAAAACCATCCAGAATCTAAAAATTGAAATAGAAAAAATAAGGAAATCACAAAGGGAGACAACCCTGGAGATAGAAAACCTAGGAAAGAGATCAGAAGTCATAGATACGAGCATCACCAACAGAATTCAAGAGATAGAAGAGAGAATCTCAGGGACAGAAGAAACCATAGAAAACATTGACACAACAGTCAAAGAAAATTCAAAATGCAAAAATGTCTTAACACAAAACATCCAGGAAATTCAGGACACAATGAGAAGACCAAACCTAAGGATAATATGTATAGAAGAGAGTAAAGATTCCCAACTTAAAAGGCCAGTAAATATCTTCAACAAAATTATAGAAGAAAACTTCCTTAACCTAAAGAAAGAGATGCCCATAAACATAAAGGAGCTTACAGAACTTCAAATAGATGGGGTCAGAAAAGAAATTCCTCCTGTCACATAATAGTCAAAACACCAAATGCACAAAACAAGGAAAGAATATTAAAAGCAATAAGGGAAAAAGGTCAAGTAACATATAAAGGGAGACCTATCAGAATTACACCAGACTTCCCACCAGAGATTATGAAAGCTAGAAGATCCTGGGCTGATGTCATACAGACCCTATAAGAATACAAATGCCAGCCCAGACTACTATATCCAGCAAAACTCTCAATTACCATAGATGGAGAAAACAAGATATTCCATGACAAAAACCAAATTTACACACTATCTCTCTACACATCCAGCCCTACAAATGATAGTTAGATGGAAAATGCCAACACTACGAGGGAAACTACACCCTAGAAAAGCAAACCCAAAAGAAGATAGCCACACAAACATAATTCCATCTCTAACAACAAAAATAAGAAGAAGCTACAATCACAATTCCTTAATATCTCTTAACATCAATGGACACAATTCCTCAATAAAAAGACATAGACTAACAGATTGGATATGTAAACAGGACCCAGCTTTTTTGTTGCATACAGGAAACACAGTGACAACGTGACTTCAGTGACAGAGACAGACACTGCTTCAGAGTAAAAGGCTGGAAAACAATTTTCCAAGCAAATGATCCCAAGAAGTAAGCTGGAGTAGACATTCTAATAAAATTGACTTTCAACCAAAAGTTATCAAAAAAGATAAGGAAGGATACTTCATACTCATCAAAGGAAAAATCTATCAAGATGAACTCTTAATTCTGAACCTCTATGCTCCAAATCAAAGAGCGTGGAATACCCATGATACAACTCACAGATCATATGAAGCTCAAGGAAGGAAGACCAGAGTGGATGCTTCAGTCCTATTTAGAAGGGGGAACATATAATCAAGGGAAGTAGAGGGTGAGAGGGACTTGGGATGAAGAGAGGAGGGAAGAGAGGAAAAAGAGGGGCAGAATCAGGTATGGGAGAAGATGGAGGAGATGTATAGAGGTTCAGGATATTTAACAGAGGTGTGTAGCAACAGGGAGTGGGGAACTGGGGGTAGCAACCAGAAAGTCCCAGATGCCAGGAAAGTAAGAGCCTCCCAGGACCACACAGAGATGACATTATCTGAAATATCCCACAAAGGAAGGAAGGGAGGGAGAACCTGTCGAGACCATATCCAGAGGTTAGGCATGGCCCCTGGTTGAGGGATGGGGCTACTCACCCATCTCTAAATTTTTAACCCAAAATTGTTCCTGTCTAAAGGAAATACAGCGACAAAGAGTGGAACAGAGCCGGGTGGTGGTGGCGCATGCCTTTAATCCCAGCACTTGGGAGGCAGAGGCAGGTGGATTTCTGAGTTCGAGGCCAGCCTGGTCTACAGAGTGAGTTCCAGGACAGCCAGGACTACACAGAGAAACCCTGTCTCGAAAAAAACAAAAACAAACAAACAAACAAACAAAAAAAGAGTGGAACAGAGACTGAAGGAAAGGCCATCCAGAGACTACCCCCACTTGGGGGGTCCATCCCATATGCAGACACCAAACCCAGACACTATTGGAGATTCCAAGAAGTGCTTACTGACAGGAACCTGATACAGCTGTCTCTTGGGAGGTTCTGCCAGATCCTGACCAATACAGATGTGGATGCTCACAGCCAACCCTCAGACTGAGCATAGGGACCCCAATGGAGGAGTTAGGGAAAGGACTGAAGGAGCTGATAGGGAGGCCTTTGATCCTGAGAAGGCTGGATGCCTCAGTGTAGAGGAATGCTAGAGCAATAAGGCAGGAGTGGGTGGGTGGGTTGGGGACCCTCATAGAAGCAGGGCAGGGGGGGATGGGAGATAGGGTTTGCAGAGGGGTAACTGGGAAAGGAGATAACATTTGAAATATAAACCAATAAAATATCCAACTTCTTTAAAAAAGTGTTACACCAAGATATTTTATATTATTTGTGGCTATTGTGAAGGGTGTTGTTTCCCTACTTTCTTTCTCAGCCTGTTTTTTTTTTTTTTAATTTGTATAAAGGAAGGCTACCAACTTTATGAGTTAATTTTATGTCCTAATGCTTTGTTGAAGTTGTTTATCAGCTCTAGGATTTCTCTGGTGGAATTTTGGGAGTCACTTACTATCATATCACCTGTGAATAGTGATACTTTGACTTCTTCCTTTCCAATTTGTATTCCCTTGATCTTCTTTTGTTGTCTAATTGCTGTAGCTAGAAGTTCTAGTACTATAATGAATAGATAGCAAGAGAATAGACAAGTTTGTCTTGTCGCTGATTTTAGTGGGATTGCTTCTAATTTTTCTCTATTTAATTTGATGTTGGCTTTAGGATTGCTGTACATTGTTTTTATTATGTTTAGTTATGTGCCATGAATTCCTGATCTCTCAAAGACTTTTAATACGAAGGGGTGTTGCATTTTATCAAGTGCTTTTTTAGCATCTATTGAAATGATCATATGGCCTTTTTCCTTGAATTTGCTTAGATAGTGTATTATATTGATGGATTTTTTTGTTATTCAATCATCCCTGCATCCTGGGATGAAGCCTACTTGATCATGGTGAATAATGATTTTGACATGTTCTTGGATTCAATTTCCAAGAATTTTACTGGGTATATTTGCATCAATATTCTTAAGTGAAATTTGCCTGAAGTTCTCTTTCTTTGTTGAGTCTCTGTGTGGTTTAGGTATCAGAATAATGGCAGCTTCATTGAATGAATTAGTTAGTGTTTTTTCTGTTTCTATTTTGCAGAATATTTTGAGGAATACTGGTGTTAGCTCTTCTTTGAAGGTTTGGTAGAATTCTATACTAAAAGCATCTGGCCCTGAGCTTTTTTTGGTTAGGAGGGTTTTAATGACTTCTATTTCCTTAGGGGTTGTAGAACTGTTTAGATTGATTTAACTTTGGTAGTTGGTATAAATCTAGAAAATCATCCATTTCATCTAGATTTCAAGTTTTGTTGAGTATAGGCTTTCATAGTAGGTTATGATGACTTTTTTGAATTTCCTCAGTTTCTGATATTATGTTTCTCTTTTCATTTTTGATTTTTTTTTTTTAAATTTGGATACTGTTTCTGTACTCTTTGGTTAGTTTGGTTAAGGGTTTATCTATCTTGTTGATTTTCTCAAAGAACCAGCTCTTGATTTTGCTGATTCTTTGTTTTATTCTCTTGTTTCTTTCTTCCTTTTTTTTTTTTTTTTTTTTTTTTTTTTTTTTTTTTTTTTTTTTTTTTTTGAGACAGGGTTTCTCTGTATAGCCCTGGCTGTCCTGGAACTCATTCTGTAGACCAGGCTGGCCTCTAACTGGTTGATTTCAATCCTGAGTTTGACTATTCTTGCCTTCTCTTGGGTGTGTTTGCTTCCTTCTGTCCTAGAGTTTTCAGGTATGCTGTTAAGTTGCTAGTATGGGATCTCTCCTATTTCTTTATGAAGGCATTTAGTGCTATGAATTTTCCTCTTAACACTGCTTTCATTGTGTTCCTTAAGTTTGGGTATGGGGGTGTCTTCATTCCACTGAATTCTAGAAAATCTTTGATTTCTTTACTTCCTCCATGATGAAGTTATCACTGAGCTGAGAGCTGCTTAGTTTTCATGTGTATGTGGGATTTCTGCTGTTTTTGTTGTTATTGAAGACCAGCCTTAGTTCATGGTGATTATTTCAATATTCTTGTATCTGTTGAGGCCTGTTTTGTGTACAATTATATGGTCAGTTTTGGAGAAGGTTCCATGAGGTGCTGAGAAGAAGGCATATTCTCTTATTTTCAGGTGAAATGTTCTACAGATATCTGTTAAAGCCATTTGGTTCATAACTTCTGTTAGTTTCACTGTGTCTCTGTTTAGTTTCTGTTTCAATTGGTGAGAGTTGGGTATTGAAGTCTCTCACTATTATTGTGTGAGATTCAATATGTGTTTTGAGCTTTAGTAAAGTTTCTTTTACTAATGAGGGAGGAGATGGGGGGCATAATCAGAATATATTACATGAAAAGTTACATTTAATAAAAATACAATCTAACAACAATAAAAGATATGGAGTTTGAATACATCTATATAAGAGAGTCATTTAAGACTTATTATAAAACTTTAATAATTAAGCAAGAGTAATAAGAAATAAAGTAGGAGAAAAGAGGTTGTCTAGATACAGATCCCTGTGTTTGATTTTTGATTATGTAACAGAGGTGGCGATAATCAGTGGCATTAAAGAGTACCTAGGGCGAGACACACAGGAACTCCGCCAGCAGAGTGGCTTAGGTTCCTTCCTGTCTCTCTGGGCTGGTATCCTGAGCGGACCTTGGGCCCAGGCTCCACAGTCAGTCTCACAACACCCAGAGGAAGCTTCTGCACTCCCAGGTGCTCTAACAAGCCCAGGGTCACAGGATCCCAGAATCACAGGATCACAGAGACAG
>NW_022196902.1:17444731-17454050 GCF_008632895.1 Mastomys coucha
ATAAAAACACCAAATGCACTAAACAAAGAACGAATTTTAAAAGCAGTAAGGGGAAAAAAGGCAAGTAACATTTAAGGTAGGCCTATCAGAATTACTCCAGACTTCTCACCAGAGACTATGAAAGCTAGAAGGTCCTGGGCAGATGTCATACAGACCCTAAGAGAACACAAATGCCAGCCCAGGCTACTATACCCAGCAAAACTCTCAATTACCATAGATAGATAAACCAAGATATTCCATGACAAAACCAAATTTACACAATATCTTTCCACAAATCCAGCCCTACAAAGGATAATAGATGGAAAACATCAACATAAGGAGCAAAACTACACCCTAGAAGAAGCAAGAAAGTAATCTCTCAACAAATCCACACAAATCTGATTCCACCTCTTACAACAAAAACAACAGGAAGTGACAATTACCTTTTCTTAGTATCTTAATATGAAATTAATATTACCAACATATCCTAATTGATTGAAATCCAAAAATATGAGGAATTGGAAATTTATTGATTGTCATCCAATGGTCTCTCTAATTTGGTAACTGGAGAAATAGGTCCAATATTGTACAATCTATATACACTTTCAGCTTGTTTGTGACAGTATCTTGCTATGTACAACATAAGGGTCTTGAAATCTTGCTTCTCCTATCTCAGCCTCTCTATTAGTAGTATTGTTTATTTCATGTTTTTACACTATACTATGGTTTTCAGAACAGCTTATATATTTCAAAAGTATTTATATACCCAAGGGAGACATAGACAATTAACTTGGGAGGTGGCTTGTAGGAAAGAGAACAACAAAGTGACTGAATGCTTTGCTTGACATTTGTAGCTCTTGAATCAAGTTTGAAGAAGAGGACTAATAAGTTACTCTTTCTTGAGATGAATCCTTTTCCAAATTATCACAGCTAATGAACCAAATTCTTACCCGCACCTAATGTCTGTGCCACCCTCCAAGTAGAACCATTGTTCATTGAAACAGTTGGTGAATGACTTTATGAATAGACTATCTTAATACACACACCATTTCTTTCTTTTTTATTTTGGTTTTTTGAGGCAGGGTTTCTCTGTGTAGCCCTGGCTGTTCTGGAACTCACTCTGTAGACCAAGCTGGCCTCGAACTCAGAAATCCACCTGCCTCTGCCTCCCAATTACTGGGATTAAAGGTGTGCTCCACCACTGCCCAGCTCACCATTTCTTAAATGAATGTAACTTGTTCTCTGTGGGCTGAGAATAAAGTCACTCACTCAAGCCAAATAGCTTTGACCATAACAGGAAGTCTCTACCCAAAAATCATGCCTACAATTCATTCCTCGGCACAGCAGAACCGTCAACTCTCAGCTTAGTTACGATGGAGGTAAAATCCTTTGGTGATGGTCATTGAAGTACAGCCTTATTACAATGAAACTCAATGTCTAAAAATTGTTCTTATTTTGGGCTTGTACCACAGTAAGAGCCAAGATTTTAAACTCTACTAAATACAGAACAAACAAACAAACAATAGACTTTATATATTTATGTTCATTAAGAAAATACTAGTAGTGATGTATTATATTGAAATATACAGTTAATATGTTTGGAGTTATTTAAAATTTATATTGAGAAAAAGTATGTATTTTCAGTATTGCTATAGACAAGCATGTACATAAGACTATTAAATGCTATAGGCAAGCATGTACATAAGACTATTAAATTGATTGTTGTTTTATATCAAACAACTTTTATAATACTCAGTTTTATTGTTAAAATTTTATAAATTTTAAGGAATATGACAAAAAAGATATTGTAGGTATTGAAGGGGCATCTCTGGGAGGAGTTAGGGTACAGAAGGGAAACAAGAATGTAATTTAATTCTGTTTACTTAAAATATGTTTTTAAATGTTAACAAATTCAGATAAATTGAAGTCATGTAACTTTTCTCATCATAATGCAATAAAAGTTAAAAAAAAAAGAGTACCTAGGGCAATTATTTATATGTAAACCCTGAAATTATATCCATACTTTCTAGCATATAAAACTATCATCTCAAACTCATTGTTTGTGGTAAAACCATATTCACATTTCAGAATGCAAATTGGTTTATTTTTCTCTCCAGCTCCAAATGCCATGCACTTTACAGAGCTCATCTGACTATCTACTACACTTAGGTGAACAATTACTTGATTAGTATCCTTTTCATTGTTAAGCTGTGTCTCAGTTAATTTTCTGTTGCTGTGATGAGATACCATGACCAAGTTTCAGAGGGTGAGTCCATGACTATGATGACTGGGAACATGGCAGCAGACAGATAAGCAGGAGACTGGAGCAGTAGTCAAGAATGTACATTCTTATCTTCAAATAGGAGGCAGATAAAAGCTAATTTGGAATGGGGTGGTTTTTTGAAACTCAAAGTCCAACCTCTGTGATATACCTTCTCCAACAAGGTTGCATCTCCTAATCTTTCCCAAACAGTTCTTCCAACTGAGACTAAGGACTCAAATATATGAGCCTAGAAGGCCCATTCTCATTCAAACCACCACAGACTACATATTCTGTGAAATTAGAGTGGTCAATACTGAGCCTCTCCAAACCTTGTACATTTCCTGGCTCCTTTCACATATTTTGGTTGAATTAATGAACAAATAATCAGTCAATGAAGAACTTAATGTTATTATATTTTTTATTAAGTCTATACAGTCAATAAGTATGAGGCTGAAATTCAAATCCACCTGAAGGAGGGGAATGGGCCTGCCTGGACTGCCACTGGAAAGTGGTGATTTCTGACATGGAGAGGACATTTGACAGTGTCAGAGGAGAATTTTGGAGTGTCATGGTTATAGAAAGAAGTGTGGCCCTGTCATGTAGTGGACAAAACCCACAGGTACGTTTGAACATTAGACCCTCAATGAAAATTATTTGGGCTAGAGCTAGGGAGAAACGTCACTTGATGAAGTGTTTGCCTTGAAAGCATGAGGAACCCATGTAGAAAAGTCCAGCACTTCGGAGATGAGAACACTCACCCTGGAGCTCACTGGTCAGCCTGTTTAGTCAAGTGGACAAATTCTAGGTTCAGTGAGAGATTCTGTCTCAAAAACCAAGTTGGATGATATTTCTTAGGAATGATACCCAATGTTGATTCCTGACCTCCACATTTATGTGCAAACATATATATATATATATATACCTTCATACATATACAAAAACAGGAACATACACAGATCCCAAAAGTTATTTGGCCAAAGTGTCATTGAGTCATGGTTGAGAAATTCTGGTATAGTCTGCATAGCTATGCTGGGAGTGAGCACTAATTTTAATCACCCTTGAAGACAAGACTGTTTTGCACAGCCTGCTCCCTGTCCTCACTCCCAACATCATAGACTTGAATACTTGGCCTTTTCTCTAGCTAAGCACTGGCCTTCCAAAGTGTCACTTTCCTGTGCTCAGGACTCTGGCAGCCCATCATTCACTTGGAAATTCTAAGGAGTTCTGCATTTTTTCTTTTTTTAAAATCTTTAACTCATTTTTCTTCTTTTCCTATCTGCAAGAACCTGAATGAGACTTGTTTCTTTCCATTAAGTGTTAGGGGTTAGATTTATGGTTGTTTCAATATTTATTTATTTATTTATATATAATATTAAATATAATGTTATTTATTATTGGGGTTTTTTAACATTAAGAAGTGTGCCACAGTCATGGAAGGTTGAGAACAGAGTCTTTTAGTGAGCATTCTACACTAGGGCGTCTCCAAAGGAGTGTTAATGGTTCTTTTAGGGTTCTATTCTTGATCCTTTCCATCGCTCTTATGTACAATGAGCATCTTCATCCAATCCCAAGCTGAGAGTTGGTTTTACATCTACCCCAGATGCACCAACTGCTGGTGGAATCATTAAGCAAATCCCATTATGTCACTGCCACCTGGAACCTGTAGCACTCACTGAGAGATGTGCGGAGCAGGGATCTGGGGAATGGGAACTAAAATACAACAGTGACCCCTGGTCCTATACCTAGAATGGTGGAGTCATTTTGGTTCTATGGACTGGCAAGAAGCCAAGATAAAAGTAAATAATTCAAGGCATCTGACAAAGGATTCAAAATGTCTTTCTTCATTTAATATTCACTTGTAAATATTTTTCTAGAAATGGTCTGTGTCTTGAAATCAAATGAAAACAGACTTTTTAAAGCAATGAAGATGAGCATCAGTAAAGTCCAGAATTCCTGTTTTGCCTCTTCATGTAGTAGTCTGACAAATTACTTAGTCCTTTTCAACTCTGGGTTCCTCTTCATCAAGGTAAGTGAGGTGGTGATGCATTTCTCAACAGACTATAACAAAGATTAATGACAAACAAACAGGCAAGTTACCATGCCTAAAACACCAATTCATCAGCAATAACTGTTACTCACCACTACTACTGCAAAGTCCATATCCCTAGAAAAATCCAAAATCCGATAAGCAATATTAAATAGAAGACTTAGTTAAATAATTTTGTTCTCTTAAGCCTTTCTTAGGGTCTGGAGAGATGACTCAAAGTTTAGAAGACACATCGCTTTTGCAGAGGACAACAGTTTGGCTCCCAGCACCCACACCAGGTGTCTCACAAGCACTTCAGTTCCAGGGGATCTGACACTCTCTATATTTATGTATACAAACCCACAGGCACACACCATACACATAATTAAGAGTAAAAATAAATCTCAAAAATACTATCCTGGAGCATATTTTATTGCATGAAATAATGAAGATGCTCCCTTGTCTAATGCATTTTTGAAGTATGACAGAAAGACAATCTGCTGATTTAATGCACTCTTCCCAACTAATTTAGCCAACTTGTCATTTGATATGTACAAACTCGTCACTGTTGTGACAGGCCAAGATTGTCTGAATGAGATCTAAAATAAACCACAAATGTAAAGAGATGGCAGTCATTAGTTGTGTCTGCATTACAGGGAATGGCAGTAATGCTATGTGGCCATGTGACCTCTAATTTTAAGTTTACAGATTCACATGACATACTTAGGAACATAGACTTATGTGTTATCCCTATTGAAAGGACTAGAAAGTCACCTGTGCTTGTCTTTGTGTTTTCAGCACACAAATTTTCGACTAACAGATATGGGTTAGGTTATTTACTATTCATTAAGAGACCAAGAAAAGCTCTAAATGTGAGACTATCTCGGCCAAGACTCAGGAACATTGTGTAAGAGGAGAAAGAAAGAGAGTAAGGCCCAGACAATAGGTAGGGGAACTATGAAACAATGTCTTCGGGATACAAAGTGTCAATTGTAAGATGGATTCAAAGAAGCAGGAGTCTGACAGCATTGCATTATGAGACAGAAGGGGGTTTACCAGGACACACCCCTCCCTGAAGAGCGATTGGCAGTTATGGATGCTGTTGGAGGAGAGTCATTTTCTTCACTAGTGAAGCCACTGGTTATCCAGCTCCAGTAAATAAACTCCCACTCAAAATCATGCAGCTAACAGCAATTAAACCCAGTAGGACACCAAAAAAAAAATTGGTGAAAGTATGAGGATATCTTCTTGAGAAGAAAAGATTTAGCAAGAGATGAGGGGGCGGAGAGACCAAAGAAGATAATGAATAGTAAATACAATCGAAGTACACAGATGCTTGAAATTATACAAGGAAAATATGAAATAAACTTGTATGCCTCTTGGGGTTATGTTACTTATTAAATACGAACTTCCTGAAATTCATGGGTTTCAGAGCAAAACGCTAATAAGTCATTTATTATTTCTCTTGTTAAAAGTAAAGACACAATTGGATAGAATGAAAATGAATATTCTATTTATGACATACACCTAATGGTCTGAGTATGACTAAGGACAATGTGTTGTCATGGTGACAATATTCAGTTTTATTATGCACAAAGCCAATGGTAGCGTATTAGAGATTATTTGGAGAAATATTCAGTTCCTTTCTTTTTTATTCGTCGGTCCTAATAGCCATTATCCAGTTTGTTGACAGTGTGTCAAGCTGGTCTGAGATTTAAATGTGGGTCTCAATGTTGTTCTACAGTAGAACTGAGAGAACTCAGTTACCCACTTAATAAGTACTTGACGAATGCCCCTTCGAGCTAAGTACTCTATACATTTGGTACTAAATAGCTAGGATCTGCTACTAAATGTTAAGTTACTTCATTGTAGGCTCAAAGTTAATATTGGAATGTTATGTGGTTTCTTCGACCCTCCCTCTTCTGTCATGTAGTTATACCTACAACAGAGCTCGTGGAAAGAGGGAAATGCAGATGTATTCCAGCTGGTTTTAAGTACATGTGGCATCATGACTATGATTCTGACCCCTCAGTTGTACAAAGGCAGATGTGAGCAGTGAGTCTGAGGGCAACAGGCATCAGATGGGGGCTTGGCCTGATGTCACAGCTATTTGAGTCAGAGGGTGCATTGATGAAACAAAGTGCCAGGCCAGACACATCAAGCAGGCTGTGTGCTTTCTGCACCTGTGTCTGTGAGCTCCCTCTTAGAAAACCTTGGGTTCAGAAGGCTGACCTCCAGCCCAGGATGAGGAATGCAACAGTGCTTGGTGAAAGCTGAGCAGGATGCATCCTGAATGATGTAGCATGGAAAGGTGTCTGGGGTCGTTGCTAGCAAGTTGGGCGTTCGCTATCCCTGTAAGCTATGCTGCTCCCACAGGAGTCAGCATTAAGAGTCCGTCCTGACCTGTCATGGCAGAAAGCAACAGAGAGCCTCAGTACTCAGTGCACCGTGAGGAAATACACTGTGACGTTTAGGCACCACCCACACAGTGCACCATGAGGAAATACACTGTGACGTTTAGGCACCACCCACAGACGCTGGTCCTTCATCAAGGCAATCCACACAGGTTAACATGCACAGTAATATGGGGGATGCAAAGTCTGCTGTTGTCTAATATGATATTCTCTATGCACTCTACTTTTTTCCTGTCTTTTATCAAAATGGTGAAGCATAGAAAGAACTGAACAGGTTTCCCAGGAATTGTTTCCTGAGAAACTCATGGACAAGTGTGGCAAAGGTTTGCATAAACAAGGAGTGCAGGGAATTTTAGGAGCAGGAGATTCTAGCTTGTAGTAATGATATAATCTGCGCAACCAAGAGCCATGCCTACAAAACAATCATCATCTGTCCTACAGGAAATACCAGAAGTGTCTTATTTTCCCTGAGTTTGTATTCAGACAGACGTTATGATCCCAGCAAAATCTGAAACCAAGAAAACGTTTGAGGCCCAAGACAAAACTCTAAGCATCTAATTCAGTTTCACTTGTTCTCCCTAAATTGTAAACACAATTGCAAACCACTGGCTTCCCCAGTGACAATGACCACTTTTCTGTCCATCAGGAATCAGCCTCTATTTCAGCCCAAAGGAGCCTGTGTCTTATAAGGTGGAAGTGCAGAGAGCTGGGACATTTCATAACAAGATACTTCACAAACTTCATTTTTAAGATACAACAGTCCATGTAATTTTTTTCCTAGAAGTTAGTTGCTTTAAAACAATTTGTCCAGCAGTTAGGGCAAGCTGTTCTGCCTAAGTACATTAAAATGTATTCGTTTTGTCCTCCCTGCCCTTCATGGTTGACTTACTCTATGCATCATTAAATTATTCATTACAGTGTGGTGGAACCCCTCGAAGTAGTTAGCATTTTACCAACCAAGGTAAAATAGCTGATTTTCTGGGAAATAGGGAATTTTAAAAATCAACTTCAGGAGAAAAGTTGAATAGAACAGTAATCACTGAAAAAAATTAAGAAAATGACGTAAGATCTACTTCCAACCATCTGGCCACACCCGGCTGATTTGACACACAGGTCTCTTGTATCTAACTGTCAAACGCCCAGGGATTAATGTGCCACTGAAATGAATGCTGAGCATAAAAAGAGGGAAGTATTTTCAATTTATTTTTTTCACCCCTCCAATTCAGTTTTGAAAATTTTGCACACAAAAACTGATATAGATAGCACAAAAGAAATAAGATACAGACCTCACCCATGAATTTGGAGCTTTTTTTTTTTTTTTAGATATTTTCTTTATTTACATGTCATATGATTTCTCCTTTCCCAGATTCCCCTACAAAAAACAAACAAACAAACAAACAAGAACAACAAGAACAAACCCCTGTTGCCTCCCCCCTCCTCATGCTTGCCACCCCACCCTCTCCCACTTATTGGCCCTGGCATTCCCCTACACTGGGGCACAGAATCTTCACAGAGAGGCCAAGGGCCTCTCCTCCCATTGATGATCGACTTTGCACTCCTCTACTATACACATGCTGCCAGAGCAATCAGTCCCATCATGTATAGTCCTTGGTTGGTGGTTGAGTCCCTGGGAGCTCTGAAGGTACTAGTTAGTTCATATTGTTGTTCGTCCTAAGGGGCTGCAAACCCTTCAGCTCCTCTGGTCCTTTCTCTAACTCCTTCATTGGGGACCCTGTACTCAGTTCAATGGATGGTTGTGAGCCTCTACATCTGTATTAGTCAGGTACTGTCAGAGCCTCTCAGGAGATAGCTATATTAGACTGGCTTGTCCTTCCTTCAGTCTCTGCTCCATAGTTAGTCTCTGCAACTTCTTCCATGGGTATTTTGTTTCCCCTTTTAAGAAGGAATTAAATGTCCACATTTTGGTCTTCCTTCTTCTTGAGTTTCTTTTGGTTTGTGGGTTGTTTTCCTTTATTCCGAACTTCTGGGCTAATAACCATTTATCAGAGAGTGCATACCATGCGTGTTCTTTTGTGATTGGGTTACCTCACTCAGGATGATATTCTCCAGATCCATCCATTTCCCTAAGAATTTCATAATTTCATTGTTTTTAATAGCTGAGTAGTACTCCATTGTGTAGATGTACCACAATTTCTGTATCCATTCCTCTGTTGAGGGACATTTGGGTTGTTTCTAGTTTCTGGCTATTATAAATAAGGCTGCTATGAACATGGGAGACCATGTGTCCTTATTACATGTTGGGGCATCTTCTGGGTATATTCCCAGGAGTGGTATAGCTGGGTCCTCCAGTAGAACTATGTCCAATTTCCGGAGGAACCACCAAACTGATTTCCAGAGTGGTTGTACCAGCTTGCAATCCCACCAGCAATGAAGGAGTGTTCCTCTTTCTCCACAACCTCACCAGCATCTGCTGTCACCTGAGTTTTTTATCTTAGCCAATCTGACAGGTGTGAGGTGGAATCTCAGAGTTGTTTTGATTTGCATTTCCCTGATGACTAAGGATGTTGAACATTTCTTTAGGTGCTTCACAGTCATTAGTATTCATCAGTTGAGAATTCTTTGTTTAGCTCTGTACCCCATTTTTTAAAAAACTTTTATTGCATTATGATGAGAAAA
>NW_022196902.1:17454591-17466856 GCF_008632895.1 Mastomys coucha
TGATAGTTCTGCTGCACCAAGAAATGAATTGTAGGCTCAATTTTTGGATACAGACTTCCTGCTATGGTGTTAGATGTTCTTGCTGTCTCTGATTAGAGCTTGTTCCTCTTGTGGGTCTGTAAGCCTGTGTCAGTACTTCTGGGAGATCAACTCTTTTCTGGTAAATCTGGGGTGCAGTCCCTGGGTTAAAGCACTCCCTGGAGGCAGGCTCTCCACTTGCAGGGAAGGGGTAGAGAGGGTTGAAGATCCACTGCTGTCACTCAGAAACTGAGAGGATCCTGTCCCTGCCATCCTGCGACTCCCCTGCAACTTGTGAGGCCTGGATTTTATTGCTTTGCTAAGCAATAAAACAGAATTCCCATGTGAAGTAATCCATGGCTTCTTACTCTGTCCTCATAAATTTTTTATTTCCATGGTGGAGTGCAAAGGAAAGTCAAAAGAAGAGAAAATGGATTTGGAGCTTCACTTCAAATTACTATTGGATGGAAAGCTGAGGCAGAAGGTAAAACACGGCTGTAAATAAGTTCTGAGATGTAAAAAATAAATCACAGAAAATCTAAGCATTACACACAGTGGTGTTCTGTGATGTGCTAATTCCCTCACAGATCAACACAGATGACTAGCAGTTCATATCCTGTAAATGTAACCTTTACCTACCAGATATAATTGTCATCTCAGAGGCTTACTGCTGAATGAACTCACCCTTTCTAGTTCTTTCTGAACTTCGGCTGGCTGGTTCAGCTCAGATATACTAGCTCAAAACTTTTCTCCAAGTTGACTGATTCTATCTGGCTTCTCTCAGCTTCTGACTGAATTGCTCTGCTTGGTCTCATAATGACTTGGACAATATGTTCTAATCTTTTGGCTCTTTATTCTCTGGCTCATTCTACTTTCTGTCTACAACCTATCTCTGTAGAAATTGCTTTCTCCGTTTCTGTCTCTCTTTCTCCCTTGATTGTTCTCCCTCTGCTCTACTCTTAAATAGTTCTGTTTTTTGACTGTTCTCATGAGAGTTGGGCATATACTATCTTTAACTCAGTCTGTCAAATCTTTTCTTGATTTGTCACTTTGTCTGCCTATTAATTAGACATCACTTTCAAACATGGCCACTTTCTTCTACAAACTAACCTTACTTTAACTGTCAGGGATTAAAGGTGTGTGGTGTGTCTGCATTCCAGCTGGATCACATAGACTTAGGTTTTTGGATTTGCTCCCTTGCCAGAGCAGTAATGTTGCTGGATTAAAATTCTTTTACAATATTAGTATAGTATATCTGGTGCTATCCAGAGAGCTGGTTGTTTGTAGCAAAACACTGCTTACTTGAGTTCATTTACAGTTTTCACTCAGTCGACAATTCTGTCTCTGGGTCAGCATGGCCCAGTGGTCAAGTCACTGACCACTCCATGGTCTGGTGCAACCTACTCTTTGTGACAATTTTCACAAAATGTGATTTATGTAAGAGCAAATGAAACTGAACAAAATTGTTTCAAGTGTGAATGGGGAAGATTTTCAAGTTTATATTGAAAAATTACCCAAGACTAAAAAGTGTCAATAGATTGATCAAGTTGTAGACAGGCAGACTGAAAGACATTCCACATATGTACATGCACATGCACATGTACACACACACACATGTACACACACACACACATGTACACACACACACACATGTACACACACACACACATGTACACACACACACACATGTACACACACACACATTTACACACACACACACATGTACACACACACACACATGTACACACACACACACATGTACACACACACACACATGTACACACACACACACATGTACACACACACACATGTACACACACACACATGTACACACACACACACACCAAATCATGTTATACTTGTTATACTTACAGTGTACAAAACAGGCTGTGGAGCCCACCGAGCAGGTGACACTGTCATTATACATGGTTTTTGTTATTGTTCTGAGACCATTCTAATTTAGCCCCGAATGGCTATGAACTCTCTATGTATACAACAATAACACTAAATTCCTAATCTTTCTTCCTCCCACTAAGTACTGGGATTACAGGTGTGCCTTACCAGGCCCAGCCAAGATTAGCTCTTAGAACTCCATCATCTCCCTATTTTAGGATGAAGTGTGTTTCCTCTTTACTTAATTATGGCTGGACTCTATGACCTATTTCTTTTTAATGTCTTGGTCTATGATAAATTTAAACGGGAGTTGAGAATATGATGTGGTGTATTACCATGTGCTTTTCGCTCTGCTTCCCAGACTATCAACAAGATTCCAAAACCACAGTGACTTTGAGCACTAGAATTCTGCAGGAGGGAAAATCTAGGATTAACTGTAATGCTCCTACTTGAAGCCCAGTGCCCACACAGGAAGGAAAACCAGAGAGCTATGTGGAAAAGTCCCCTGGCAAGGAAAGCAAGGTCACCAATCAGCAACCTCAGCTAAGCTCCCAACAGACAGCCATAATCAGTAGCCATCAATGCAAGGAAGGTGGTTTGAGACCTTCCAGACATCCCAGCAACCTACCTTCTAATGCAGGAAAACTATGTGAGCAACCAAAGAGACAAATTGTTACTTACATGAGCAGTGCATAGATGAACATGCCACCTATACATATGTAGAGATTTGTCCCATGTGCTAAAACAGATCCACATAAACAGGCTTGCTAGATGAACAAAGGATACAAAGACAATTTAAAGATGGAGAGGCTCACAGCCATCCATTGAACTGAGTACAGGGTCCCCAGTGAAGGAGTTAGAGAAAGGACCAATGGAGCTGAAGGGTTTGCAGCCCCGTAGGACGACCAACAATATGAACTAACTAGTACCCTCAGAGCTCCCAGGGTCTCAACCACCAACCAAGGAGTCGGACATGGTAAGACTGATGTACATGGTAAGACTGATTGTTCTGGCAGCATGTGTATAGTAGAGGATTGCAAAATCAATCATCAATGGGAAGAGAGGTCCTTGACCCTGTGAAGGTTCTGTGCTCCAGTGTAGGGGAATGCCAGGGCCAATAAGTGGGAGAGGGTGGGGTGGCAAGCATGAGGAGGGGGGAGCCAACAGGGGTTTGTTCTTGTTGTTTTTGTCTGTTTGTTTGTTTGTTCCTGGGAGGGGAAACTGGAAAAAGAAAAATCATATGACATGTAAGTAAAGAAAATATCTAATTAAAAAAAAAAAGGCAGTTTAAACATGTGGCTTTCTCGCCTTCTAACTCAAGAGTGTAACTCTTCTACTAACTAAACAAGAAGTAGATGTGATTTTTTTTCTTAAGTGATAAACCATTACCTCTAACCACAAATCTATCTAGGATAGATTTGAGAAGTGGAGAATAGCTGATTTGAGTTAAATAATGGACATTTTATCGTATTAAAAAATTATACTCAGAAAGTCATCTAAACTTTTTGACAGGCACCCAGGTTAGTCACACATTTTCTGCTTCAAGGCAGGAAAATGGAGAGAAGTTGAAGTCATTTCATTAAGATAAATACACTGGTCTCAGAAAGAAAGCAATCACATTCTCTCACACGAGGAATCTAGATATAGAAAAAAGCAAACAGGAGGGACACCATTCAGAGAGAATGCATGCAGAGTCAGAGAGGGGAAGGGGGAAGGATGAGTTTTTATACACATGTAAGAAAATGTCACAATGAAGACAACAGTGTTTTACATATACATTACTAAACACATTTTAATAAATACTAGTAAAAACAAAAGAACACATTTATGAAAAACAAACTAAAAATGAAACTTAAAAAACATCTTTGCTTGAATAGAAGTTAAAATACATCATTTAAAATTATGAAATGCAGCTAGAATAAGATTTTAAAGGAAGTTTGTAATTACAGTTGTATGCACTGGAAAACAAAGAATTGTTTATCCAAATGTTAATATTCAGAATTTATAAAACGACAAACCCAAAGAAATTTGAAGAAAGTGAAATAATAAAAATAAAATTCATAAAGGAAAGCTGTAACACCCAAGAACAATAGAGAGATTCAATGAGAGCTTTAGCGTCTTATAAAGTTTGATCAGGAAATAATGAGCAAACCCATAAATAACCTCCATGAGACTGCCAACTGTGAACACTAGGTCATAGTGCATGGATGTTAAGATGATGTATAATACTTTGTACTTAAGCCTTTGCCAATATCCTTGAAAATTTAGATAAATGGAAGATATTCTTGAAAGAAGCAACTCTCCAAAATGGAAATGAATAAATAAAATAAAACTAAGGAGCTGTATGTTCTTTAGAGAATTTGAAGGTTCAGCTGCTGACTCTTCCATAATAAAAAAATCTGAGCTGAGCCAGCCTCCTGGAGAAGTCGGCAGCATTTAAGGAAGAAAGGTCTTTGATTCCATACAAGCTCATATGGAGATGAAAGAAAAGGAGATCATGTCATGAAGCTTTTGAGTTATAAGGTCAGCACATACCATCCCTCAAACCCGGAGAAGATGTTATTGAAAGCAAAGATTAGGCTCTTATCTCTCATAAACAGATATTTTTAGAATGCAATGATTCATAAAAGAAATATTCTACTGTAACCTAATGGCATTTGCCCCCAGTAAATCAAAATTGACTCAACCTTAGAAAATTGATCAATTTGGTGACATTTCTGTAATAAAGGGGAGACAAGGCTACTCATCATAAGAGGAGCAAAAATAACTCAACATTTCAGCAATGAAGACAAAACCCTTAACAGATTAGGCCAAGGATAAGTCTTCCTCCATCTGTTAGAATAATCTGCCAAAAGTATCTGTAACTAATATACTGTAAAATAATATTAAGAGGAGGACAAGGATGGCCACTCACAACTCAAAAAAAAAATATAATATAACCATGTACATTACAAATATTGGAAAAATACAAATAGGATACAAACAATTATTTGTGGATTATTTGATTGTATGCAGAAAGACATTCAAATGAATCTACATACTTTTACTGCTAGTAAATGAATTTAGCAAAGTCACCAAATATAAATCAATATAAAAATGTAAATGATATTTCCATATATATAAACAAACTTAAAGTAATTCATTACAATATCTTAAAACTAGAAAATACCCAGAAGTAATTTTACCAAAAGGAAATAAAGTCTTCTGTATTGAAAAAGGAGACAGGTTCTGACAGGAAAGTGAAGTCTTAAATAGATAAGAGATGAATCCTTGTTCAACAATTTGTTGGTCCGAATCCCAATGTGCTGTTGCAAAAGAAGCCATTCTTCTTCTAGATATTGATAAGCTGATTTTAGCGTGAGTAGAGAAAAAAGTCTCCAAACAACTGAGATAGCCTTAAGGCAAAATTGAGAAAATACACTGGGAAATTCCAAGGCTTAACAACGATCTACACAATTAAAATGGCAAGCTTTCTGTTTGGCATGAGGTTGAAGTCACAGATCAATGGATCAGAAGAGAAGGCTCAGTTTTCCATGTTCAAGAAAGATGCTAATAAAATTCAGTGTAAGAGATAAAATCTTTTCAGTAGATAATGGTGAGGCAACTGGCTATTTTTAAAAATTGAATTTCATTACATTTCCACACCAAAGACAAAAGTTAGTTTAAAGGAGACCATTGACCTAAATATGAGAATTATAACTATGAAGTTTCTAGAAGATGAAAGAATACATTATTTTAAGATAAATGTGTTCATGTGTGCATAGATGTGTGTGTTCAAGTTCATGTGTATGTGAAGGCTAGATAACCTCACGTGTCACTCTCCCCAGTGTGTCCACCTCTTTTAAGACAAGTTTGGAATCTGCCCAGTTATAAAGCCTCCATCTTGTTGATACATATAAAGCTCTCCGTGGCATTATTTCAGAGCAAGCCAGGCATAGAAAAACCCCTGTTTTTACAATAAAGAGAATACATACCTAACTGCAGGCAGAGGTTCACTTGACCTGTGGTGTTTAGATCCAAGCTGCAACTCCCTAAAGCTCACACGACACCTTTAAAGTTGATACAAGATAAAAGTTTTAGAGCCATTAGCTTGACTCCTCTCTGTAATCTGCATTGAAATTGTCATTGTAGAAACATCAGGTAAGTGGCCTAAGCATCTAAAGCAGACCCATGCCTTTGAGTCACAGCAGCAATAGAGCCTGGGCAGTTGTTAAGATGGTGCAGTCATGAGCATTCATCAGTCATAAGAGAGAGTTCCTGGCAGAAACGAGAGCCAAGGGGAGAAGAACCCAAAAGATGGACTCTTCCTGCTGTCCAAGGACAGATAGATATAGATTGGACAGAAATGTTTTCAGCACAACAAGAAGCACTTTTAAGGCTACCTCTAGAAAGCAACCAACAAATTAAAAATTTTGAGCCTATGACTATGATAATTTTTCTAAGAAAGTTTAGTAGCCAATGCTTTATAAAAGCTAGACTAAAAGGTTAAGAGAACTCCATTGATTACTACCTGTAAACTCTGCACTGCTTCAGGCTTACCGTTCTGTACTGTCTGTCTCATTTTTTTTTTTTACATATGCTAAATCACTCCCTCAGAACCTCACAATTTACATTCATACATCATAAATCATGTCCTTAGACGTTTAATTTTTTACTTTTACTTTTGTTCTGGAAATATCCAATCATTTACCACGAGACACAGAGACACAGGTGCTTGATTACTGACAGCAGCCATCAAAAAGCTTTTTTCCATTTTTTAAAAATAAACAAATAGTAAAAGCAGGTTTTAAAATAACAATACTACTGTAATTTGAGTTTCTTCTTTCTAGTTCTGCAAGTTTACCCAGTTTACCTCTGTCTTCAGGAAGCCTGTCATCCGTGAGTTTGTCTTTCTCAGTGGGAGACTGAGTAGTAGCTCTAGGAAACGTGAAGCCTACCATGCCTCAGATAGAAGCTTTGGGAGGGCACTATGGATTTTGATTTGTACCCACAGGTAAATAGATGTCAGTGGGGAGCCAAATGTCCTTGCCAGAGTCAATGGAAAAGAATGGAAGTAAATCCTATCCTGATTATAGGTTTTTATTTAACTACCAGAAATCTTTCTATAGTACCAGTCTGAACAGAGCCTAGACTCATTTCTGGATATATGCACTGCCTTTCAGAATTTTGGGTCCTAACAAATACACTTTATAAATTTTAATTCTTCTTTTCATTTTTAATTTTAATTAATTAATTTATTTTTAAAACAAGCTCTCTTACTGAGATCTGAGGCCAAACAACTAGGCTAGACTCTAATCAGCAAGCCCCAGGACTGGCCACCGTTCCCAGATATTTTAGGCAAATGGTCTGGATTAATGGTGTAGCAATAGGATCAGAGGTGAAGAGGATACAACATATGTTCCCAACACCAGGAGTAACTAGGATCAGAGGGACCCAGGCACACAGGAACTCCCATAGCCCAATGGCATGGGTTCCTTCCAGTCTGTTTGAGCCTGTGCCCTGAGAAGACCTTGGGCACAAACTTTGCAACCAGTCCCACAACACCCAGAGAAAGCTCCACTCCAAGGTACTCTAATGGTCCCAGAAGGCCCAGAAGACACCATAGAAAACATTGACACAACAGTCAAAGAAAATGCAAAAAGCAAAAAACTCCTAACCCAAAACATCCAGGAAATCCAGGACACAATGAGAAGTCAAAACCTAAGGAGAATAGGTATAGAAGAGAGTGAAGACTCCCAAGGTAATGGGCCAGTAAATATCTTCAACAAAATTATAGAAGAAAACTTCCCTAACCTAAAGAAAGAGATGCTCATGAACATACAAGAAGCCTACAGAACTCCAAATAGACTAGACCAGAAAAGAAATTCCTCCCATCACATAATAATCAAAACACCAAATGCACTAAACAAAGAAAGAATTTAAAAAGCAGTAAGGGAAAATGGTCAAGTGACATGTTAAGGCTGGCCCATTAGAATTACACCAGACTTCTCACTAGAGACTATGAAAGCTAGAAGATCCTGGGCAGATGTCATACAGACCCTAAGAGAACAAAAAATGCCAGCCCAGGCTACTATACCCAACAAAACTCTCAATTACCATAGGTGAAGAAAACAAGATATTCCATGACAAAACAAAATTTACACACTATCTTTCCATAAATCCAGCCCTACAAAGGATAATAGAAGGAAAACATCAACATAAGGAGCAAAACTACACCCTAGAAGAAGCAAGAAAGTAAACTTTCAACAAATCCACACAAACCTAATTCCACCTCTAACAACAAAAATAGGAAGTGACAATTACTTTTTCTTATATCTTAATACGGAAATTAATATTACCAACATAACCTAATTGATTGAAATTCAAAAGTATGAGGAATTATAAACTTGTTGGCTATCATCCAGTGGTCTCTCTAATTTGGTAATTGGAGAAGTAGGTCCAATATTGTAAAATCCATATACACTTTCAGCTCACTTGTTCGTGACAGTGTCTTGCTGTGTACCACATAATGGTCTTGAAATCATGCTTCTTCTAATATCAGCCCTTTTATTAGTAGAATTATTTGATGTTTTTACACTATACTATGGTTTTCAGAACAGCTTATATATTTCATATTTTGTTGTTCTTGAGAGAGAACAACAAAGAGTGAGACTGAATGCCTTGCTTGATGCTTGCAAATATTATATCAAGTTTGAGGAAGATGACTTTATAAGTTACTCTTTCTCTGAGATGAATGCTTTTCAAAATCATCACAGCCAATGAACCAGATTCTTACCCTCACGTAATGTCTGTGCCACCCTCTAAGTAGAACCATTGTTCATTGAAACAGTTGGTGAATGACTTTATGGATAGACTTAATACACACACCATTTCTTAAATGAATGTAACCTGTTCTCTGTGGGCTGAGAATGAAGTCACTCACTCAAGTCAAATAGCTTTGACCATAGTAGGAAATCTGTATCAAAAAATGGTGTCTACAATTCATTCCTTGACTCAGCAGAACCATCAACTCTCAGCTTAGCTACGATGGAGGTAAAATCCTTTGGTGGTGTGAGGGCCATTGAAGTACAGCCTTATTACAATGAAACCCAGTGTCTAAAAATTGTTCTTATTTTGGGCTTGAACCACAGAAAGAGTCAAGATTTTAAGCTCTACTAAAAACAAAACAAAACAAACAAACAAACAAACAAAAAGACTATTTATGTTCATTAAAAAAAACCTAGTAGTGGTGTTCTATTTTAAAATATACAGTTAATATGCTTGGAGTTATTTAAAATTTATATTGATAAAAACATGTATTTTCAGTATTGCTGTAGAAAAGCATGTATGTAATACTGTTCAATTAGTTGTTGTTTTATATCAATTTTTATAGTACTCACTTTTATTGTTTCAATATCTTATAAATTTTAAAGAATATGACAAAATAAGAAAAATGAAAGGTATTGCTGGCATTGAAGGGGGTCTCTGGGAGGAGTTGGGGTACAAGAAGTAAAGAAGAATGCAATGTAATTCCATTTACTTAAAATATGTTTTTAAATATTAACAAATATCTTTTCACATAATAATGCAATAAAACTTAAACCAGTAAAAGAAAGTCTTGTGTAGTAAAACACCTCGCTACCTGGATTTATCTACACATCCCCCCTACACACACACACATACACTGTTCCTTGAGGATATCTTGGATGACTGAGTGATTGAACTGGGCAGTAATGAAATATTCGGCATTAGAAGACACCAACGAATTTGATGTTTCTCATACGGGCACACCTAGATCGCCTTTGCACTAAAATGATGCTCTTACTCATTTGAATGAATCATCACTGCAGTGCTTCTGCCCTTCCCACTTGTTTTTGTTAATTTCTAGTGTCTTACAACTAGGGTGGAAAACAGCTACAAGTTCTACCGGCAGCACTTGCTTGTAAACAACAATGTCTTGCCCCAGCCTCGTAGACAAGCCTCTGCCTCCGAGACTCCATCACACCTCAGATTGTTGGCACCAGACACAGCTGGTTTGACTCACAATTCTCTTCATTCAGCTCCCCTTCGCATTCTTGAAAGCTAGAAACCTGTCTTGTTCTTTTCAAGCAAGTAGGTACTATATTTAGGGTGCATTTGAGAATAGACATCATCACTGTAAATCATGAGTGCAGTTTGCCTCTGGGGTCTCCTTAATGACAGTAGGGCTATTTTTGAGACCTCCACAAGGGATTTTGACATTGCATGAGAACACAGTAAGTGGAAGGATATGTAAAAGATAGGACAAGCTGGCAACTATATAGGGCTCATTGGCCAATCATAAAAATCTCTCCAGAGACCTATGCTACAGGACCTGGCTGAGCAGGAGATAAAGCAGCCAAATTCTGGATGCCGCAATTCTGTAGTATCATGTCACCTTTATTCACAGCAAACATCACAGCCTAGTCAGTCCACTTCACTGAGATGAAACAAGACTATCCTTCAGTATATTTCATCTCCATCTCACTACAATAGAAGGCACATCGACTTTAAAATGCTTTAAATTAAATGTGCAAGGTCTTTCAGTATCTTAAAAGGTAAGTGATGACTTGTGGTGGATTGATTAGAAATGGTTCCCATAGGCTCATACATTGAATTCTTGGTTATTAGGAAGTGGAGCTACTTGACAGGAACTAGGAGGTATGGCTTCGCTGGAGGAAGTGTGTCACTGGGGGGTGGGCTTTGTCATTTCAAATGCTCAAACCAGGCCAAGTGTCTCTCTCTTCTTGCTTCCTGTGGATCCAGATGTAGAACCCTCAGCTACCTCTCCAGCACCATGTCTGCCTGCATGCTACCATGCTTCCCACCATAATGGTAATGGACTAAAACTCTGATACTGTAAACAAGCTCCAGTTAAATGTTTTCTCAAAAGTATATAGCTGAGTTGTATTACACACACACACACACACACACACACACACACACACTATATACATATACATGTATATAAGTTCTTGATGATCCCCCCAGATTGATTTTCATAATTGTTAAACTATTTTACAATGCCATCAGCAGTATAGAAGTGATTCCTTTTGTCTATATCTTTTCTGGTGTTTGTTATTTGTTTTCTCTATAACATTATGATGGTGTTTTTATTTCTTTGAAGTCTAAGAACTCCCTATTCAAAAGAATTAAAAGTGAACAGAGCCATGTTTATATGAAGCCAAATATTAACCACAGTATTAATATTTGTTTTACTACTATGTATTTTAAGATTTATTCACTTATTTCATGTATGTGAATACACTGTCACTGTCTTCAGACACATCAGAAGAGGGCATCAGATCCTCATTACAGATGGTTGTGAGCCACCATGTGGTTTCTGGGAATTGAACTCAGGACCTCTGGAAGAGCAGTCAGTGTTCCTAACTGCTGAGCCATCTCTCTATTCACTTACTTATACTCTACTATTTATTTTTAAAATTATGCACTTGTTTTGTTTCTAAGGTATTGGTTGAACTAGAAAAGACTTTTAATTCTAATTTAAAATTTTAAATTAACTTAGATATGTAATTTTAAAGTCAAAATTTAAGTTTATACTTCCAGTATAGTTAACAATATTTGTTTTTCTAATTTAAGTCCTTATATTTCAAAGTATCATGTTTTCTTAGTTAAGCCATAAACCTTATATATTTAAAAAAAATTGTGGAGGAAGCTCCACTCCCAGGCGCTCTAACATGCCCAGGATCAGAGGTGAGGAGGACATAACATTTGTCCCAACACCTGGAGTATCTGGGACCAGTGGGACCAGGCACACAGGAACTCTGACAGCCCAGTGGCTCAGGTTTCTTCCAGTCTGTCTGAGCTGGTGCCCTGAGCAGACCTTGGGTGCAAGCTCCACAGCCAGTCTCACAACACCCAGAGGAAGCTCCACTCCCAGGCACTCTAACATGCCCAGGATCAGAGGTGAGGAGGACACAACATCTGTCTCAACACCAGGAGTAACTGAGACCAGCAGGACTCAGGCACACAGGGACCCTGCCAGCCCAGTGGCTCAGGTTGCTTCCGGTCTGTCTGGGCCAACTAGTGCCCTGAGCAGACCTTGGGCGCAAACTCTGCAACCAGTCCCAAAACACCCAGAGGAAGCTCCACTCCCAGGTGCTCTAACAAGCCCAGGGTCACAGGATCCCAGAGACAGTTTGACTCTGAGGAGTTCTGATACAACCAGGATCACAGGAAGGACAGGCTCCAGTCAGATTTAGCAAGGGCAGGTAGCACTAGAGATAACCAGATGGTAGGGGCAAGCGTAAGAAAATAAACAACATAAGCCAAGGTTACTTGGCATCATCAGAACCCAATTCTCCCACCATTGCAAGTCCTGGACCCACCATCACAC
>NW_022196902.1:17467401-17484641 GCF_008632895.1 Mastomys coucha
CAAATGCACTAAACAAAGAAAGAATTTTAAAAGCAGTAAGGGAAAATGGTCAAGTAACATATAAAGGCTGGCCTACCAGAATTACATCAGACTTCTCACTAGAGACTATGAAAGCTAGAAGATCCTGGGCAGATGTCATACAGACCCTAAGAGAACACAAATGCCAGAACACAAATACTATACCCAGCAAAACTCTCAATTACCATAGATGAAGAAAACAAGATATTCCATGACAAAACAAAATTTACACAATATCTTTCCACAAATCCAGTCCTACAAAGGATAATAGAAGGAAAACATCAACATAAGGAGCAAAACTATACCCTAGAAGAAGTGAGAAAGTAATCTTTCAACAAATCCACACAAACCTAATTCCACCTCTTACAACAAAAACAACAGGAAGTATCAATTACTTTTTCTTATTATCTTAATTTGAAAATTAATACTACCAACATATCTTAATTGATTGAAATCCAAAAATATGAGGAATTAGAAATTTATTGACTGTCATCCAATGGTCTCTCTAATTTGGTAATTGGAGAAATAGGTCCAATATTATACAATCCATATACACTTTCAGCTTGTTTGTTTGTGACAATGTGTTGTGTACAACATAATGGTCTTGAGATCTTGCTTCTTCTATCTCAGCCTTCTATTACTAGTATTGTTTATTTCATGTTTTTATACTATACTATGGTTTTCAGAACAGCTTACATATTTTAAAAGTATTTATATACCCAAAAGAAATGTAGACAATTAATTGGGAGGGGTTTTGTAAGAGAATAACAAAGAGTAAGACTGAATGCTTTGCTTGATGTTTGTAACTCTTGTATCAAGTTACCACAGTAAGAACCAAGATTTTAAGCTCTACTAAATATAAGACAAATAAAAAACAAACAAACAAAAACACTTTACATATTTATGTTCATTTAAGAAAATATTAATAGTGATGTATTATTTTGAAATAAACAGTTAATAAGTTTGGAGTGATTTATATTGAGAAAAATGTATGTATTTTCAGTATTGTAGTAGACAAGCATCTACATAAGACTGTTAAATTGATTGTTGTTTTATGTCAAACAACTTTTATAATACTCATTTTTATTGTTATAATATTTTATAAATTTTAAAGAATATGACAAAGATATTGTAGGTATTGAAGGGGGTCTCTGGGAGGAATTGGGGCACAAAAGGAAAAGAATAATGTGATTTAATTTTATTTACTTAAAATATGTTTTTAAATGTTAACAAATTCAGATAAATTCAAATCATGTAACTTTTCTCATTATAATGCAATAAAACTTAAAAAAGTAAGAAAAAAGAAATTGCATATATATACATATATATAATTTATAAATAAATAGAAAATGTTTAATGACATGCCACTGTGTTTTCAAATTAGTCCAAACACCAGTTAAACCTATTGTATTTCCTAATTTAAACTCCTTACAGAAGAATTATTCCTTGCCCTAATTTACTATGAACTATTCTTATGCTTTCTCTCCTGGGATTTGACTTAGTTTTCGATTGGTCACAGCCAGGGGCATGAAAAATGGTGTGCATGTATGTGTGTGTGTGTGTGTGTGTGTGTGTGTGTTTTCCCACAACCCAGCTCTCTTATTTAAAAGTGCTAACTATAGCCTCTGCTGGCATTGGTTTTGGCTTTTCTCTTCTTCTTGGGTACCATGTTTCCTTGAGACTCTTCGTTCCTTGGACTTCCCTGATGGTGCCCTGTCTTATTGCTTACCCAATATTACTGTCTCGGGTCTTTTATTGAATGTAGCCCATTCTTCCTATATGCTTCTATAAATGTGCATATGTTCTGTTCTGGGCACCATCGTGATCTCTGTTATTTATATTTTCAAAAATGATTTTTTCCTTTTCCATAAACCAACTAATTTTTCTCTGTATTTTGGTATTTACTATTTAGGTCACGGCGTGTTACTCTGCTGATGCACTCTGGTACATTTCTTCCCTGGCAGAAGATGATACAGAAGTTGCCTCTGATGACATTATACCTTGCTACACCAGCCACTTCTGGTCCTTTGCTCTTCTCCATGTGAACTTTATACATTTCATCTGAGCTCGTGTGTGTAGGTTCTTGAACAAGTATATGCAGAGATCAATGGTTAATGCTGGGTATCTTTTCTAAGCAAAAGCTAAGTTTTTAAGGTGGAGAATCTTATTTTTTCAGACAGGATCTGATCTACAAGCTTCAGGCTTCTCTTTGTGCCTCCCTAGTACTGGGATTATAGGCCCGGCCTAGCTTTTCCTGATGCTTGTATGACAAGTGCTTGCCAATGGGGTCATCTTCCTCTCCATGTTTTCTGGTTCAGCCTCTATTTCATCAGAATTTTTATGGCTTTGTTCAAAGCACTTTCAGGTTGCACATCTGTGTGACTTGATCAGATTTGCTTCCTGCTTTGGGAAATTGCCCAGACGCTGTGTGTGAAAAGAACAGGATTTGCCACTTCTTCATATAGAGCCACTGAGTTGCTGCAGTTGATTGGCTTTGGGGACACCACCTGATCTCAGTTGGGCAACAGCAGGCACTAGCTGGAACTGAGAAAGACCAATTCTTCTTCCTGTCATGGATTGAATTGTTTTAGAATGTGTTCTTTAATTTCTTCCAATTTGTAGATTTTCCAGTTTTTCTCTATTATTGATTTCTGCTGGTGATTGCAAACTTGTCAAATTTATTGAGACTTGTTTTCTGCTTTAACATATGTTCGATCCCATCTGTCTCACATCCCATGAGTATGTCCCATGCACACTTGAAGAAAATATGTGTTTTGTTGGTTTAGGGTAGATTTTTTTTTTAAACATAGCTTTTTACATTCTATTGGCTTATACTAGTCTACTCTTCAATCTCCATAATGTTCTGTCTAGTTTTGGTCCACTGTGGGAAATGAGGTCTGGATGTATCCAAACCACTGACTTAAAGGGACCAACCTGGTTTCATTTTCCATTGCTATGATAAACATCATGACCAAAAATGCCTGGAGAGGAAATAGTTTGTTTCATCTTAGACTTCCATCTTATAGTCCATCTTGAGTGAAATTTGGGCAGGAAACCAAGACAAGAGTTTGATGCAGAAACCACAGTGGAATGCTGTTCACTGCCTTGTTCCTTAGCTTCTGCTCAGCTAGCTTTTTTACACAGCTCAGGACCACTTGCATGGGGATGGTGGTACCAGTAGTGTACTGTGATTTCTAGTACAGCTCAGGACTGCTTACAGAGGGGTGGCAATGCCAATTGTGAACTGTGCTCTACTACATCAATTTTCACTGAAGAAAATCTGTCCTAGACATGCCCACAGACCAATCTGATTGAAGCAATATTCTAACCCACACGCTTTCTGAAACTCTGGACACTCAAATCCAAGCTGAAATAAACTAAAAGAGGAACTAGAAGGCTTTTATCCAAAATTTGCAGAAAACATATAAACAGATTGGAAATGTTTTATACTTTAATATTTAGCAGTGTATTTGACATGTATATTAAAGTCATTATAATAGAGAGTTTAAAAGCTTCAGTGTAGTTAATTAATTTTCATAAAAACAACAGAAAAATTTAAACAGGAAAAAAGAGCAATTAAGAGACTGAGATGGATTTCTAAGCTGACATGTGATCATTTATAGGATCCCTTGCATGAACATCCTTCTCTGTGGAAATGCTGCAGGGTGTAATTTATGTATATACAAAGAATGCTTTGTAAAAGGTGCCACTCACAGTAATTGAATTTGATTTTGTAACCCAAAAAGGTGAATTTTGTATAAAGCATTTTAATGCATTCTCTAGGTATCACTCATTAAAAGCAATTTTTTTCTATCTCTAGGCAACAAAAGAAAGAATTGCCATGCTTGGAGCCTTTGCATGTCTTATAGGGTCCTTCTGTGTAGGTGACGTGAGATTAGAGGCAAAGTTCCTTATGAACACAGAGGATTGGTCCCAGAGCTTTAGATGCTTATCGGGAATGTTCATTAAGGTGTATTATAACAGCCTGAATGAGCTAGAGTCTTCAAGTCACGAGGCAGCAAGTATATGAATAAGAATTCCCTACTTGATGTTTAAGCCTAGACTCATATTCTGATACTGCACATAGGTGGAAATAAGACCTGTACAGGGTCACAAAAAATATATGATCTGCAAATCATGCCCCAGTTTTGCTTACTGCATCTACTGTCTATCATTCTTTCGGGAAAATACACTCTCCCAACACTTACACAAACAACTCATGATTACACACATGTCCCCACACTCACAGCTATACACCTACACATTAAAAGTGGCAGTTTTACACACATTCACACACACTCACATGCACCAGTGTTATTTCTAGCTAGCTTCATGAGAGGAATAAATGACTCCAGAAATAGGTCAGGAGCCTAGGCAACCACTCTAGACTTGAATTAAGTAGGTGTCAGCTTCCATCACAAAAGGATGAGTAAGTTTGACAACAGTACAGGTGGACAGATTCTTTCCACCAGTGTACAGTGAGTATCACAGTATCCTATCAGTCTCAGAGAAAACCTGAGCTGGCTTTTGGTGCACTTCTTGCCTCAGACCCTGACTTCAAACCATCATTTATTCAAACCGGTCCTTCTAAAACAGACATTAACAAACTGTTAATCCCAGCACTTGGGAGGCAGAGGCAGGCAGATTTCTGAGTTTGAAGCCAGCCTGATCTACAGAGTGAGTTCCAGGACAGCCAGAGCTACACAGAGAAACCCTGTCTCGAAAAAAAACCAAAAAACCAAAAAACAAAAAAAGATTTATTATTAGACTCTTCCAGCCCTACTAACTCAATTGCAATTCTTAGTGTAGCACAAGATGGATCATAGGCATCATTAAGTAAATGAGCAAAAAATTAAAAAAGTAAAATAGACACAGATGTGATTCAATACAACAATATATAAACTTGATCTTATCTTTTCCATTGACTTTAGAATAAACTTCCTATCCTTCCAAATAGTTTCTAACTCCAGTTATTCCTGAGCTTCATCCAGTATGGCAGCCATATTGGAAGACCTTAACCTGCCTTGCAGTTCTGTTTGCAGCTAAGTAGATCCTTCTGAGGCTGACATAGATAACCACTGATCGGGAAGTTTGTATGATGTAGCATGAGTTACAACTCTGTCCCTAGGAAAGCTGTGATCTTAGGCAAGCCTCAATTTCTTCACTTGTGAGAATACATAGTAATATTAACATTGTTTTGGGAAAAACACTACAGCCCCTTTTGAAATTCAGCTAATATGAAATACATAGTATAATAAGAAAGGAAGAACAAATGTCCGTCCTGAGCTGTTCCTGACCTCCTGTGTCAATAAAAGGCAGTCGTGGAGACCCCAAGATAGTGACCTAGAGAGGAGGGGAGAATTATGGACCAGCCAAATCTACATTGTCAGGACAGACATTTGTTTTTCCCTTTTGGTTTTTGAGACAGGGTTTCTCAGTATAGCCCTGGCTGTCCTCGAACTCACTCTGTAGACCAGGCTGGCCTCAAACTCAGAAATCCGCCTGCCTCTGCCTCCCAAGTGCTGGGATTAAAGGTGCACCACTACCACCCCGCAGAGTCTAACTTCTTGAGTTCTTTGTATATATTGGATATTAGCCCTCTATCAGATATAGGATTGGTAATGATCTTTTCCCAATTTGTTGGTTGCTGTTTTGTCCTATTGACAGTGTCCTTTGCCTTACAGAAGCTTTACAGTTTTATGAGGTTCCATTTGTTAATTCTTGATCTTCGAGCATAAGCTTTTCCCCTGTGCCTATGTGCTCGAGGCTCTTCCCCACTTTCTTTTCTATTAGTTTGAGTGTATCCAGTTTTATGTGGAGGTCCCTGATCCACTTGGACTTGAGCTTTGTACAACGAGATAGGAATGGATCAATTTGCATTCTTCTACATGCTTACCACCAATTGAGCCAGCACCATTTGTTGAAAATGCTGTCTTTTTTCCACTGGATAGTTTTAGCTCCTTTGTCAAAGATCAAGTGGCCATAGGTTTCTGGGTTCATTTCTAGGTCTTCAATTCTATTCATAGTACTACCAGAGGACCCAGCTATACCACTCCTGGGCATATACCCAGAAGATGCTCCAACATGTAATAAGGACACACACTCCACTATGTTCATAGAAGCCTTATTTATAATAGCCAGAAACTGGAAACAACCCAGATGTCCCTCAACAGAGGAATGGATACAGAAAATGTGGTACATCTACACAATGGAGTGGTACCCAGCTATTAAAAACAATGAATTTATGAAATTCTTGGGAAAATGGATGGATCTGGAGAATATCATCCTGAGTGAGGTAACCCAATTACAAAAGAAAACACATGGTATGCACTCTCTGATAAGTGGATATTAGCCCAGAGGATCAGAATACATAAAGTACAAACCACAAACCACAAGAAACTCAAGAAGAAGGAAGACCAACGTGTGGATACTTTGTTCCTCTTTAAAAGGGGGAACAAAATACCCATGGAAGGAGTTGTAGAGACTAACTATGGAGCAGAGACTAAAGGAAGGACAATTCAGAGACTGCTCCACCTGGGAATCCTTCCCATATTCAAATCATCAAATCTAGACACTATTGTGGATGCCAGCAACTGCTGGCTGACAGGAGCCTGATATAGCTGTCTCCTGAGAGGCTCTAACAGTACCTGACTAATAAGAAGTAGAAGCTCACAGCCATCCATTGGACTGAGTACAGGGTCACCAATGAAGGAGCTAGAAAAAGGACCCAAGGAGCTGAAGGGTTTGCAGTCCCTTAGGACGAACAACAATATGAACTAACTAGTACCCTCAGAGCTCTCAGAGACTAAAACTCCAACCAAAGAGTACAGTCATGGGGGGACTCATGGCTCCAGCAGCATATGTATAGCAGAGGATGGCCAAGTTGGTCATCAATGGGAGGAGAGGCCTTTGGCCCTGTGAAGGTTCTATGTCCCAGTGTAGGAGAATGCCAGGGCCAGGAAGCAGGAGGGGATGGGGTGTCAAGCAGGGGGAGGGGGGATGGAACAGGGGTTTGTTTTAGTTTTGTTTTATTTTATTTTTATTTTTATTTTTGGAGAGGAACCTGGGAAAGGAGATATTGTAAATAAAGAAAACATCTAATTAAAAAAAAGGATGTAGAAAGGAAAGAATTCCAGTCATATTGGGTTTTAAGATGGTAAGTGTAGCTTTAAGACTGTATACTCAAGGGAATGATGGACAGAACAGCCCCTCAATGGAAACTTGAAGAACACAGGCTAGACAAGAAGGGCCCTCAGAAGGGATTAGGAAAGAGCTTCCAGGCAGATGAGAGGAGAGACAGGGATCAGCAGTGTCTGAATGGAGGTGAAGATCTGATTTTGCCATTGGATTTGTCGGGAAGGAGCAATTTTTCTGGAAAAGCAAAGGAACCTATACTACACTCCAGAGGGGGAATGAATGATCAATAGGAAAAGAAATACGTAGGACATTGGGTAGCTTGATAAGAATGTCCCCCATAGACTAATGTGTTTGAATACTTGGCTCTAAAGTGTGGCACTGTTAGGAGATGTGGCCTTGTTGGAGAAAGCATGTCGCTGTGCCTGAATCTCAGAGGAGACTTTGAACTTTGGACTTTTTATCAAGGTTGAGATTGTTATAGGCTATTGAGGTTTTTGAAGTTGAATGAATGCATTTCTGCATTGTATTGTATCTATAAGCATATGGTGACCATGTGTTTGGAATGGAATGGACTATGGAGTGGAATGTGGTGGTTTGATAGAAATAGCCCCCATAGATTCATGTGTTTGGATCCTTGGCCATGGGGAGTGGCACTATTAGGAGGTCTGGCCTTCTTAGAGTGGATGTAGCCTTGTTGGAGAAAGTGTGGTACTGTGGAGACAAAATTGGAGGTCATATATGCTTAAGCTATAACCCAGTGTGGCACACATCTCTTTCTGCTTCCTGCAGATCCAGATGTAGAGCTCTTGATTCCTCCAGCACACCACCAAGCTTCCTGCTAAGGTGATAATGGACTCAACTTCTGAAACTGTAAGCCAGCCCCCATTAAATATTGTCCTTTCTAAGACTTGCCTTAGCCATTGTGTCTCTCCACAGCAATGCAACCCTAACTTAGACAGACATTGAGGTGGGTGTACAGCAACCTGGTATCTACTGACTGATTGTTGTTTCATGTGTTGTAATAAAGGATCCCTGCTTAGATGATGGTGAGGAGCAGCTAGGGAAGGAAGATACGGCTAGTGCAGGCATGGGGAGTGGCTACAACAGAGGGATCACAGGGAAGACCTTAAAGAAAGTGGGAAATAAGACCATCTGCTGTGTGTATGTCGGAGGTGGGGGAGGAATCAAACTTGCGGTTTGAATGGTGACCATTGTATATATAATAGAAAAGACAGATGAGAAGCAAAATCCAGAGTTTTGGGGCATATCTAAGAAACCACCTGATGGCTCTGCAAGCCATGTGATTTTCTCTTATTACTGCAGAAATTAGTATTTCTGGAGTAAGGCTTCATGGCACCTCGGAAGCCATCTGAGACTAGAGATAGTTAAATAGGATACAGGGAGTCTATTCTCCCACATCAGTGGATATTCTAATATTTAGCTTAACCCAATTAGGAGTAAAAGAGCAATAAGTGTGACCTCAGCAAATTAGGCTCCTTATGGGTATGTCTTCAGTCATTTCCAAGACTTCCTCCAATCTAAGATTGAAGCTTAAACAATCAGCTTGTAGTATGAACCTAACTTGAGGCTAAGATGTATCTGTGGTGGTTCAAATATGCATAGCCTAGGGAGTGGCAATATTAGGAGGTGTGGCCTTGTTGGAAGAAGTGTGCCACTGTATGGGTGGGCAATATGATCCTCCTCATAGCTGCCTGGAAGTTAGTATTTTCCTGGTTGTCTTTAGAACAAGATGTAGAACTCTCAGCAACTTCAGCACCATGTCTGCCTGCATGCTGCCAATGCTTCCCACCATGATGATAATAGAATAAACCTCTGAAATTGTAAGCCAGCCCTAACTAAACGTTTTCCTTTATAAGAGTTGCCTCGGCCATGGTGTCTCTTCATAGCAATGGAAACCCTAACTCAGTGTTGAATGTAGGAGTTCTTCGATTTCTAAGATTTGGTTGAATCTGAGTAGATCTGGAGGGCTGCTGAGGTAGAATCTAAGCATGCTTTTCTGACCAGCACTAGGGAATCACATATATAGAAAGAGGCCATTTTATCTTAAGGGACTGAAGAATCTACAAAGTGACATTTTAGCTGTTCTAACAAAGAAAATATAGGATTGTATAGACAAAGTTAACAAGCTAAGAAAACCCCTAAAGGACAGCTCAGTGGCACAACATTTTCCTAGCCTGCAGCGAGCCCTGAGTTAGATCACCAGCACTCCAAAAATATATGTTTAAAGGAGGAAAGGGCATCCAAAAAGAGTATCTTGCTACTTTAAGTTCCAAAGAAAGAAAATGTCACTTAACTACAAGGAATGAAGTATGGAGTAAAGGTCCTTTGATGAGCAGGAATGAACTCTAGTGACTTATACCCTGGCATTGATCCAGTTCCCGGAGAGAAGAGGAGATGCAGAACACAGCAGAGTAGATTTGGTGTTCAAGGAAGCTGGAGGCTGCACATTGCTTGCTTATATGGCATCCTCACAAAAGTTACAGTGCAGACCTTCCTTCAGGGTGCATTTGGAAATGTCCTAATGGTGTGCCCCTTTGCCTCAGGGAAGCACTCTCTGGTGGCCTGAAATCACAGACCTGACACCATTTCACTGACTGTCCAGTTTCTAATCTGTGCTTTGCTGACCCCATAAAGGTTTTCATAAGTGGAGTCATTTTGTTTTTATATTGCAAGTTGACTTTCTGTCTCCTCTCTTTAGAGATGGCAGCTGTGGGTCAAGAACACTTTCCATTAAAAATAAGTCGTGAAAAACTAATGTGAACCATGGTGATAATAATTTGTTGGTGTACTAGAAATTTACACAAAGAATAGAGGCTATTTGAACATGTATACACACTAAAGGTAACTATAGAAGGAGATAGATTTATGTTAGTTAACTTGGTTGTGAGTTATATAGATGATATAGGTTATATAGCTGTAGATAGCTATAGATAGGTGATAGGCTGATGATAGATACATTAGATAGATAGATGATAGACAGATTAGACTGATGATATATATGAATGGATATAGATAGATAGGTAGATAGATAGATAGATAGATAGATAGATAGATAGATAGATAGATAGACAGATCCAAATATCACACTGCCTATTTTAAATACATAGGATTACCTTTAAAATTATATCTTGTGTGCACACACACACACGTGTGTGTGTGTGTGTGTGTGTGTGTGTGTGTGTGTGTGAAATTCAAGATTTTATTTTGGAAGTTTCAGACTCCGTTGTGTACACTTTCCGTCTGTAGTTGGTTGAATATTCAGACCAACCAGTGGAACCTGCAGTCACAGAGAGCTTTGTAGCTTGAGTCCAGAGCAGTAGAGCATGGGAATCAGCGCTCCACACAAGAAGCCTAGATTTGAAGGCAGGGGTAAGCTCTGGGTTGTGGCTCATGCCTACAGTCCCAGCACTTGGAGAGATGAAGCAGAAGAGCTGCTGAAAGTTCTAGGGCAGCCTGCTCTGGATAGTGAATTTGAGAAACAAAATATAAGTAAGTTGGGGCAGAAAGAAGTTATTACGGAGAGATTTGGGTGGGGAGCAGAGTTTAGCATCTTAGAAACCACAAGAAAAGAGAGAGGGTCAGGCAGGCCAGGTGGCTTCCTACAGCCTTCTCTCTGGTTCTATCTAGGCCTCACCTATTTTGGGAGGTGTTGCCCATATACAGGGCAGCTCTTTCTCTTTCTCCATGTACACAACAGAGTCTGAAACTTTCAAAATAAAATCTTGAATTTCACACACACACACACACACACACACACACACACACACACACACGATATAATTTTAAAGGTAATCCTATGGTGATATTTGGATCTCTCTATCATCTATCTATCTATCTATCTATCTATCTATCTATCTATCTATCTATCTCCATATATATCATCGATCTAATCTGTCTATCATCTATCTACCTACCTATCGAATGTGTCTATTATTAGCCTATGACCTATCTATATCTATCTACAGTTGCAGTCTCACATGCCAGCCCTCTCTGGAATGGCCTACACAGACATGACAAATGCTCTACTGATTTCTTAGGTATTGCTTAGCTAATTAAGTTAACAATCAATATAAACTACCTCATTTTGTATATTACTCAATCTATTGAAAGCATATATTAAGAAAAATATGTTCAAGATGAAAAATTGAAGAAAATATTTCTTCCTGAATTATTTTTCTAGTTTGATCTAGCCCATTTGCCATAGAAAGGTTTTGTCTTGTTTATTTTATTTTAATGATAAAATGACTCTAAGTTCCACCTTATTGAACGTGGTTAGCCTTATTGGCTGTTTAAACCCTGTACTATAAAGCTGGAACTCTACTGAAAATCCTTCAAAGGCTTTTTATCCTATTCAGGTAAAAATTTTGTAGCAAAGGCTTATCTGAGTTGTTTTTATGTGGCTGAATGTTATTTTTACCCAGAATCTTATCCACAGTAAAACAATCTGGGAAATGTAGTTTTAGTTCTTCAAGTCATCTGGATTGAAAAGAAGACAAAGAGATAAGTAAAAGAGACTTCATTGTACTTTGAATTATTAGATCCACATCTTTGAGCCATGACTTGCTTTGGAAACAAGGTTTTAAGAGAAACAATAACAAGAAAGCTTGAATTACAAGAGGATGACATTGGTAGTGAGACTGAATCAGCACCAGGCCACATAGTAAGTAGATGTGAAAACCTTTCTTGAAGACAGTAGTCTAGCCAAGTGGAAATTCTGGCTTCAAACTCTGAAAAGTCTGTCTGACAGGAAAATGAGCAGATTGACGCTGCTGCAGCAGAGGATAGAGCTAAGCAGTGGCCACTTAGGCGGGAGAGGAAGTAAACTTCAACTCACAGTCAGGAGCGGGAGGGGGGAGGGAGAGCAGCCCTTCTTGGGTGTGGTTCCAGCAACCAGGAAGACAGCTGAGGGTGGAGGAAGGGGTGAACTGAATGGCTTCTGAGGCCTCCAGGAGCTTAATCCAAACCAAACTCTATTAGCTACATTCCTTCCAAAATCTTGTTAAAATGTCTGATGGTACAAATGTTAGTTAGCTCTTGGTTTCTTTAAGATAATGTGAGTTACTTCTGCTCTTAGATTACAGCAAAGTGCCTCTAAAGCTGCAGCCAGTGTGCAGTGCAAACCTAATAACAGAATAGTTTTCCTGCTCCCTCCATGCAGTGTGTGTGTGTGTGTGTGTGTTTGTGTGTGTGTGTGTGTGTGTGATTTCTCACCTTCCAGTAACCCTGCACTGAGTCCACCCTTCACACATTGTGAGCAATGCATTTTCAATGATACTCATTTGCGATCGCTCCAGTCCCTTCCTGGTAGGAGGCTGATATTACTTTCTACACCTTAAAATCAAACACAAACTCAAACACTTGAAGAAATTTTCACAAGGTCACTGAAAATTAGATGAAGACCCAGGGCGCTAATAGGATGCTTAATTTGCAGTGTCACACAGCGCCCCCGAGGCTCCACAGGAAGGCTGCCTGCGGCCCAGGAAAAGGCAGATGGTGGCTTCAGCTCTACTTTTCTATTCCTGCTTTTGAATGAACAAAACAATCACTATGTTTTTATATTTCTTAAAAAGGAAGAAACAGAACGAGGACCATTGACAAGGCCACGGAAAGGCTTTGTGATGCAGCACCCGGGCACCAATTTACTCTTTGGTTGTTTCATCCAATTCTAGATCTTAACACGTCACTGACAAGAGGTTTTTGAAGTTGTTTTGTTTTGCTTTTTGCTTTTTGCTTTTTTATTAAATCCACATAGAAAAGATCTATTAGTGAGCTGCTTTGTTAAATCTTTCTCTTGTGTTGTTTTAGCCACAATGGAAATGAATAAGGAATTGCTCGACAAAAGGCTGGGTGTGTGTGGCGCCGCCTTCAGTTTCTCTAAGCCTGCTTCCATCTGTCCATTTGTGAATTATTCAACCAGCACGGAGCAGCGCTGTTTGGGGGTGGATCTTTATAAAGGGTGAGATTGAAATGAGCTCTCAAACCCACTCCTAGATCCACAGTTCCCTGAAATAACCCAAAAAGAGGAAACCTCATGGCCAAGTCCAACACAGGCAAATGTGGCTAAGAGCAGATTTTATCGCCAGCTCTGTAGGGATTCTACATTTTTCTGAGAATATTTAAGTTGGTTTTAAAGGGGAAGTGGAACTCAAAAATCCCATTAAGCTTTTAAATACACTTTCTAATGCTCATATATTTTTCCCCAAACAATTTCCTTTAAGGAAGAAAGATAGGCTTGGTCCTAGAATAGCTTTAAATCTTGTGGCCTTGTTTGAAGCACTGGGAAAAGGCAGTGGCTGAATGGGGAGCAGGAAAGGTGAAACGCCAGGCACCTGTCCCCTTTCTATTGGAACCACAATCTTAAGAGCCACTGTTGTCATCCCTAAACTTTTCCTCCTGATCCAAAATGTCCTTTGAAATGTTTTGGCAATTAAAAGTGAAACTCCTGGGCCTGGCCGTATAGTGATAGAGCACTCATGTAGAACACAGAAGAACCTGTCACCCAGCACACACAGGAACCTATGCTTGATCCCAATACTTTGAAGGCAAATTCACACCAACACCCTGCATGCACACAAATTTTTTCTGAAATAAGCCCAATCTTAAAAATCAGATTAGTGTATACCTTAAGAGTTACCCATAAGATTTAGAAAATAAATCAGAACTATACAAATAATGAAGGCAATTATTTCGAGATGTTAAATTTTTAGAGCTGTCTGTCAATTTTTGCTGGTTCCTTTTCCTCCAGTTTGTCTGGTTTGTCTGAAAAGTGGAATAATGAGAATTTATCCTTCCCACACAGCTCGACCTTGATGATAATTTCCATATTAAAGACCTATGGCTTCCTCTTCCCCAGAGCAAAAAGAAAGGGTTTTGAAAAGCATCTGTCTTATTTAGGACAGGAGCTAAGGACTGGTGCTTGGTAAGAGTAACATCAGAGTTGCCTGGCCTGAGATTGAAGACTGACCAGCGAACTGAGGGTGGCTTGTGGGTAGAATAGTAGCCATGCTTCCTGACAGGTGGGGATAGGCACAAGGAGTTATTTGTGTGTATGGGGGGTGTTGGTGTGAATGTGCCTTCATAGTACTGGGATCAAGCATAGGTTCCTGTGTGTGCTGGGTGATGGGTTCTTGTGTGTTCTACATGAGCACCTGGCCCAAGATAACTTTTATTTGCCAAACTTTCAAAGGACATTTTGGATCAGGAGGAAAAGTTGCCTCAGTGTTGTAAGGGTAGGATAGATCCTAGGAAGAACACCTTGAGTTGGCAAGACCTACATGCACCTTGTTGATAAGACCAGCTAGAAACACCTGCCCTTCTTGTGCAACCACTACTGTTGACAACAGCCATGATGATCAAATGCTAAGGAGCTATTCACATAAGACTCCTGGTGTATTTGGATAAGACCAGAGAACTATGGGAGGAAGAATTGATGAAGAACACTGGATCTGCCATAATCACAGCAAGGTGGATTATAAATAGGGTAAGTACAGTTTCTCCTGTACTTACAAAACAAAATATTCATATGCATGCACATAGATGTACATATACTTCTGTGTTATCAGGAGACTGAATATCTAAGGTCCAGTTCTAAAACTGATTCAGTGATTTAGAATTAAGTAAATGATGGTGAATAATATTAAGGATGGTTTTTCAATGTTTCATAAAGTTAAACCTTTGTATATTTATAAGAAACATACATCACTGGTCACTAGAGAAGGAAGAGTTTAGGATACTTTTCTCTTTGCATTGAATGCTAGGACACAAGGAGGAGCTGGTTGGGAGTTCATTTTTGTTGTATCTAGTGTAAACAAGGGTGTAGTGAGCAACCTTTGGGTGGGTGTTTCCAGCTCTAATCACCAGATGAAGATCTTGACCAAGCAAGCTTGGCTGTTCCTTCAGGAAGGCCATTAGCAGGCTAAGTCAGGTAACTTAGTGTAGACTAGAGGAGGTGGTGACCCTAAAAGATAATGAATGAGAATACCGGATGAGGCAATGGAATAGGCATGCTTCACTTCTCTGCACAGGGCTGGTTTGAGATGGTTTGTACTATACGTAGTGAAAAGTCAGTTTAAATTTATCTTCAACTGGACAAATGCCAAATTATATTTACGGTGTGTGCTTTAAATAAAGCCACTTTACATTTCTTCTCAAAAGCAAGTTAAAAAATGTTTTTTACAGATAAATGAAAGTCACAGGCTTCATAAAGTTAACTGTGAATCAGAAAGAGAACTCACATTTCAGCTTTATTGTCTGTAGCTATAGAAAGCTGTCATGGACTCCTGAAAAGATGAGTCTGTGCTTTAAGTTCTATAACCTGTAAAATCTGCCTTATTTTAGTGGATAGGGGTACATGTTAGCAGATGTAATTATAGTTAATACCTCAAATCATTTTATACTGTCTAGATGGGCCCAAAATCCAACATCAAGTATTCCTATGGGAAAGAGACTCTGACCCAGAAGTAAAAAACATTACAAGGATGTAGGCAATAATCCCACTCATAAAAGTCCAACACTCTCCAAAAACTTGGAAAAGCAACATGGATCTCTCCCTTCAACCTCAGAGGAAGTGAGGCCCACAAATGTGGGACAGAACAGATTGTTGATGCTTCAAGACACCCTGTTTCTGGTATTATGTTGAGAGGGGTCTGGGGGATTAATCCATGGCCATTTCCTTTTGCACTACTAAAAAAAAAAAAAAAAAAAAAAAAAAAAAAAAAAAGAGAGGCCCAGTTTTGTAGCATCTATTCTGATGGTGTAACTTTGGGTTATAAGAATTTAAGTCTGGGAATTCAACTTGGTTGGACGTGTTGGCCTTGCATGTGTGAAGGCCTGGGTTTGCCTGAATAAACTTTGTAGTATCACTTGCCTTTAGTTGACTCTAAAAGTCACTGGTGTAAGAAGTCAAGCAGCTGAACAATTCATTTTTGGCTCTCCAGTTTTGCCATAGGTGACACCTCTGACTTAAGCTATCACACAGGTTAAAACTGTTCTCGGGCAGAAATTCTCCACCTACCTGTGTTCGCTTCTTTATTCATAGACAAAGGTTTCTCCCTCACATTCTTCTGATCTCCCTGTACTTTGAAGATGATTCTAGATAACAGCTTCTGATCACAAGCATTGATGCAAATCAGGGACATCCTACCTTCAAGATAACAAAATGCCACCCCAAGAAGTTGAGCAACTCAACATCAAACTAAATGGAGAGAAACTTGAAGCAATCCCACTAAAATCAGGGACTAGACAAGGCTGCCCACTCTCTCCCTACCTATTCAATATTGTACTTGAAGTCCTAGCCAGAGCAATTAAGCAACAAAAGGAGATCAAAGGGATACGAATTGGAAAGGAAGAAGTCAAATTATCACTATTTGCTGATGATATGATAGTATACTTAAGTGACCCCAAAAATTCCACCAGAGAGCTCCTAAACCTGATAAACAACTTCAGCAAAGTAGCTGGATATAAAATTAACTCAAACAAATCAGTGGCCTTCCTCTACACAAAGGATGAACAGGCAGAGAAAGAAATTACAGAAACAACACCCTTCACAATAGTTATAAATAATATAAAATATTTCAGTGTAACTCTAACTAAGCAAGTAAAAGATCTGTTTGACAAGAACTTCAAGTCTCTGAAGAAGGAAATTGAAGAAGATCTCAGAAGATGGAAAGATCTCCCATGCTCACGGATTGGCAGAATTAATATAGTAAAAATGGCCATCTTACCAAAGGCAATCTACAGATTCAATGCAATCTTCATCAAAATTCCAACTCAATTCTTCACAGACTTAGAAAGAGCAATTTGCAGATTCATCTGGAACAACAAAAGACCCAGGATTGCCAAAACTATTCTCAACAATAAAGGAACCTCTGGTGGAATCACAATCCCAGACCTTAAGCTATACTACAGAGCAATTGTGATAAAAACTGCATGGTATTGGCACAGTGAGAGGCAGGTAGATCAATGGAACAGAATTGAAGACCCAGAAATGAACTCATACACCTGTGGTCACTTAATCTTTGACAAAGGAGCTAAAACCATCCAGTGGAAAAAAGACAGCATTTTCA
>NW_022196902.1:17484901-17485062 GCF_008632895.1 Mastomys coucha
CAAGTGGATCAGGGACCTCCACATAAAAGCAGATACATTGAAACTAATAGAAGAGAAAGTGGGGAAGAGCCTCCAGTACATAGGCACAGGGGAAAAATTTCCTGAAGAGAACACCAATAGCTTCTGCTCTAAGATCAAGAATTGAGAAATGGGACCTCATA
>NW_022196902.1:17485927-17506488 GCF_008632895.1 Mastomys coucha
TGCCCCAGTGTAGGGGAATGCCAGGGCCAATAAGTGGGAGAGGGTGGGTGGCAAGCATGGGGAGGGGGAAGGGAACAGGGATTTGTTTTTGTTTGTTTGTTTGTTTTTTGGAGGGGAAACTGGGAAAGGAGAAATTTACATGTAATTAAAGAAAATAATAAAAAAAATTAAAAAAAAAAGAAGTTGAGCAACTGCAGTCAGTGCCAGACTAACTCTGTCTAATGTGGGATTGAACTCAATGTGTACCCTCTAACCTGATCTTCTTCATGAATATCCCCTGCTTCCTCAAATATGAAGGAGAGGAGAGGAGAGATAATAACATGTTTACCTTCTTCCAGGTTGCTAGCATCCTCAATAAAACCAATAAAACTCAATAAAACTTTCTTTCTCCTTCGAACTCAATAAAACTTTCTTTCTCCTTTGAACTCACCTCTTGTATATTGCTTTGTATGTGTGATAAGCTTCTAAGAGTTCAGTAGTTCTCAGGGCCGACCAGGACTCCTGCTGTGGATGTGTGGCTTCACTTTGAGTGTCTGAGAACCAAGAGAGTTATAGAAAGTTTTGGGTGCTGTTTGCTCTTGCCTTTTGGTTTCATATTTAAAGAATTTTGTTTCAAAACTTTAGATAACGGTCTATCACAAATATGAGATGTGACTACATATTGGAAAGGACACCCAGCATTAATATCAATGGCCAAAGGTTGGCCAACGTGCTGTTTCTGAGCCCTGCCCTTCTTAAGGAACACACTGGCTAAGGAAATGTGAACGGTGGCGTCTATGAGAGCCCCATCCCATGTGGTTCACCATACATCTGAATGGTCTACAAACGCCCACTGTTCTTCACACAGTCAATCCTACCTGGCCTGCAGGTAGTCCAGGAATGGGAGAGTAAACACTGTTCAGCAAATTTGGGAAGTGTCTGAGGACCGGAGAAGGCCATCTTCAGGTGCTATATACAAGATACTCGGAGTTTCTCTCCAGCCTGTCTTACCGTGTCTCGAGAACCCTGGTGATGTTGGAACATGCTGTGTCCATGAGCAAAATAGACAACTAGATGTGGAGTTTACGTGCTCGAGATCTAAGGCAGCCAGCAAGTAGCCAGATAGTGAGCGGTGGATGGCACGTGGCGAAGAGGAGCAACCTCTTGCATCTGAAGTCTAGGAACAACAGAAGAGCAGCACGGAGTCGTCTGAGACTCTGGGAGCATGAGAACAGCTGCCAAAGTATCTGCAGTGAGGGGTTTCCAAGGGCAGTGACTTGAGAGTCCGTTGATTTTCATCTGTGTGTAAAACTTGTAAATAAGGCACCTGTTGGATCCAAGCGCTAAATACAAGCGCTAAAACTAAGCGCTAAAACTATTGGATCCACTCGTGCTTGAGCAGCATGTAAGACTGGACTCCTTGCCAGGGGTGGGGAGGGGGATGCTTAGGAGGAACCTTGTATTTGTGTTTCTGGGAAAGTGGATGTCATTAGGCTCTTTCCTGCAAACCTTGTGTGTGATGACCCTGAAGGCATCCTAGAAATCGCTTCAGGGTGAGAGAGAGGCTGCACTGGGGCGGCTGAAATAGGCACCAAACTACACATTCTATCAGATGAACAAAGCATTTTGCAGCTGTTACTTCAGCAAAAATATTAATTCTAGTCCTGTTAGGGATTGTCTATTGAGACTTTCACAAGATGAAACCACAGCACTGAGGTTGCAATACTGTAACAAGTCCTTTATTTTCCCCAAAGTTAAGAATACCAAAATTGAGCTGTCAAGTGGATACTAAGTAGGAAAGACGCTTCACACAGATGTAAACATGTACACCTATACATGTTTTTATCCTTGAAGGCCCTGATTTAACTTACACTAGACTACATAACTCTCAAACAGAGGAGGTATGTGAGCCCCATTTATTAAGCCAAATTTTTATATTAAAAACTTAGTGTATATACATTGTATGAAGCAATGGGATTCTTAATGACATTTTCTTTCAAGAATATTACATACTTTGACAATATCTGTATTAAGATAATTTGTAAGTACTTATTTTATTACCATATTATTGTATGTGCCCTATATAAAACACATTACAGCAATTATTACTGTGACTACAGTGAAATTAGGCAAAGCTTTGGACTAAAGCATGGCCATTTTTTATATATGATGCCTTTCTCAAATTATGTTATCAGCATGTTCAAATTTAGTGGAATCTTCAAGTGTAGCAATCCAAGCACCAACCCTGACTAAGCCCATGAAGATTTGTCATTGGTCCACATCAGCGATGGTTAAACTCAAGAAAATAACCAGTGTTCCCGAGACACAAAAGCAATCCATGCCCACCTCTCCCCCTCACTACACTCCCTTTTGTCCTTCCTCCCTCCTCCCCCACCTCTCTATCCTTGAGATACATAAGGGGTTTTGCTGTGTAGCTTACACAAGTCTCTAGTTCCAGACCTTAAGAGCTGCGAGTTCCTGTGCAGCTGGAATTGTACTTAAATTCTATAGTATATGAGTTTTGGATTTCCAGTTTTCAATCAAGTTATACCAAAACATTACCCATGTAAGGATATTCTAATTTCCTTTCTATTACTGTGACAAAATACTGTGACCAAAAGCAACTTCATCTTAGAGGAATTTATCTCATTTAACAAGCTATCATCTATCATTGAAGGAAGTCAGGGCAGAAACACAAGCAGAAACTATGAAGAGACACTGCTGGCTGCCTTGCTCACGAGTTCATGCTTAGCTAGCCATTTTATACAACCTAAGACCTCCTGCTTGAGACTGGGTACCGCCCACGGTTGGCTGGACCTTCCTATATCAATTGAAAATTGAGACAGTCCCCCAAAGATGTGCTCACAAACACTTCTGGTCTAGGTAATTTGTCAATTGAGGCTTTTCTCTCAGAGGACTTGGGAGGCTCTGTCAAGTTAATAATGAAATCTAACTAGGACAAAGTATATATAATTTACTTAATTATATCCCTCCCCAGAATTGAGGGATTTGTTTTAACCTAGTGAGCAATCTAAAACCATTTTTGTTTGTGCAGCCAGACATTTGCTCAGTAATAAAGGACAAAAGTTCCTTAAACTGCACTCTTGGACTTGCAGGTACTCGGTGGCTGTGGTGAGATTGTTTTTCTTTTGTGCTTGTTTGTTCTGCTGCTTCACTTTGCTTTGGTTTCCATCTTTCAGTCACAAGATGGAAAGGAAATGGTGGCCATTATCTGAGGTACTCTCTTCCCACAAGATGAATATCATCTTCCCCAGCCCTCCACCATTTGAGGTAAAATCTGTAGAATGACTTTATTTTTAGATAGCGAAAATAATTTCCCTTCCCATGTTGAGTATTGCTATGGCAAGTTCCTGATATTATGTGTGCCCTCTGCCCCCTCACGGACAGCAGCCTTTATGGTGATTCCTCTTGGACCACTGGTCTGCAGCTGCCTCCATCTCTGGGATTCCCCAATCATTCTCATCATGGATGGGATGTGACAGAATCAAGAAAAAGCAGCAATATGTAAGTCCCACAGCCTGACAACAACTTCCCACACAGGTTCATTATCTCCAGAGAACGAGACCTTTTCTTCTTATACAGGGCATCTAGGGGGCCTCCTATAGACACTGCTACACAGACTCAGTGGAAGGGTATGTGCAAGGAACCAGAGTTGGCCCAGCCTAGCTGCCTCGAGAGGCGTGCATCATCGGTTTTTTCAGGTTAGAGCCCATGGCTCCTAACATACATACTATATGTCTTCCAGTTCTTGAGAGACTAACACACTCCCTTGGGTAGTGAAGTGTTCAGGCCACTTTGTCTTTCTCTGTGTGTCCCTTTAGTAGACAAGGAAGTATGGAAGCTTGACAGGATAATTGGTTGTAGACATTTAATCTTGTGTACCCTGTATACCTTGCAAACATCGCTGTATCCTGGGAACTACAACTGTGTTGGTCCTGACAATTATATTCTGTTTCTGATAAAGGTATAAAAAGTCTGATTGCTCTCAATAAAATTGCAGCACTATCAGTTTTGCCGCAAACCCTCCAAGTGTCCTGCTTTCGTTCCTGTTGGTTGGATTAGGAGGCCTTGGCCTGGTAAGTAAGAGCAGGCACTTGCAAGGAAGGGCTTTCTGCTCACCTGCTAAATCTGCCCCAGCCTCACATCCACCTGACAGTGCAGCCCAGTAGACTTTCCACCTCTGCCTGTTAGGACACATCGCTTAGCCTGGGAGTCCTTTGGTGTGGAGTCAGAAGGAAGTGTCCTGTCTTTACTAGAGTGATTGACAGACTGAATACAATGCTTGGTCACGCCTTTCCCTCCTAGAGTTAGCAGCTGGTGGGACTCAGGGAGCACTTGGACTTTCTGGGATGCACCCATTGTAGGGACAGGAGCTTTGGCAAAGCGCCACAGACTCATGGGCAGCACTCAGACATTCAGAAGCATCCTAACAAGGCAAAGAGCCTGCTCGGGTGAGGGGCAGTCTGTAAGCCACATGCATCTCGGAAGGGAGTCTGTACTGCTGACTGTGTTACCTACATGCATCGGAAGGGAGTCTGTACTGCTGATTGTTACCCACAGGCATCGGAAGGGAGTCTGTACTGCCGACTGTGTTACCCACATGCATCGGAAGGGAGTCTGTACTGCCGACTGTGTTACCCACATGCATCGGAAGGGAGTCTGTACTGCCGACTGTGTTACCTACATGCATCGGAAGGGAGTCTGTACTGCTGACTGTTACCCACAGGCATCGGAAGGGAGTCTGTACTGCCAACTGGGTTACTTTTTTTGCAACCTCTCTTTCTCTGTCTCTCTGTTTCTGTCTTTTATCTTCCTCCCTCCCTTCCATCCTCTCTTTATCCTCCCCTCCCTTCCCTTCTTCCCTTTTCTCTCTCTTTTCTGTGTCTTTCTCTTAAAGAATGATAGTTTAATCTCCTTTGTTGACATAAATCTAAAAACCCTAATGAAATATAAAAGTTAATTGTACTTTAGAAAGTCATAAATCATGAACGAGTGAGGCATACCCCAAGGAACATGGGATCATTTAGCATTAGAAACAAAATCGATTAAAAGTTATTTAACAATATAAGAGGATGAAGGGGGTAAATAATCTGACCTTACTTAATGATTTCAAGAAAACAGTGATTAAAATCCAAGACAGATTTATGCTAAAGCAAGCAACAAATTTCAGTGGGTTTGCTCTTCCTTGAAATGATTGATGACACTTTTAAATAAAGCCTGCCATCACTTGCTGTGCTGTGCTGTTGTGGGCTCTGTCTCTCTCTTAAATGTGTTTGACTTTATATGTAGGCATGTGTATTTGTGTGTGTAAGGGCATCCAAGTGTTATAGTGGTTGTCAAGGGACAACTTTAGGGCATCAGTCGTTGTCTTCCACCTGTTGAGGCAGGGTCATTCTTGTTGATTATGCTACTCCCCTGTAACTGCAATCTATCTGACTCACGAGGTTGTTCCCACCACCCCCCCAATCAAACCATAGAAATGCTGGGATTATGGATGTGGGGCCTCTTCATCTGACTTTTGTATATGGGTTTGCAGAATCAAATTCAGGTGTCAGGATTGCACAATTAAAGCTTTTACCCACTTGCCCACTCCTTCAGCCCTATGGATTTTCCTAATGAGGTCTTGAAAGCCTTAGAGGAGACCACAAACCCATGGAAGTGGGCAACAAGAGTGGAGGGAAGATCAGGTTTGGGTGTGGTCGTGTCAGGCAATATAAGATGAGGCTAAAAGGCACGAAACACAACAACCTTATTACTTACTATTCCTAGAGAGATCAGTGATGCCAATGGATAGTTGATAAGAAATACAGAGGCAGCAGAGTGGTCATCATATGAGAAATGGTGTGGGAACCTGGGGACTGTCCCTTAAATAAGGTGTGTGTGTCTTAGTTAGGGTTTCATTGCTGTGAAGAAACACCATGACCAAGGCAACTCTTGTTCTGGCAAACATTTAATTGGGGCTGGCTTACAGTTTCAGAGGTTCAGTTCATTATCATCATGGCAGGAGCATGGCAGTGTTCAGGCAGGCATGGTGTAGGAGGAGCTGAGAGGTCTACATCTCATTCTGAAGGCAGAAAGGAGAAGACTGTCTTTCACATGCAACCAGTTGGAGACTTTCGTCCGAACTAGGTAGAACCTGAGCATAGGAAACCTGAAAGGCCACCTACAGAGTGATGCGCTTCCTCTAATAAGACCACACTTCTTCCAATAAGACCATACGACTTAATGGCCACTACCTATGGCCAAGCATTGAAACTCATGAACCTATGGACACATAGGAACCGTTTCAAACAACCGCAGTGTTCGACTGCCTTAGTTGTTAGACTGTCTTCCTCAGAGAAAATGTGTGAAGGAACTTACTTTCCTGTCCATGAGGTTGTATCAGTTGCTGGGGTGTGATGGTTTTTACTTAGGGTGAGGCACAAATGAGCCGTATCACAGATAACCACACAGAATCATCTTCACTTGGGCAAAAGGTGACCAGATAGCTCTGGGCTTCTGATCAGATGCCGCAGAAGAAACTAACCCCTTACTCAGTTTGTCTTTCAGAGGTTTATTTATCCATAATCATTTTTGTAATTAAATTTGTTGTTCACTAATTGAAAATATTTGTACTTAGCTTGACACACATATATATATTATTTTGCAGTTTAACTATGATTGCTCTATTTTATTATTGTATTTTATTAATTTCTTACTATGTCTAATTTATTGATCAAGCTTTATTATGAATGTGTTTGCATCAAAAAAATGGGGGATGTTTCATTGCCATGTGTAGTTTCAGGCCACTGCTGGGAAACCTGGCAAGTACTCTTCAACTATAAGACAGAAGTGTACTACTGTACAGTAAGCAAATTTGTGCCAGAACTCCCTGCAGCGAAATGAGGTCATCCTCATCTCCTGAAGCTCCATTTGCCCCACACTTTCCACAGCCCCAGGGAAGAGCAGACAGCAGTGATGCTCTCCGAGCTTAGTGTCAGCTGGCACCAAAGCAGGGAGGCATGGCCTGCTTTCATTCCACTCGCATGCTTGAGTGGCACTTCCACAGGTAGCAAGTAGACTCTCTGCCACATTAGGAAAGGTGGAAAGACAGAAATGGGGTTGTTTCACCCCCGGCACTGGCTGCTTTTCTCCAAAGCCATTTAAAATCAAATATATTTTGTCATCATAGAAGTTTTGCCAGGCCCAGTGGCACAGCTGCTCAGGAAGTTGAGGCAAGACAACCAAACTCATTCAGTGACACTCTAGGCAACTTGGAGACTGACTAAAAGGTACAAAGCAAAACATGCTAAGTATGTAAATCAAAGTTCTGATCTCCACTACTATTACAAAAAAATTTACTCCTGTAAATCTCTTTCACTACATTAACCATCTGGATATCTGTAGGCAGTTGCTTTGATACGATCTTCAGCTGCTTGGATGATCTTAAGCGGCTGCTTAGAGGATCGTATCCAAGATGGCGGCCGCAGCGGCAATAGAATATTCTACTGCGCATGCGCCCCTCCCGAGCAGGTATATGTTAATGAGGGTTTGCCAGGGAACCAATCCAGGAGGACTTGGCAGCTCAAGCTCGGGTATATAAGGGGCTGTCTCCAGACAGTCGGGGCCACTCCACAGAAGCAAGCAGACCTGCAGCACCTAGGAAGAAGAAGAAGAAGGAGAAGAAGAAGAAGAGGAAGAAGAAGAAGAAGAAGAAGAAGAAGAAGAAGAAGAAGAAGAAGAAGAAGAAGAAGAAGAAGAAGGAGAAGAAGAAGAAGAAGCAACATCAAGAAGAACCAAGAAGAGCCGTGCCATCAAGAAGAGCTGTGACACTTAAGAACCTAGGAGAGCTGGAATACCTAGGTACCTTAAAGAGCTGTAACACCTGGGTACCTAGGAGAGCTGTAACACAAAAGAAAATTTCCTGAGTAAACCGCGAGAGAAGAAGTCTAAGTGTGTTCGTTGTTATTGCTGCCATCTGGGCAGCAAGGCACCATACAGATATCTTTGGAAACATGATTTTTTTTACTTACCTTTTCATGGGAAAAGTAGCCCAAGTGTGCCCCTTTCCCCTCATTGCCCACTTCAGTCTTTCTTTCTTCACAGGGTCTCCTCAAACTCATAATTCTCCTGCCTTAAACTCACTAGTGCAGGAATCACAGGCATGCAAGACCAATGCCTGGCTCCAAGGTTTATTACATAAATATAATATAAAGGAAGCAAATATTTTCTTTCCTTGGGTTTTGACCTTAGACATCTTTCCTTTCTAAAGCATCCACAGGCCCACTAAACAGCCAGCTGGCTGTAGGACCATCTACCACAGGGTAAAGGAGCAAACCCACAAACCCTTCTCACAGGCTCATGGGAAAATCCTAGTAGTTGCTGATCTACATCACTAAATAGCTTATTAACTTACACTACATTTGATGTAGCAGGTATGTAGTGATCCTGAAATTCATTCTTTTTCTGTTTTAAAGTATCATAAAGTGAGTATGATATATTAGTCCCAGACATACATGAATGAATTTTCTTAATATGTCATAACATGTTCTTGAAATTAACTCTGTTTGACAAGTAAGTTTGTAGCTTGTAAAGTGTGCAATAGTTCTTTTAACATTAAGATAAGAACAAGTTAGCAGAAGAAATTGATAGGAATTAGGAGAATTCATGAGGTGTGGTATATAAGCTCATGTGTCCTTTCCTTAAGAAACATAAATAAAGCTTGTGGCTGGCTCCTCTTCCCTTGCATTTCATTGTGAGCTTAAATCCTTTCCATAAGCTGCGTGGTCTGAGTCCTTCCTTCCACTGGATGGTCTCTGGTAGTAGTGGAGGCTGTCAGAGCATGGTGACATCTCTCAGGACACATGGGAAGAGATGAGGGAACAATCCTCACCACAGGCCCGGCAGCTGAATCAGTTCCAGCTATCTCAGGGCTGGTTCTCCTGAACGCATTTCCTTCTTCTGGCCTCCTGCCTCTTTCTACCTTCCTCTTTGTTCCTGGAACTGCCTGTCTCTCTGGTTGTACAAAAAGCAGCAGGAAGGAGTTTGACTCTCTTACGTCTCTCTCTGCATCTACAAGAACACAGGCAGTGGCCTGATTTCTTCCTGCAGAGGTCTGAAGAGTCTGATTGTAAAGTGACACTTCTTCCATCTACTGCTTAGAGGGTTATTTAGCAGCCAGAAACGGGAGAGGGAAGTGGTGAATGGAGCTTTGGGTGCATTTTCTCAAAACCTAAACCTCCCTGAACAAATGGCTGATAAGATTTGGGAAAGAGTAAGATACAGAGAGGTGCCTCTACAATATGACCATATTCTTTTCCCATTTACCACTGTTGCTTCCGAGGTGCTGGGTTAAGACATCAGGATCGGGCTACTCCCCCCCACCGCCTGTTTCAGGCTAGACAGCCAGACTCTTTCTAACACAATAACTTAACCCAATTAGAAAGGCCTCAGAGAAAAAAGGTCTCCTCTCCCATCATAGCCATTTCCGCGAATCATGTCTACCGACATTAAGCTTGTATTAGCACAATAAGTCATAATTCAATAAATATTTAGTGAGCACTTACACAGTCAGACACAAGGCAGTGAATTAGGTAGGCTTCTATGATTAGTCCAGCCACACAGAAAACTACTTGAGGGGTGTGAATTATTTACATCCCTTCAAGTTGATATTTGAAGACAACAAGATGTGTCAGAAGGGCAGAAGAGGGTTGGGCAGCTGCTCCGACCCTGGAGTGAAAAGGTTCAGTCCATTATCTTTAAGGCAGGAAGCATGGCAGCATCCAGGCAGACATGGTGCAGGAAAAGGAGCTGAGCATTCTACATCTTGATTCAAAAGAAGAAGGAAAAGAATGCCACACTGGGTGTGGTTTGAGCTTCTGAAACTTCACAGCCCACCACCCTAGTAACACAATTCCTCCAACAAAGCCACACCTCCTCCAGCAAGCACACTCTTCCTAATAGAGTCAGTCCTGTTAGCCTATGGGAGCCATTTTCTTTCAAACCAGTCCAAGGAGCTATTGGTAATCCATCGTTGCTGGGCAGGATCAAAGTAATTTTTTCAGGGGTGTAGCCATTGTTAATCTGCCCATGCTCTAGGAATAACCTCCTACCCATGCTCACACAAGCAACCCTAGTGCAGCTCAGTGAGGTGACAACAAAGCAAAAGAATGAGAACAGGAGGGGACTGGGGAGAAGCAAGGGCTCAGCAGAAGGAGAGGGAGGGTGAAAAGCAATAGGTAATGAGGTAAAAATGACCAAAATGTACTACAAACTATATGAAACCATCAATAGATGATAAATAGATAAGCATCTTTTTCTGAAAATGCATTTACCTGTTAGTTTTTCTTGATGCACAAACCATCTACATCATAAAAATCCCCTGCAGGACCTGAAATTGACTAAGAAAGTGCCACTGTGAGAGCATGTTCACAAAGGGTTAACTCAGAGACAGGATTTCCTTCCAGGTAGGTAGCCTGGGCATTGCTTGCTGGCCTGCCTGCCCTCACATGAAATGCTGCTGCCACCATCTTTCCTCCCCTTACACTAGAGTCTAGTTTCTTTGGCATTTCAGTGTGGACTGAAAATTAGCAAATTCCCAGGAATCTTTCAGGCTCTCAGCCCCAGACTGAGACCACTAAAAGATTTGGTGGATTGCAAAGTTACTGGGTTCCCGGTCTCTCCAGTGTGTGGCTGCTCACCCCCTACTTTCTGAGCCATTCTAGTAAACATCCCACCTAATATGCCACGTCACCACAAGAAGAGGAGAAGAACAGTGAAGTCTCAGGTGACCCCTGAACCCCACACCACTACACATTTAAGGGGTCTCTGTATTTATTCCATAATTTTAGTTATTGTAGTGGTTTGAATAGACCCCCATAGACTCATGTGTTTGAATGCTTGGCCCACAAGGAGTGACACTATTCAGAGCTGTGTCCTTAGAATAGTTGTAGCCTTGTTAGAGGAAATGTATCACTGTGGGGTGGGTTTTGAGGGCTCAAGTTCCACCCAGTGTGGAAGAGACAGTTTCTCCTGGTTGCCTTTGGATCAAGACTCTTGGCTCCTTCTCCATCACTCTGTCTGCCTGGATGCTACCATGCTTCCCATCATGACAATAGTGCACTGAACCTCTGACACTGTAAGCCAGCACCTATTAAATGTTTTCCTTTATTAAAGGAGTTGCCTTGGCTATGGTGTCTCTTCAAAGCAATGAAACCCAAGCTAAGACAGTTATTAAACTTCTTGGTTTCAGAATTTCCTTTTGATATTTTACCTCAGATATTTTACCTCAGGCTTTTAGCCTGCTGAAATTTTCCATCATGTAACTTCTTGAATTATTAGCCATGGATAATTTAAACTGTAGGTCTGAGGGTTTCCCAAAGCTACCCCTCTCTGTGTCACTTTGTGATATGGTCTCTCATTCTTCAGTCATTTCACCTTACTTCCCACTGTGCTGTGAGTTTTCAGTAAAATGGAAGAATCCCAATGGCCTCTTTCTTTCTAGTGGGAAGAGATGTGGATGGCCTTCGTTTAAACTTGGACTGACCTGTTTCAGAACTCCTCCATCCTGTGGTCCCAGTATGGGCCTGTCCACCTCTCATCTCTTCTGCTCCTCACAGTCCCAATAGAAAGCCAGAGTCCATCTTTGTTGGATACTGTTGCTGTCTGTGAGTCACTTCACAAACCACATGAACACCAATTTCAGTCAGACTGGGATGTATACCCTAATACTGATTGGATCAGGAGCATAACTCAGAATCTGAGCTATGATGTTGAACATCTTTCTCTGTCAGGTTATAAAGAAAAATAAAACTCACCGAAGCCACAGTGAGCTCATACGCAGGTGAAAGAAGTGCTGCCCAGTGGTCAGCTCTGACTCAAGCCACTTTAGACATAACTGTTTATATTGACCTTTAACTTGATGGGTCCTACATAAAGCTTTGTGGAATTTCTTAAGATTACATAACACACAGAAAATAACAGAATATGTGATCAGCATGACCCTGTTCTGAGTCAAGTTATTTTCTGTGTCAGTGACTGGCAGGCATATTATAGCAACAATATGAAATAGCTGGCAGCCAAGGAACAAAATGGCTCCAACTCTGCTGGAGTACAGGGATTAGACATCAACAGATCCCAAGCTCATTTTTGTTTCCTTCGAGTCTCCTCTGCCTTCCACTTCCCAGTGCTGCTCATTAACTGGCTAGTATCATAAGAGGTCAAGCTGAGGGAATGTGGGCTCGCGACAGTGACCTCCTTTGTCTAAATGTTCTGGAAGCCCGCTGGTGCTTTCCAATAGATATTTAGTAAAGTGTTATTTGGTATTACTAATTGTTCTTGGCAGAAAGCTGACAGAGCATTTTTAAAAAGTTTGTTGCAGTGTATTGTGATATTTTTATGCAAATACAAATTTTCTAGTATTGGCAAATGAGATTTTTTTTTTTTGGGTAAAAATAGAAGAAAAAGTTTCCATTGAACCCCAAGACATTACATAATGGTTTTATCTTCATTGAAGTTTAGGAGGTATGTGTGTTACAGGGTCGGGGCTGGGGGGAGACTTGTTATTGGTAACAGGAAAAAAATTGCCCATTTATTTCTGCTTACTTTTATAGTAATGTTGATATCTAATTGGCTTGCTTCAGGACCCTATCTGCAATGCTCCTAAAAATAAGGATTTCCTCAGTCTAGAGGCAGATAGAGCCTCCTCATCCGTGTGCTAGCTCCATTCCTGATCAGTGGACACATTTATCTCCTTTGCGGCACCGGCCTTCAGGCATAATTCTGAGCCACATTGAAACACTAAAACCAAGCAGAAGGAATGGCCTGAATTTATCTAGTTCAAAGCAAGGGCTGCTACCTCATTGCAAACTAACCTAGTCCCAAAGATGTGCCCCACTAATATTTTTCTTGAGATTTTTCTGTCCCCCCAACCCCACCACATGTGCTTTTTATCTCTGTCAAGTAACTTTCTTCTAACTATTTGTTCCACTAAAGTGACAGAATTGGGTCACTCCAAGGCCTGAGCAGAAGATAAGACTGCTTTTGTGCCAGCCACGCTGGCCAGAGAAGTCTTTGAGTCCCAGGGGCTTTCAATAGAGCAGAGTTAGCATTCAAGGCTGCACTTGGCCAGACTGAGTGCCTCTTTCAGGGAGCGGTTTGGGGTGTTTATTTATAGCTCTCTTTGAAAAGAGTAGTGTCCATTTTTGATGGAATAAAAAGGGGGTCTCTTTCCAACTCGACATAGCTTTCTTTCTGACCAGTACTCTTTTCTGAATTGACGCTGATTCCCAGTTAATCAGCATGTGAACACTCACACTTCAAGTGCTGGGACATGATTGTTTAGGAGAGTGGCATAATTTTTATTTAATGCAGCACACTCTCATTGGATCCTTAGAGTGCCCAAGTCATTTTCAGAAGGGTTTGAATGATGCAAAAACAAATAAAGTAATTCTTCATGACAACGATCTGGCAAGATAATGACATGAGATCCGATGTTACAGAGATAAATTGTAGAAACAGGTTTCAGTAACGATAGGAAACTTGATATTTTTATTAACAACAGAAACTGTTCAAGAGAAACAGAGGATTTAAAAGGATTTGACTATTAAAGGATAGTTAAGTTTTACAAATTTATTTTAAAGGCCAGTTTTTCGTTAAATAATTCCTGATGCTTCCAGGAAGTGTAACTGACCCTCCCCCTCCACATGCAGACGCCTTCTCTACACTCCTGCTCTCTGAACATCTCTTCTATTTATAGCTTAATTCTTGGTACATCTGACCTAACCAGAGGACCTTTAAAGGTCTTCAAAAGTACATTAGCTACTTGTCTGCTGCTGCGATGAAACACTATGATTCAGGAAACTTATAAAGTGTGTGTGAACTCCTGGTTCCAGGGAAATGAGTCCACCATGGTGGAGAGGCAACGTAGCAGGTGGGCGTGGCATCAGGTAGGCGTGGCAGCAGAAGGAAGCTGAAAGATCGCTTGCTTTAATCCAAAGCACATAGCAGAGAGAAAGAACTAGAAAGCAAGGCTATCCACTCTCAAAGCTCACCTCCCCCCGCCCCCCGTGGTACACTTTCTCCAGTAAGTCCACACCTCCTAAACCTCCCCTAGACTTTCACCAACTCCGGACCAAGTGTTCAAATGTCTGAGACTGTAAGGGACATGCCATTCGAGCCCTGTCACTAGGCCAGCATTTGTCCTACAAGAGTAAGTATTTACAAGCTTGCTTCCCAGTTGTTTCGTAGTTGTTACTGGTTGGAGCCCCCAGGAACTGAGTTCTGATTATACATTGAAGTCATGAGTTAAAATGAGAAATAAAAAAGGGGACATTATTATTATGAAAATTTGAAACATTTCAAAAACCAGAATGAATAATACACCAAACCCCATGTATGCATGTCCCAATTCTGACAAATACTGAGTGCAGCTAATGTTGATTCCTCCACATCTCCACTTGCACACTAACTCCTCAGTAAAATAGTTTTGAAGCAAATTGAAAAGGTATATATGTGTATACACCTTCTTTTTATTTAGTCCTATTTTTTTTGCACTCCAGATTTTATTCCCCTCCCAGTACACCCTCTGACTGTTCCACATCCCATATCTCCTCCCTGTCTCCATGAAGATGTCCCCACCCTCCTACTCCCCACCCCACCTGACCTCTAAACTCCTTGGGGCCTCCAGTTTCTTGAGGGTTAGGTGCATCTTCTCTAACTGAACCCAGTCCCAGCAGTCCTCCACTGTATATGTGTTGGGGGCCTCATAGCAGCTGGTGTATGTTGCCAGGTTGGTGGTCCAGTGTTTGAGAGATCTCAGGGGTCCAGATTAACTGAGACTGCTGGTCCTCCTACAGGATTGCCCTTCTTCTCAGCTTCTTTCAGCCTTCTCTAATTCAACAACAGGGGTCAACTGCTTCTGTCCATTGGTTGGGTGCAAGTATCTGCATCTGACTCTTTCAGCTGCTTGTTGGATCTTTCAGAGAGAGCTCTGTAACCTCAGTAATAGTGTCAGGCCTTGGGACCTCCCCTTGAGCTGGATCCCACTTTGGGCCTGTTACTGAACCTTCTTTTCCTCAGGTTCAGCTCCATTTCCATCCCTGCAGTTCTTTCAGACAGTGACAATTAGAACAACTGACCCAATTCTAACTGAGTGTGGTGCATGCTGTCCCTCCTGAGAAGATTTTCATGTGTACCAAGCCTGGAGAGCTCTGGGGTGGAACGGTTTAAAACCTGAGTTAGACTATTTGGTGTTGCATACGGGGCTTGGGGAATTTCCCTGTCTTGCTGGAACATATTTTATGTCTGAGATGATCATAGAGATTGCTGGAAAAGGGATCAGATGTCAGGAGATGAGGTCATCCTTACCCGATACATAGTCTGAGCTCATTCTGAAATTACTGCTGTTACCATGGTCACCACCATCATTTGAGTGAGCTCCCTATCCATGGGTTCTTGACAAAGTTTGCAGTACAATGTATACATTCTCAGTACAAGCCCTTTACTTGAGATGAACCAATGTCTTCATTAGACTTATTGTAAAAAATCATGAAAAAAAATCACATTCCCTTCAGAGAATTTTTATCCGATTGACATTAATGTTTAGTTTAATATGCATACTTGGCTGATCCAATTTTGCCATCTGTTAACTTCATATTAGAAGCTACAACTCACGGACCACAGGGTTGAACCCATTCCTATTATTCTGTTGAATGGACATAGAATCTAACTGCTTTCTATATCCAAGTTTCCAACTGGAGACAGTGCGGGTCTCAGACCTAATCAGACATTGTTTCTCTGTTCAGTGGACAGTGGTTAATGCAGAAACCTACATCTATTCAAACTGTGGAGAATTAGTGATTGCGGAGTGCTCAGTCACAAATAGGAACATCTATATCACACACACAGCACACACATACAAGCATACACAGACACAAATGCATGCACACACTTATGCACGCATGCAAACAAATGTGCATGCACAGACACACATTCAATTATCACAAATTAGTAAAATGGAGTCAATTAAGACTCCCAAATTTACTCCTAAATAACCCAAGAAGTGAGAATGTTTTCTTCATATTTATTTTTATATTTAACTTTACTTCAGGAAGTACTTACAGGAAAAAAACCCAAAAAAGTGTATTCCTCAAGTATAATTTCAATTTCAGAATATAAATCAATAGAGATAAGTAGGGTGTATATTATATGCACATTTCCACTGTTTTCCAATTTATTTTCAGTCTTTCAAAACCTCTGAGTTTTGCACGAGTGATTGCATGGTTGAGTAATGTTACCACTCTGGCAACCTGTCAGAATTCAAGGATAAAAGACTTTAATTTTCATACTGTTATTATATTCACGCTTTCAAGCAGCATTGAGAAAAAAATCCACCAAATGCCAAAATGAGCAAAACAAAAAGAAGATTGCTTCAGTCTCGCAGCTGTTTCTTCAGCCACAGCACGAGCTTGTCTCCCTTTCCATTGGTTGTAATCAGCAGGGTGTCCCTAGGAATGGAAAATGTCGTCTCCAATGGCACATTTTTCTGCTGAAACATCACTTCATAATCCATGCTCCAAGTGCTTTGAAACTTTAGATAAAAATAGTGTGAAGATAGATTTATTTCATTAGAGCATGAAGCATCCAGTATACATGCTCCCATTTTGAAATGCTCCCAATAGTACTGTTACCTGCTTTATAGGAGGATAGTGTAGAACCTAGAAGGCAATTTGGAAGAGGACATGGGAAGAGAAAAGGGAGGGAGTAGGGTGCTTCGTGTGCTGTTTATATCTGTTTTCACAGTCTAAACAGATAAAGTTACTACAAACTATCACACTCCTTTAGCATTTTATGCTAAAGACTCATGCAGAAAGAGTGCATGGGAACCAGCCATTCTTGGGTCTCCACCAACTGTAGGGGAGAATTCTGTGTGAAGGGAGTCTGCCTTGGTCACACCTTACAGGTTGATGAACTGAACAGAGTTGTGTGGATGCAGAGAAGGCTCCACTGTGAAGACAGGAAGTCCCAGCCACAGTGCCCCCGACCTCCACTGGCCCTTTTCAAGGCTCTGGAGGGACCTCGGGATGTACCACGTCAGGCATGGGGTTGTGGCATCCGCAGAAGTCAGCTGTTTTAACTGAAACTGTGAGAGGCCCACACCTCTTGTCACTCTTGTCTCCCTATGTGACACCTCTGTGACATCAGATGATCTCCAGAATGTTGATGATCCAGCTAACAGAGAAGTAAGGTGAGATTACATTTGGCTAAGAATAAGTGGGCTACTCTTCTGTGGCTCCTATCATTAGGAGATAATATCTCCTAATAATGGCAATAGAATTATTTCATTATTATATTATTGCTAGCTTGCCTGACATGAGAATGACTCTTACTAGCCATGAGGTCATTGAAATTGACAGAGATTGTCATCCATCATGGGTGTGATCCTGGCATAATGGTAAATCCACCCATGAAATGTAGCCAAGAAAATGTAGTAAAAATATATGCAGAAGGATATCTGCTTGAGAAAACTCTCATATTCTCTTGATTTTGTCATATATCAAATATGTCAATGTGTCAATTATATGACAATCTCAAATATATCAATATATCAAATATACCAATTATATATATAATGTATATCAACCAGATTTTTAAAAATTGTATTTTGTGATAGTTTATTTTCTTAAAAAATATTGAAGAAATTTTTAAAGGAAAATTCTTTTAAAACTTCATTTTTGTACTTATTTTGATTTTATAATTTAACAGATACTTTCCACAGATAACTCTCAACGTATTTGTGCTTCACACACCTCAGTCTATGTATCTATGGCCAACTCCTAAAGAAACCGTACCCTTATTCTAATATAGACTTCAGGCCACATGTGAAAGGGAGCTCGATGAGGCTCTGCCATCGATCTGCTGTCTTTCAGTAGTCTATCATGAACAACGGGATCTGAACTCCTTATGTCTCTCATCTGTAGACTGGTTCCCTCCTTCCCTCAACAACAGTGAAGCTTCTCCCAGGGAGAAATCTGGAAACAAATTCCTTGTGTTTATGTTCCACATCTGTACCAAGTGAATCTGTACCAACTGTATCTCTCAGTTCCACTCTTAACCCCACAGCTGAGGTCACATGAATCTACAGGACATTCCAGGACCTCAGGATAGACAGACCAGAGAGGTGAGTGCCCAGGAGTTCAGAGGAGCTGCTCTTGAAATTCACTGACCGAGATCCAGCCTGCCTCTGATGTTCCCATCTGGCCCCTTCCTTAGGTTCGTGGCACTGTCTGTCCAGTCTCACTGGTCTCTCTACAAATAGTCTGCTCTGCTGTCTGGCTCTCTCTTTGCCTCTCACTTGTTAAGACTGAGATGGTGGTTAGGGTCTACTCAGGTAATCTGTGATGGTTTTTAAATTTTAGAATCATTAATTATCTGGACATTTTTATGACATATGCAAAGATTTTTTCTTCAAATGAGACTATCTACATATTTGATGTTTATTATTCAACCCAATATTCTAGTTATGATGAGTTGATCCTTATTTGGTATTTTGCTCTGACACAATCTCTACAGAAGAGAATGATGGAGGAGAGTGTTTATTTTGGCTACAGTTTGGGGGCACGTCCCATGGTGGAAAGGACAACAATGCAGGACATGCTTCCAGAACTCCTTGCCGTCTCATATCATGGAGGAACAGGAGGCAGAGAGTAGACAAGACGAAGGGCTGGGCTACAGAACAACACCTAAAGGCCTGCACCCAGAGACCCACTTCCTGTAGTTAGGCTCTGCCTCCTGCTGCTTCTTCAATCTTCCAAAGCACCACCAGCACTTTGGGCCCAATGTGGAAGTGCAGGAGCTTCTGAGGAATATTGCAAATCCTGGACCATAAAACCAAGATGCAATGTTCATCAAGTCCAAATCCACTGGATGGGGTATCATTGCAACCTGACTAAACGGCTGAAACAGAAAATGAATCTAGAATCTTTGGGGTACAGATATAGAGTACTGTCCTTATGAGTAGAGGGGTGTCCAGTCCGCAAAGCAACAGGTTCCTTCAGGCTTATCTGTCCTCTGCCCTCTATTCATTATTCCTATGTAACATGGAAGTAGAGGTCTTTCCAGAAGTGTCTCTGGGGGCTGGAGAGATGGTTGTGAAGTTAAAAGTACTTGCTGTTCTCCCAGAGGACCCAGGTTTGATTTCCAATATTCACATGGAAGCTCACAACTTCAGTTCCAGGGGAATCCAGTGCCCTCACTGGCCTCCATGAGCACCAGGCAGATGGCAGATACTTGTCCATGCAGGCAAAACATTCATATACAGAATTTTTAAGCATCTCTAATTGCTATATCAGCATTGTGTCACATCACCTGTCAAGAAAAAAGGAGTTCTAAATTAGGTTCTGTCTAGCAGGAATTGTAGGATTTTTATTATCAACCTCAAATATAAAACATTCACATTGTGCTTTGGGTGGGAAATGTCCCACATAGGCGTGTGTATTTGAACATTTAGTCTCCAGTTGGCGGTGATGTTTGTGGGAGTTATGGAACCTTTAGGAGAAGAAGTATATCACACACAGAAGGTGGCCTTTGAGAGTCTACAGCCTACGTCTCATCCTGTTCTTGCTAGTTCTCTGCTTCCTGTGTGTGAATGAAATGTGACTGCTCTGCTTGCTAACCTCAGGACCACACACTCATGCACAATGCCTAATCTCTAGACTGTAAGCCAAAAGAAACCTCTTTCTCCTCTAAGCTGCTTGTTGTTGGTGGTGGTTTATTCTATCACAGAAACAACAAAGTAACTAATACACCCATAGTAAAAAACACATTCCATATTGTATGTTTTCAGCTGAGCATTTATTGACACAGTGTTCAAAGAATAAAGGATATAATTGATAAGACTCTTCTGTAGTCAAAATGATATACAGTATATTTACAAGGAATGGAAAATCATATTGACAAATGGATCATATAATATGGCATTTTTCTTCAAACCTATCTTAGAGAACTGTTAGGAAACACCTGTGTTTATACAAAGTTTAAAGTCCCATAAGAACTTTGAGATTATCCCCTAAGAGTCTATGTACAGTCACTATTGGGTATTTACTTTGTGCAGTTCATGAAGTCTATTTGGAGTTTTATAGGCTTCTTGAACGTTCAGGGGCAACTCTTTCTTTAGGTTAGGAAAGTGTGTTATGTTTGTTTGTTTTTAACTTTTATTGCATTATGATGAGAAATGTTACATGATTTCAATTATCTGAATTTGATAACATTTAAAAACATGTTTTAAGTAAGTAGAATTGCACCTCATTCTTGTTTCCCTTTTGTACTCCAACTCCTCCAAGAGACCCCCACTTCAAACCCTATAATGACTTTTTTGTCATATTCTTTAAAATTTATAAAATATTATGACAATAAAAATGAGTATTTTAAAAGTTGTTTGATATAAAACAACAATCAACTTAATAGTTTTATGTAGATGCTTGTCTATAGCAATACTGAAAATATATATATTTTTCTCAATATAAATTTTAAATAACTCCAAACATATTAACTACATATTTCAAAATAATTTATCACTACTAGTA
>NW_022196902.1:17506939-17507378 GCF_008632895.1 Mastomys coucha
GACCCTATGAGAATCTCCCTTTAATATTGGTATATAAGTTATTCTCAGGATTTCTGGGACAGAAGCTTGGTTTCCAGTATGGCAGTGCTGAGAGCCTACAGAAAGAAAGTAAATCAGGACAGTCTCCACCTCAGAAACGGATTAGTACTGTAGAAAAAGAGTGGATAGATCTAGACGGAGGAGGATAATTCCTACTGGATTGTGTAGTTTAAAATAGGCATCCCTGCCATGTATTTGTACACCTTCTCCACATGCATGGTACCCTTCCTGATTTTCTGTGAATGTGTTAGTCAGAGCACTCTTCCTAGGATATCAGCCAGCACAAAACTAGGTAGACATTCTAGCTATTAGAATCATGAGTCAAATAAAACTTTTTCTTTCTATATTGCCACCCAATAAAGTTTCATAAGAAATACAACAGTAATAATCAGACCTCTCC
>NW_022196902.1:17509211-17514584 GCF_008632895.1 Mastomys coucha
AATCATTTCACATTTTTGAGCTGACTTCTTGGCAATACATAAGTTTTTTCTTGTGAAGCTTGTGAACACCTTGTTCCAGAAACAAAGACATCAGCAATTGCTGCTCATCTGTGGCTTTGTGATTGATGACTGATATCAGCTGTTGTCTCAGAAATCTTTTAATGGCATTTGTCTATTTTGGGGAGGGTGATCTAGTAGAGACTACACAGTACAGTGCCTAAGTCCTTGATCTTGGGAATCCATGTAGAACCTCTTATGTCTCAATGGGCTGAAAGTGGCCAGACATTCCTCCCACATCTGTATCCCTCCAGCACAGATCCTACATAGTACCAGACATGGAACCTTCAAAAAGGCAGAGTGAGTGGCTGATGCCAATCTTAATTTGACTTCAAGGAAAACTTAATTGAATTAAATCCTGAAGTCTGTGAGAGGATTCTCAGGACTAGAATTATAAAGGTTTAAAACTTGGCTAGCTTCCTAGGGGTGTGGAATTTTGCCAAATAATCTTAACCAAGAGATGAGGATGATACAGTTAATTTTTATGATAGCCTGGGAGTGCATAATATAGCTATAAATAATTTAGATATTAGATGCTATAAAAATAAACTTTTGGTTCTTTTTTTCAATAACAAATGTATCATTATTTTTTCTTTTTATTGATTTAAGTTTTATCACATTATGATGAGAAAAGATACATGATTTCAATTATCTAAATTTGTTAACATTTAAAAACATATTTTAAGTAAATAGAATTTTATCACATTCTTGTTTCCCTTTTGTACCCCAATTCCTCCCAGAGACCCCTTCAATACCTGCAATGCCTTTCATTTATTAATTTTGTCATATTCTTTAAAATTTATAAGATATTGTAACAATAAAAATGAATATTATAAAAATTGTTTGATGTGAAACAAAAATCAATTGAACAGTCTTAATTAATTAGATGCTTGTCTACAGCAATACTGAAAATACAGATGTTTTCTCAATATAAATTTGAAATAACTCCAAACATATTAACTGTACATTTTAAAATAATACATCATTACTAGTATTTTTTAAATGAACATAAATAAAGTCTTTTTGTTTGTTTGTTTGATTTGATTTTAGTAGAGCTTAAAATCTTGGCTCTTATTGTGGTACAAGCCCAAAATAAGAACAATTTTTAGACATTGGAGTTCATTGTAATAAGGCTGTACTTCAATGACCCTCACATCACCAAAGGACTTTATTTCCATTGTAGCTAAGCTGAGTTGATAGTTCTGCTGCGCCAAGGAATGAATTGTAGGCACGATTTTTGGATACAGACTTCTGGCTATGGTCAAAACTATTTCACTTGAGTGACTTCATTCTCAGCTCACAGAGAACAGGTGACATTCATTTAAGAAATGGTGTGTGTATTAAGATGGTCTGTCCATGAAGTCATGCACCAACTGTTTCAATGAACAATGGTTCTCCTTGGAGGGTGGCACAGACATTAGGTAAGGGTAAGAATCTGGTTCATTGGCTGTGATGATTTTGAAAAGCATTCATCTCAGAGAAAGAGTAACTTATAAAGTCCTCTTCTTCAAACTTGATATAAGAGTTACAAATGTCAAGCAAAGCATTCAGTCTCAGGATTTGTTGTTCTCTTAAAAGCCATCTCCCAAGTTAATTGTCTACATTTCTTTTAGCTGTATAAACCTTTGAAATATGTAAGCTGTTCTGAAGACCATAGTATAGTGTAAAAACATCAAATAAACAATCCTACTAATAGAGAGGCTGAGATAGGAAAAGCATGATTTTAAGACCATTATGTGGTACACAGCAAGACACTGTCATGTACAAACAAGCAGAAAGTGTATATGGATTGTATAATATTGGACCTAATTCTCCAATTACCAAATTAGAGAGACCACCAGGTGATAGCCAACAAATTTCTAATTCCTCATATTTTTTTATTTCAATCGATTAAGATATGTTGGTAATATTAATTTTCATATTAAGATATTAAGAAAAACTAATTGTTACTTCCTGTTATTTTTGTTGTTAGAGGTGGAATTATATTTGTGTGGGTTTGTTGAAAGATTACTTTCTTGCTTCTTCTAGGGTGTAGTTTTGCTCCTTATGTTGGTGTTTTCCATCTATTACCTTTTGTAGGGTTGGATTTATGGAAAGATATTGTGTAAATTTTGTTTTGTCATGGAATATCTTGTTTTCTCCACCTAAGGTAATTGAGAGTTTTGCTGGGTATAGTAGCCTGGGCTGGCATTTGTGTTCTCTTAGGGTCTGTATGACATCTTCCCAGGATCTTCTAGCTTTCATAGTTTCTGGTGAGAAGTCTGGTGTAATGTTAAGCCTGCCTTCATATGTTACTTGATCTTTTTCCTTACTGCTTTTAAAATTCTTTCTTTGTTTTGTGCATTTGGTGTTTTGATTATTATGTGACAGGAGGAATTTCTTTTCTGGTCCAGTCTATTTGGAGTTCTATAGGCTTCTTGTATGTTCATGGGCATCTCTTTATTTAGGTTAGGGAAGTTTTCTTCTATAATTTTGTTGAAGATATTTACTGGCTCTTTAAGTTGGGACTCTTCACTCTCTTCTATACCTATTATCCTTAGGTTTGGTCTTCTCATTGCATCCTGGATTTCCTGGATGTTTTGGGTTAGGAGCTTTTTGCTTTTTGCATTTTCTTTGACTGTTGTGTCAATGTTTTCTAAGATATCTTCTGCCTCTGAGATTCTCTCTTCTATCTCTTGCATTCTGTTGGTGATGCTTGCATCTATTACTCCTGATTTCTTTCCAAGGTTTTCTATATTCAGGGTTGTCTCCCTTTGTGATTTCTTTATCGTTCTATTTCTATTTTTAGATCCTGGATGGTTTGTTTATTTCCTTCATGTGTTTGATTGTATTTTCCTTTAGTTCTTTAAGGGATTTTTGTGTTTCCTCTTGAAGGACTTCTAGCTGTTTACCTGTGTTCTCCTGTATTTCTTTGAGGGAGTTATTTATGTCCTTAAAGTTCTGTATCATCATCATGACAAGTGATTTTAGATCTTAATCTTGCTTTTCTGGTGTTGTCAAAGTCAAGATATCTCTGTGATCCTGTGATTTTGGGATCCTGTGATCCTGGGCCAGTTAGACCACCAGGGAGTAGAGCTTCCTCTGGGTGATGTGGGACTGGCTGCAAAATTTGTGCCCAAGATCTGCTCAGAGGACCAGCCCAGACAGACCGGAAGCAACCTGTGTCACTAGGCTGGTAGAGTTCCTGTGTGCCTGGATCTCACTGGTCCCAGTTACTCCTGGTGTTGGGACAGACCAACCTCTTGGTTCTTCAAAAGTCAATAAAACTTTTTAAAAATATATGTATATATTGAGAGAGAAAGAGAGAAGGGGAGAGAGGGAGGAAAGGACAGAGAGAGAGGAAGAGAGAGAGGGAGAATAATTACCATCGTGCACTAGTGGACACCAGAGAGCAATTTGGGGGAGCCAGTTCCCTCTTTCCTAGGAAGTAATCTCAGGTCATCTGGCCCAGAAGTAAATGCCTTTATTTGCTGAGCATCATCTTTCCAGCCCTCAACATAACTCATTGGAAAATAATAAATATTTCTTTTATAGTGTTACTGTTGGGCTTCCTTTTGGTGTTCTTAATCTTAATCTCCTCAACATAAGAATTTTTAAGCAAGCTGAGGAGGAAGCTCTAGGACAAGTTTAGAGTTTGAGAGATAAGCAAGAAAGGTAGTCCTTATGGCCTCACAGCTGCCTGAGGAGAGAGAGAGAGAGAAGGAGGGAGAAAGCCTGTATTCCATAGAGGACACATGGTGAAGGTAGGAGACGGGAGCTTCAGAGAAAGAGTGGAAAAGCCCAGAGAATCAAAGTATGCCCAGGCTTTGGCCAGTATCTAGAAGAAAGAGAGATTTAAAAACAAAAAACAAAAAACAAAAAACAAAACCAAAAAAAAAAAAACAGGAAAAGAAAAAGTCACACGTTTCTAGTCAGGGTTCTCTAGAGGCACAGAACATAAGGAATGTTTCTGTATATTAGGGGAATGTATTGTAATGACCTAAAGTCTGTAGTTCAACTGATTTAACAATGGGCAGCTGTGAATGAGAAATCCAAAATCTAGTAGTTGATCAGTCTCATGTGGCTGGTTGTTTCGGTTGGCCTTCTGTATACGCTGCAATCCTGAAGAGGTAGGTTCCAACAGATGTGCTGGAGAAAAGAAGAGTCTACCTTCTTCCAATGTCCTCTGTAGGCCTCCAGCAGAAGGTACGGCCTAGATCCCAGGCTGGCCTTGAACTCAGAAATCTGCTTGCTTCGTATGCTGGAATTTAAAGCGTGCACTACCTTTCCTGGGCCTAAGCTCTTCATGGTCACTATGCCTTAAGATCTCCATGTCAAGATCCAGGTCAGAAGCCTGTGCCTTTCAGCCTCAAGATCCAGATCGCAGGTGTGCCCTCTATTTCTGGATTGTGGTTCATTCCAGATGTAGTTGACAACCCCGAACAGCCATCTCATCATGGTATTCCGAATAACCCAGAAAAATGCTTAGGCAACCTACAAAATGGAAATTCTTCAAGCAGAAGCAATGAGGGAAAGGCTTTGGGAAGGATAAACACATTGTATCCTTAAAAGGATACTTAGTTCTCCCCATCCTTAGCACATCTACATTAATCACCTTTCCTGGAGGTCAGTCTTATAGTCAATTTATTGACAGAAGCAGCTAGATTAAACTCTTAAAGGGAGGGGGGAAATTATAGAACATTTAGGGTGTCTTAGAAGGTCAGGTAACCAGGTATTCTCTTCTTTTGACCAAGAAGAAGTAGTTGTTTTTTCATGGGCACCAGAAACCCCCAGATACTTGTTAATGACTTGTTAATGTGGTCATTTAAGTCAAAAGAATGGGCATCTGCTTTTTTAGTGTTGACAGGGAAACAGGAGCTGAGTCCGAAGTCCATGAGGAAAACATTTATTCTCAATAGCATCCAAGATTACTATCTGTCTAGCTATTCAACCAGAACAGAAGTATCAAGGGGGAAGAAAAGAAAAGGCGAGGGATATCAAATTAGAAATCTAACAATGTGTGTTGCTCTTCTGATTCTTGTGATTTCAAATCACATCCATAAACTAACTATTACTCCTTTTGGCTAGGACTCCTCTCTTGAATGTATCTTGTATGTGTCTCATGTCACACACACTCAGGCCCCACCTAGGATGATTAACCTTGCTTCCAGGTGTCCCCATACTTTTTGAGGACTACCTGGAAACTTTAACCACTTGGACAAACTCTCATGATGTCTGTTGTATGTGTGTTGTGCATGAAACCCTCTTCTACCATTTCTTCTTCTTCTTCTTCTTCTTCTTCTTCTTCTTCTTCTTCTTCTTCTTCTTCTTCTTCTT
>NW_022196902.1:17514872-17517598 GCF_008632895.1 Mastomys coucha
TCTTCTTCTTCTTCTTCTTCTTCTTCTTCTTCTTCTTCTCCTCCTTCTCCTCCTCCTCCTTCTCCTCTCCTTCTTCAAATTGGATATTTTCATTATTTACATTTTGAATATTTTCCCCTTTTCAGGTCTCTCCTTCAGAAACCCCCTATCCCATCCCCCTCCCCCTGCCTCTATGAGGGTGCTCCCACATCCACCCACTCCTGTCCTTCCACCCTGACATTCCCTTACACTGGGGCATCAAACACACTCAGGCCCAAGGGCCTCTCCTCCCGCTGATGTCCAACAAGGCCATCCTCTGTCACATATGTGGCCAGTGCCATGGGTCCCTCCATGTGTATTCTTTGGTTGGTAGTCCAGTCCCTGGGAGCTCTGGTGGATCTAGCCTTTTGACACTGTTGCTCCCTCCATGGGGCTGCAAACCCCCTCAGCTCCTTCAGTCCCTTCTCCAACTCCTCCATCGGTGACCCCTGAAGTCAGTTGAATGGTTGGCTTTGAGCTTCTGCCTCTGTATTTGTCAGGCTCTGGTAGAGCCTCTAAGGAGACAGCTGTATCAGGCTTCCATCAGCAAGCTCTTCCTGGCATCCACAATAATGTCCAGGTTTGGTGGCTGTATATGGTATGGATCCCCAGGAGGGGCAGTCTCTGGATGCAAAGCCCTCTTCTTAAAAGCCATTAGATAACTATCTTGTATTGGCTTATAGAGGTACTGGAAGGAGATCAGTCATTTCATGCAGTGGAGAGCACAAGGCACCTTTACACCCCTTTGACTGCTGTTAGCAAGTCCACCCAGTCCTTGCTGCCTGGATGGTACCCTTAGAACTTTCCTGCTTGCAGGGATGAGGGAGGATTTTCTCTTTCTCTTTCCAATAAACATTCTGGCAGAGTTCTCTGTCTCTAGAGCCTATACACTCCTTCCTTGTCATATTCAAGGCTTGATCCTGAGCTCACCGATCACAGCTCTCCCCTTCTACCTCTGTCCTTCAGGGACCAGCCGTGGCTCATCCTTGGTCCCTCCATCACCCTCCATTTAATTCACTCATAAGCTTCCCATTTCATAAATTTGCCCCATTCTCACTGCCACCGGCAAGGGCTCAAACTCCCATCCCCTTTCCTGACTGTTTTGCCATCTCTGTTTGTTCCTTTTCTCTCTCAAGTCTATCTTAATGTAGGAACAAGATGAGTATGGCTGAAGGAAATACTACATCGTCCCTCTTAAGAGTCTCCTCCACTTCCACCTCTCCACACACATTTTCCATTTCTGTCTTTCAAACCCAGAAATTACTGTCGTCATATACGCTGAGATGCCTTCGGCTCTGGTGGTTTTTCTCAGGTGGCTCCCCTCAGCTGATTATAACCTAATTAATTCCTCCTTCCTTACGTGTGAGCACAGAACCCTTCCTGGAAAGAATCCCCTGCATATCTGCTTCCATTTCTGTATTCCCAGAGACCAGCCTTGGCTCCTGCTTCCCCTGACTCATTATAATTACCCATTTATGCACCTGCTTCTGTCAGTAGGCTGAGTCCCTTAAGGATAAGAACTGCTTGCTCTCCATTGGTGTTTTCCAGTACTTGGAGCCCTTCAGGAGAGCAGGCAGATGAGTAAATGGGGTGATAGGAGTCTCTTGTTGAAAGTTCTCCTGGGGAAGAGAAGGCTTTCATTACCCTTCAAAAAAATACCACATAACCCAATGTCTGTCCTTCTCACTAAGAAAAGATAATACACAACCCAATTACATGTTAAGTTACCACAATGGCAGAGTGTGGAAATGAACACCCAGGATAAACGTCTACTCTGACATGCACATTCTCTGGGTGGCTGGGAAAGTAGATGCTCTCTGATGCCTCAATTGCCATGAGCCTCTGCCATTGACTGGGATGCCATTCTCCTTCGGTTGAGTCCTACAGTTTTACCAGGTCATCCATGGCCCACTGGGCAGATTCAAAGCATAGTCACAAGAAGGAACAGGTTTCAAGTCTGCAGGTTTGGTGGAGTTTAAATTAACACAGTTTGAAATATATATACATACACACACATACATGTGTGTATATTATATATATATATGAATATGTATGGATACATATATGAATCATGTACATTAAAGACCCACTAAGGTATAAAGTAAAATTCCCATGTAAATACACTAAAATACACTGTAACTTTTTGGATTGTTGAAACAGGGTCTCACTCTGTGGTCCAGGGAGCTTGTCTCACTCACAGCAATCCTCCTACCTCAAGCCTCACAAGCCGAGGTGACAGGTGTAAAGTACTATATTTATACCTTCCCTGAAAAAGGAGACAGTGTTCAGAATGTAGGCTCAACTTAGCTTATTCCTCCTTTTCACTCTCAGAAGAATGTACCTTATATATTATTTGTTTGGTTGGTTGGTTTTGTTTTGTTTTTCTAGACAGGGTTTCTCTGTGTAACAGTCCTGGCTGTTCTGGAACACTCTTTGTAGACCAGGCTAGCCTGGAACTCACAGAGGTCTACCTGTCTATGCTCCCCACCCTCCAAAGCCCCCACTCCCTGTGCTGGGATTGCCATCACTGCCCAGCTGTATTTATTTATTTATTTATTTATTTATTTATTTATTTATTTATTTATTTTAGTTTTTTTTAAAGATTTATTTATTTATTTATTTATTTATTTATTTATTTATTTATTATGTCTCCTTTATCATTTCTGATCTTGTTAATTAGGAAACTATCTCTGTGCCCTCTAGTTAAT
>NW_022196902.1:17520755-17522024 GCF_008632895.1 Mastomys coucha
GTCGTGGGGCCTGTGGCTCCCGGCTGGCTGTTCAGGTCTCAGAAACTCACCCGAGAGAAAATCTATTTATTTATTTATTATATGTAAGTACACTGTACTGTCTTTAGACACGCCAGAAGAAGGTGTCAGATCTTGTTATAGATGGTTGTGAGCCACCATGTGGTTGCTGGGATTTGAACTCAGGACCTTCATAAGAACAGTCGGTGCTCTTAACCACTGAGCCATCTCTCCAGCCCCCAATTTATTTATTTTTTTTTTGATACCAAAATAGTGGACTCAAAACACCATGGTGGTTTGATCGATGTGGTCAGTCAACCAGTTTAAATGTTTAAAAACCGTGACACATTAAAAAAAAAAAAAATCACAGAAGTTCACAAAGCATGACTAAATCGCTTAATGAATAGCTATCTTGAAAATCTCCTGTTGTAGTTTGAATATAAAGTGCCTGGTTCTCATAGACTCATAGGTTTGAACACTCGATCCTCAGCTGGTAGTGCTGATTGGGGAGGTTCTGGACCCACTCAAGGAAGTCCTGTTACTGGAAGCAGGCTTTAAGGGCTTTTGCTTGGTTGGTTAGTTGGTTGGCTTTTTGAGACAGGGTTTCTCTGTGTAGCCCTTGCATGATTGTCATGGAATTCAATCCCTAGACCAGGCTGGCCTCAAACTCAGAGATCTGCCAGCCTCTGCTTCCTGAGTGCTGGGGTTAAAGACCACCCAGCTAGGTGGTCCCCACTAGGCAGTTGTAAACACCAGCATGCAACTCCCTCTTTTTCCTCTGCTTTCTGCTACTTCCTGTTATTTTTGTTGTAAGAGGTGGAATTATATTTGTGTGGATTTGTTGAAAGATTACATTCTTGCTTCTTCTAGGGTGTAGTTTTGCTCCTTATATTGATGTTTTCCATCTATTATCCTTTGTAGGGCTGGATTTGTAGAAAGATACTGTGTAGCCAGGCGGTGGTGGAGCAAGCCTTTAATCCCAGCATTTAGGAGGCAGAGGCAGGCAGATTTCTGAGTTCCAGGCCAGCTTGGTCTACAGAGTGAGTTCCAGGACAGCCAAGGCTACACAGAGAAACCCTGTCTCGAAAAAAACAAAACAAAACAAACAAACAAAAAACCAACAAAAAGAAAGAAAGAAAAAAAGAAAGAAAGAAAGAAAGATATTGTGTAAATTTGGTTTTGTTATGGAATATCTTGTTTTCTTCATCTATAGTAATTGAGAGTTTTGCTGGATATAGTAGCCTGGGCTGGCATTTGTGTTCTTGTAGGGTC
>NW_022196902.1:17522123-17525367 GCF_008632895.1 Mastomys coucha
AGTCTGGTGTAATTCTGATAGGCCTGCCTTTATATGTTACTTGACCTTTTCCCCTTACTGCTTTTAGTGCATTCGATGTTTTTATTATTATGTGACAGGAGGAATTTCTTTTCTGGTCTAGTCTATTTGGAGTTCTAAAGGCTTCTTGTATGTTCATGGGCATCTCTTTCTTTAGGGAAGTTTTCTTCTATAATTTTCTTGAAGATATTTACTTCCTCTGTTTTCTGACTCACACTGCTACCACCACGCCACCACTGTGGACTGTATTTCCTGTGAAATTGGGAGCCAAATAAATAAACCCCTTCTCTCTTAACTGGCTTTTGCCAGGGTGTTTAATCACAGTAACAGAAAATAAACTAATACACCTCTAAAACCATTCCCTAAGTCAACAAGTAGAATACCATCACCTGTAATGAGTTGAATCATGCCTTCTTCAAATTCTTTCACTGAAGATCTCATCCCTGAGTCTGCTGGAATGTGACTGTAGTTAGAGAAAGAGCTTCTAAAATCCGCAAAATTAATAAAGGCACTAGAGTGGGCCTTAATTCTATGGGACGGTATTGTCCTAAAAAGAGACCATGGATGTTCAGATAGACCCCACACCTTCATACACAGAGAACCTGTACCGCACACCTTCATACACAGAGATCCTGTGAGCACCCAGAGTGTGTGAGAAGCCAGACAGCTGGGTCCTAGGAGAACTAACAGCAGCTCACACTGTGACCCTGGCCTTCCTGACTTCAAGACAGAGAGAACTATCTTCTAGTGCTTAAGCTACCCGGAATGCAGTATTTTGTTATAGAATTTTCAAAGCATCCTGTGTTCTTTTGTAATGATAAGACTAAGCTCTATCAGCCACTCACTTGACTTAAAGCACTTATGTATAATTTCACAAACATTTTTATACTAATGAAAAAATGTTTTCTAATTTAAATTAAATTTTACAGCTATACTAAAACATATCAATGGGACTTTTCAATTCACTATCTCTACTTAAATCCAAAACTTTACAAGCTCAATCTGGCAAGTTCTGCAGCACTTTAAAAAATAATCTGAATGCTAGTGGCTTTGAGCAAAACACGTCCCCAGTGATTACCAATAGCCCACATCTGTGCCATCACCTGGCTGGTCCTTGCTTCCTGCCCAGCCTCCCGGAAAGCTTCCCTCCGGTGACCAGTTACCAGCCACCTCAGGAACATGAGTCAGTGACTGATTGGAACACGTGCACTTCTTTACTTCCCACTGGTTGCAGGTGCTAAATGTCAAACTGACATTTTTTGAATCACAGTGAAAATTATTTAGGAAATTTTGTGACACTTATTGAAACACTGTGAACCGGAACTGTCACATCCCAGGATAGAAAATGGTGAGTTTTGCCCCACGAGCTTTACTTAAAGAAACAGTAACACCCAATTCTTGCTCATTTCTTCAAGTTTGCATTGCCATACCTTACTCATGCCCAGTCATGGGTTTTATTAAAACATACATGTATGCAATATATTTTGAGATAGTGTTTGTGTCTACCCTTCCCTCAATTATTCTCTCTGTCCTATTCCTGCAATCTCTTCCCCTAACAGACCCTACAGTTTTGGTTGTGAGCCAAGGACCTATGAGGGTGAACACTGAGTCACCTGAGCTGAACTGGAGACAGTATCTTCCAAGTGTGTTGCCTGATGCCAAAGAAGCTAAAGAGGCAAAGTCTTGTGTGAGTATGCACTGTGGGAGAAAGCTTTGTTGAAAACATTTACAGAAAAGTAAGAAATCAGGGAGAAGTGAGAGAAATTCCCAAGAGGAAAAATGGCTGATGGACTTCTTTGTTTAGGGTTTTTTTTTTTTGTTTGTTTGTTTTTTTTTTTTAAGAGCATCAGGGCAGACACTGGGCAAACTGCTGTGAGAATGGGTAATGCTCTGGGAGATCATGGGCTGAGCCAGTGAAGGGTCCATATGTTCTACGTATTCCTGGCCTAACCAGGATGACTGCCACAGTTCATGTGCTCCCACCCAGTTAAGCATAGTTGAAGCCTCCTCTGTCCATCTCTAATCCTATTTTGTTAGTTATTGACCTTGGTCAATAACTTAGTTCTTGGTCACTTGGCTGGCATTGCCGTCCCCGACTTTTCAGGAATTGCAAAGGTTGTTAATTACCCAGAGCAAAGGGCAAGTAAAAACAGAGAGATCTCAAGCAAAGAGGTACTGGAAAATTCCTAGCATTGTGCCTTAAACATGGCGGCATGTGGGTTGTGAATGTTGATCTTCTGGGTAATCCCTTGCTTGAAAAGTGATAATTCATCTCAGAGAACAGAGCCTGAGAAATGTATGGCTCCTCCAATAATTCTAGATTTTCACAAACCAAGATAACCAGAGCCATAGACATGGAAGCAGTGATACTATCTTCAGTCTTTACATCGCGTGCCTCTTTACTAGTTTTAATTTGTAGTAGTGGCATTATACCACCGACAAACCACAAGAATTCAGGAATGAAATGCAGACTCTTCACCTGGAAAGATTCCTAGGCTCTGCAGGACATGGGGTGGCCACCATTGCTCTTAAAATCAAAGGGAACTAAATCTCTTCTGGAGAAAAGAAAGTGTTTTGAATCAAAGTAGTACAATATTTTTTTTACAGTTTACTTTCTATAAAAATGGCAGAGAAGTATCTTACTATGGAATTATTAGGGTCAAAGTCTGGGTCCTAGAGACCTTGACAAACTAAACGTGTCCACCCATTGTTAGCAGGTAAGTGATAGTCAAAAGCAGAGGAAAGAGTTATTCAAAGATGGTTGGTGACCTTCAAGTACATCTTCAAGGTCTTAGCATAAGGTTTAGATTTAAACAGGCTGCAGTTTGTGTGTGTGTATGTACTTTGTATTATATATTGTATAATATGTATATATCTACACTATGTATGAATATATAATGTATATGCATATATATACACACACACACACATTAAACAGTACTGGTCAAGCTAGGTCTTGTTCATAATTGGTCAGTCATTGTTTCTGCTCTTGTGCAAGGTGCTGGCTGTCACAACTGCGTGAAATTTCTTTCCAAGAAACAGTTCCTCCTCCGTCTGCCAGGAGACTTTAGCTGTTTCCTTCTCCCAGAATTACACTCCTGGAAGAATTCCAATTTCATGAAAACTATTGTTTCAACAGTATGCTAGCTAAAAACAAAGACCCCAGTGTCTGTCCTCAGTACACCTTTCCTCCTGTGAGCTCAGTTACAGTTGCGTGCAGGGACCC
>NW_022196902.1:17525445-17528003 GCF_008632895.1 Mastomys coucha
GTTGCGTGCAGGGACCCCAGTGTCTGTCCTCAGTACACCTTTCCTCCTGTGAGCTCAGTTACAGTTGCATGTAGAGAAAAACAAGTCACACTTATTCAAAGTGATTTTCATTATGAATGACTTCTCTGTTATTCAAATAAAATTGGAATTGGACATAAAGAAGAGTCATCTTGAAGTTTAGCCAAAAGGCCCTAGCTGGTGAAATGCTGGGTTTATTGCATTAAGAGTAACCACCAAGCACAGATATCAAAAACAGTGATTAGTCAATCTTTTACCAGAGTCTGTGGTATTTTGAAATTCAATTGAAGATGAAAAAATTATGCAAATCTCATTGAGAATCACTGTCAAATAGTGAACCAAATTATTAGAAGGTCTATGACTATGAACCAGGTCCCAAATGTATCTCCATCTTGAAAACTGGATGTATTACGTATTGCTGGTGAAATCTGAAATTAGACAGACACTGAAAAACAGCTTGCCAATTTTCCAAACATTTACATAAAGGATGAATCTATGATCCCCCCAATCTACTCCTGTGTATACTCCTGAATGTATCTATACATTCAGCACAATTGAAAATAGAACTTAAGTAGGAACTTGTCTACCAGTATTCATAAAAGTTAGTTCATTAAAACAAAACAAAGCAAAACAAAAAAAACAGAGACAGAAGGATCTCTGTGATTGCAGGACAGCCTAGTCTACAGAGTGAGTTCCAGGACAGCCAGGGCTATACAAACAAAAAAACAAACAAACAAAAAAACTCAAAAAGTTAGCTAGTTCATCATAACCAAGAGGTGGAAAGCATCCTCGGCATCCATCAACAGATGAATAACAACTGAAATGTGGCATACACACAAGCAGCATTACCCAGCAATCACGTTCTACATACGCTCCATCTTAAAATCCCCGAGGTAATTAAATTATGAAGAGAAAATATTCACTTTTACTCAGCCTGGGAGGTCTCATCCTACAATCGGGCAGATCTGTTGCTGTGGACCCCTGGTGGACATGTTGGATGGTAATTGTGAAGAAGGCCAGAGTGGAGGGCACTGGTTACCTCAAGGACAGGATGAAAAGCAAAAGAGAATGGGAAGGTAGTTAGTCCTATAATGCCCTTTGAAGGCGTGTCTTCAGTACCTCTCATAAGGTTCCACCTCTTAAGGGATCATACTATCTGTGCTGGTTTGAGTCTGCCTAGCACAGAGACTGGCACTATTTGGAACTGTGGCCTTGTTGAGTAGGTGTGTGGCTGTGGGCATGGGTTTGAAAACTCTCATCATAGCTGCCTAGAAGCCAGTCTTCTCATAGTAGCCTTCAGATAAAGATGTAGAACTCTCAGCTCCTCCTGCACCATGCCTGCGTAGACACTGCCATGCTCCCACCTTGATGATAATGGACTGCACAGTAAGCCAGCCCCAATTAAATGTTGTCCTTATTAGACTTGCCTTGGTCACAGTGTCTGTTCACAGCAGTAAAACCCTAACTAAGACAGCATCTCTCAACAATGCCACCTAGTCACCATGCCTTTTCTGCTTGGACTCAAAGAAGACATTCAACATCCAAGCGTAACAATGGTTGACCCTTGAGAACATCATGCTAACTAAAGTAAGCCAGGCAAAAAGAATAGATATTCTTTAATTTCTGTCATTTGAAACACATTAAAATGGGCAAATTCATAGTGATGAAAGGGGGAATTAACGATTACACGCATGGAAGAAAAGGGAGAGAGAGCAGCCCCTCAGTGCCAAGGTGCTTGGCAGAGGGCACGGACTCTGCCTTGACAAAAGGTCTTAGAAACATGCCCTAGTGAGAAACACTAGAACCTTGAGAATTAACTGGCAGCTTGAAACCAAAGATAGTCAAGGTAGAGAAATGTATGTCCTACTTATTTTCTTATAATTCAGGAAACATTCGTCCCTGCCTCTGTGTTGCATTTCTTTTTTTTGTTTTGTTTTGTTTTGTTTTGTTTTGTTTGTTTTTTGTTTTTAGATATTTTCTTTATTTATATACAAATTTCTCCTTTCCCAGTTTCCCCTACAAAAAACAAACAAACAAACAAACAAAAACATCAAGAACAAACCCCTGTTGCCTCCCCCTTCCCCATGCCTGCCACCCCACCCTCTCCCACTTATTGGCCCTGGCATTCCCCTACACTGGGGCACAGAATCTTCACAGGGCCAAGGTCCTCTCCTCCTATTGATGATCGAATTTGCAATCCTCTACTATACACATGCTGCCAGAACAATCAGACCCACCATGTGCAGTCCTCGGTTGGTGGTTGAGACCCTGGGAGCTCTGAGGGTACTAGTTAGTTCATATTGTTGTTCATCCTAAGGGACTGCAACCCCCTCAGCTCCATAGGTCCTTTCTCTAACTACTTCATTAGGGACCGTGTACTCAGTTCAATGGATGTCTGTGAGCCTCTACATCTGTATTAGTCAGGTACCTCTCAGAGCCTCTCAGGAGATAGCTATATTTAGGCTGGTTTGCCCTTCCTTCAGTCTCTGCTTCATAGTTAATCTCTGCAACTCCTTCCATGGGTATTTTGTTCCCCCTTT
>NW_022196902.1:17529539-17531250 GCF_008632895.1 Mastomys coucha
ACCAGAGGTTCCTTTATTATTGAGAATAGTTTTGGCTATCCTGGGTTTTTTGTTGTTCCAGATGAATTGTTGCATTTCATTTTAACCATGGATTTCAAATGAGAAGTAGAAAAGGCACCCAAAGACAGCCCTGCACTACAATACTTATCTCATCAAGTCAAACTAGCCAGTGAGAGTGACAGACTTCTATGATGTTCCCTCTCTGAGTTGAAAGTGCCACAAGTAACATTCATCAGCTCTTTTAACCACACACATGATTGTACTTAGTTAATGATGTATTTGTCACTAGACCATTCACAGAGTGGTGGCCAAATGATTTTTCAGGGTTTTTTATTTTGGTTTGTTTGTTTGATTGATTTTTTTGAGACAGGGTTTCTCTGTGTAGTCCTGACTGTCCTGGAACTCACTCTGTAGACCAGGCTGCCCTTGAACTCAGAAATCTGTCTGTCTCTGCCTCCCAAGTGCTGGGATTAAAGGCGTGCGCCACCAGGGTAGGCTTGTCAGTGTTCTTAAGTACTTGCAACTTTTCTTTCTAGTATTCTAAAATAAAGTCTGTTTTCCAAATATGTAAGCAGAGCATAGCACCAGTTGCTCTGGCTAACTGGAATGCAAATAGGGAGCGAAGGAGCCTACAAAGGCTTGACACAGGCAACAGACAGTGGTGCCACCATTTTATTGGATGAGTTATCACTCTGTCCCTTTTTCTGTCCATACCTTGATGGTCTCCTTTCCACCTGTTGTATTGTAGCAATGTGTGCGTGTGCGTGTGCGTGTGCGTGTGCGTGTGTGTGTGTGTGTGTGTGTGTGTGTGTGTGTGTGTGAAGGAGCCTAGTTTTTATTTTGCTAATATAAGAGCACTGTTTGTCAAGAGATTTTTAAATAGTAACTGTGCGTTTACTTTTAACTTAAAAACAACATATTTTTACTATAATGACTTTAGAAGAAAAAACTTGTGGAAGAAAAACAAATTACCAGTAAGTTTCCCACCCAGAAATAGTAACAGTGTTATGGCATATGAGATGAAATAATTAATTTTATTTGAAAAGGATCATGCTTAACTTTTCCTCATTATGGAAGAAATAATTTCTCTTTAACATGTATTTGGATAACCACAAGATACTTAAAAGGACAACACTATCACTGGAAGACACTCATCATAACCATTTAGTTGTGCCAAAGGCCCTCAGTGTAAAAAAACTGTAGTATGAGAAGTTCTGTTACTGACATTTTGTAAACCAGGAAACTACTGGAGAACCTGGAGTGGCCTCATCCAAGATCTGGGTTCTCAGTGGTTTAGAAGAAGAAATATTTGAAAAGAAGAGAGCAGGGCTATGTGAAAAGAGTCAACATGGCATTGAGACTGCAGGGCCTATCCTGGGGATACTTTGACGGAAAAGCACAAAGTTAAGACAGACCAAAAATGCTGAAGCAGGAAGCCACATGTTTGTGCCTCAGCATGGGGCTGGAAATCAAGGTTATGCCTCTATGTCAAAATGGCTGGTGTTTTCCTGGCTCTCTGCCTTTTTTTCTATGACTTTAAAGAGCACAGATCCCTACAGCCTGTGTTTTCTGAAAACAAAGTTGCTTTATAAAGGAGAGCAAGTTCTTGGAAGGAAGATTCCATTATAACCCGTTACACTACAGCATGCCCAGGACCCCAGTGTCATTTTGACTCCCTTGCAGCTACCTTTGTCTTGATCTGGTTGTCATC
>NW_022196902.1:17531280-17554906 GCF_008632895.1 Mastomys coucha
ATTTTGACTCCCTTGCAGCTACCTTTGTCTTGATCTGGTTGTCATCTTAGCCTGTTGCATGCCCAGGCAAAGGTTTCACTTTCTCAGTCAAACTTAATTTTTATTTTTTCAACCTTTTCTCTGTTCTTATACTGACTCAAGAAATCCCTAAAAATACTCAGCACAGGGACATTTTTTTCAGTTCTTTAGATTGTTAGTCTAAGATTTTAATGTGGTATCTCTTGGTTACTTTAATTTGAAGTTTAAAATTATTAGTGAAGTCCAAGTTTTTCCATATTGTCTTGTTCATTTTAAAGACTCAAAGAGCTATCTCACTTGAGAGATGGAATGGGAGTCAGAGAAATTGGCATGGGTTCAAGGCCAAGTTAGGCACCATGGTAATTTCTAGGATAATTGGAGCTGCACAGTAAGACCCTATCTTAAAGAAAATATAAAATAAAATAATAAAACAAAATATAGATAAGAAATGCATTTACACTACAACATGTAAAATAAATGAAAGACCTGAAATTTTTTTCATTGTACCATAGGCAGTTTTTCATTCAATCATCTCAGCTCTTTATGTTATAAAATATTATATATCAAAATCGTGAGTCTTTGTCACATTAGCATTAATACTCCAATGCTTTCTAGGGCATAGTTCAAAAAAGTCTTTGAGCAGTTATTTGTGAATGTCTCAATGAACCTCACAACCTGTGCTTGAGGACAAGAAATTGAAAACATATTTCACTAATGTATATTTCTGTCACTGCTGGGGTCCAACCTCAACACAGGACTAGAGTTCTCAACTGGAAGCAGGGATATCTGGAAGGTTCATAATAAATATGCACAGACTACTTTTTGGGTACAAGCTGACAGGCAGTTTTTCAAGACTTAAGGTTTCTCTCTCTTCTCTCTCACCCTCTGCTCTCTTTCTCTCTCTCTCATTCACTCCCAGCTTGAGGCTGCACACACTCTGCTTTTCTCCTGTGCACTTTTCTTTTCTTGAACTCTCATGCTCATACATACCTCTGTGTGTTCCCCTTTCACTCTCACACACACTCTTCACACATGTCTCACATTCTCCCTTCACTCACTCTTCACATGCTCTTCTCATGCTCTCTCTCACTCTTCATTCGCCCTCCACATTCCCCTCACATACTCCTCACTTGCTCTCTCCATGTTTACTACTCGCTCTCCACATTTGCTCTCTCCATGCTCTCTAGCCTTTCTTTTTGCCCCAGCCTTTTATTGATACTCTAAAAGCAGATTTTAAAAAAAGACATTGTATAATCATTGCCAAATCAAATTAAAAAAAATAACCACATCCCACAAAGAATCAAAAATTACAATTGTTTCCCAAAGTTTCAAGCTTCCCTATTCCCAGGCCTATAGCCAACATAATAATAATTGAAAACTTATCATTATTTAAACTTAAATTTATTATACTTCAGAGTTCAGAGCTCCGAAGCCAGCTACTTGCAATTTTCTTGTGAAGCTCTAATGATAAATGACATGGGCAAAGCTGCCAGGCAGTGGCCAGAAAGAATGAAGTTAACCCTTAACTCAATAGTTCCGCTAGCTTTCTGAGTTTGCACATTGCACACATTGATTCTCCTAAGAGTTCCAGTGTTTTGACTTAGTTTCACTAAGATAAGATTTTACATATTCAATACTTGCTTATTCAGGAACCACTCTCAAATGTTATGCAGCTTATTTCGTAACTTCAATAGCTCTTTTCTTTTCTTGGGGTCCCAAAGTTGGCTCTATTTCATTTTCTAATAATTTCTTCAAACTTTCTTTTGCAAGTCAAGCATTAATCTGGAACTACCACTGTGCAGTTATTACATTGTTTTCAAGATGAGGACACACAGCATGCACCTGAGCCATTAGGACTGTGTTGTGCCCCATGCCTCATTTTTTTTAATTGTTTAAGAATCATTACATCAAGGAACATCTAGTTTCACAGAATTCACCAGAGCAGAAGGAGAAAGAAGTAATAAAGTCAGATATAATAGAATAATTATGCACACCAAGGCCAACTGAAAAGCAGTCATGCACAAATGAAATCTATACAACTGTTGTCCAGGGCTAACCTAAGGTTAGGAGAAATGGGAACAACTGGTTTTTTGTTTGTTTGTTTGTTTGTTTAACTTTTATTGCATTATAATGAGAAAACTTACATGATTTCAATTTATCTGAATTTGTTAACATTTAAAAGCATATTTTAAGTAAGTAGAATTAAATCACATTCTTGTTTTGTACCTTTTGTACCCCAACTTCTCCCAGAGACCCCCCTTCAATACCTGCAATATCTTTTTTGTCATATTCCTTAAAAATTTATAAAATATTATAACAATAAAAATGAGTGTTATAAAAGTTGTTTGATATAAAACAACAATCAATTGAACAGTCTTATGTAGATGCTTGTGTACAGCAATACTGAAAATACATTTTCTCAATATAAATTTTAAATAACTCAGAACATATTAACTGTATATTTCAAAATAATACATCACTACTAGTATTTTCTTAAATGAACATACATATATAAAGTCTTTTTGTTTGTTTATTTGTTTTGTATTTAGTAGAGTTTAAAATCTTGGCTCTTACTGTAGTACAAGCCCAAAATAAGAACAATTTTTAGTCATTGGAGTTCATTTTAATAAGGCTGTACTTCAATGACCCTCACATCACCAAAGGACGTTACCTCCATCGTAGCTAAGCTGAGAGTTGACAGTTCTGCTGCACCAAGGAATGAATTGCAGGCACGATTTTTGGATACAGACTTCCTGCTATGGTCAAAACTATTTGACTTGAGTGAGTGACTTTATTCTCAGCCCACAGAGAACAGTTACATTCATTTAAGAAATGGTGTGTGTATTAAGATGGTCTATCCATAAAGTCATTCACCAACTGTTTCAATGAACAATGGTTCTGATTGGAGGGTGAATCTGGTTCATTAGCTGTGATAATTTGGAAAAGTATTCATCTCAGAGAAAGAGTAACTTATAAAGTCCTTTTCTTCAAACTTGATACAAGAACTACAAATGTCAAGCAAAGCATTCAGTCTCACTCTTTGTTGTTCTCTTTCCTACAAGCTACCTCCCAAGTTAATTGTCTATGTCTCCCTTGGGTATATAAATACTTTTGAAATATATAAGCTGTTCTGAAAACCATAGTATAGTGTAAAAACATGAAATAAACAATACTACTAATAGAGAGGCTGAATAGGAGAAGCAAGATTTCAAGACCCTTATGTTGTACACAGCAAGACACTGTCACAAACAAGCTGAAAGTGTATATAGATTGTAAAATATTGGGCCTATTTCTCCAAACACCAAATTAGAGAGACCATTAGATGACAATCAACAAATTTCTAATTCCTCATATTTTTAGATTTCAATTAGGATACATTGGTAATATTAATTTTCATATTAAGATACTAAGAAAAGGTAATTGTCACTTCCTGTTGTTTTTGTTGTAAGAGGTGGAATTAGATTTGTGTGGATTTGGGTGTTGTTTTGCTCTTTATCGGAACAACTCTTTTTTACAAAGAGCTGCCGCAGTCTACTGAGATGTCTCCATCCCAGGCCTACTGCAGACAGTCCCTTATTTCAGATGGCATGTCCCCTGGAGGGATGTGTCTCCTGCTTCTCAGGGTCCGGCGCCATCCTTTTCTATGAGGAGTGACTGCGGGCTTCTGAGTTGTCTCCATCCTGGCCTACTGCAGGCAGTCCCTGTCATTAAATGCTATCCCAGCATGCCATATGTTGATAGAAATAGGTTTGTCATGATTGCTGGTGGTAATGTGTTACTAATGACAAAATACCTACTTTGGATAACTGTTCCTTTTAAAAGAAAATTCTAGAAAATTCAGAGTTATATTTTACGCCATCTCCTAGCCAATCTTCAAGGAATGTGTGTGCTAGGGAGACAGTCAATGGAACTTAGACCACCATAGGTATGGTTCCTGGGACACACTGTAGGCTTTGTGTGAGAGATGTGTTTTGCATGTAGCCTAGTTGAATAAGTCATAGAAAAATTGCTGAGTCAAAAAACAAGAATACAGCTTAATTTAGGCCAATACTCAGTTCAAAAACATTCATTCTGACTTTTTTCATCTCCTGTTCTCTTTCTTTGCCTTGTGTGTGATATTTGAATAAGCAATCCCCCCCATAGGCTCATATATTTGTGTAAGTGTGAAATGAAACTACCAAATTAGGCCACTCCATGAGTGAAAAAGGAAAAGTTATTTAAGCTGCCAAGGCTGTCTCGGGGGGTTGGGAGTGTGTAGGGAGAGGTGAAGTGACAGTTTTACCAGGGCTTATGCTGCCTAGTGAAGTAGGTGAGTTAGCTGGGACAACCTGGGAACTAACACAGGGATTCAGTCTGAAGAAGGCATGCTTGAGTTAATAGAGAATTAGATGCCACTTCTGGAGGTGGGAAGGACAGGGTGTTAACAAGGGATGAAATGGCTTGTCTTGACAAACACACACCATATTACAGGGTTTCTGAGGAATGTCTAAGTAGCAACCATTTTGTCTACTTGGTCAGACTCTGGTCAGCAATGAGCCCAGACTGCCACTTAGGGCACTGTCAGTGACACTGCCATTTGGGAGTCAAGGGCCTGTACCTAAGAATTTGATCACTTGTTCTCCTGTGGGTGGCACTGTTTGGGGAGGTGCAGCTTTTCAGCATTGAGGCTGTGTAGCCTCACCTCTTTTCCAGTCTGTACTCCTTGCTTTCTGAGTGCGGGCAGAAATCCGATTTCTCAGCTTCCTGCACCAGCTGCTTCCTGCAGCTCCTTCCCTGTTATGGACTCTTGCTCTGAGACGGGAAGCTAACATAGTTTGTCCTATAAGTTGCCTTCAACCATGGTGTTTTGGCACAGCAAAGATCAAGTAATTGATACAGTGTGGTATAATTCACTTTCCATGTTATCCTTTGGGATGTGCTAAACTTGGAGACAATGCCACTGGTTTCAGGAGAGGCTAGACGTCTCTTACTGTGGCCCTCACCACAGTTTGCGATTTCAGCTGTGGCCCTCACCAGTTTGCGATTTCAGTTTACTTTCTCCCTCTTCTCTGTCATTCCTGTCACTTTGTATGTCCCAGCTTGCATCAGCTTTCCTTATGGATACCCTTTCTTATGTTGGATGGATGAGTGAATACAGAAAACATGGCACATGTGCACAGTGGAATCTTACCCAGCTGCAAAGAATGAAATAGCATCCACAGGGAAATCAGTGGAACTGGAGATCATTATATTAAGTGGAACAAGCCAGACTGAAACATAGATAACACCTGTGTCCTGTCATGTATGTAATATAATTTGGGGATTAATAGAATTTAGAATATGTAGGATTTAGACATATATGTGTATGTATATATATGTATATATGTATGTATATGAAATAGAAGATTACAAAAAGATTATAGGATAGGATAAAAAGAGACAGGTGGGGAAACAAGAGAGGTTGATGGAGTATATATGTCACAAAAGTAGAAACAAGACAAAACAGGTAAAATTTACTTTAATAACACAATGACTGACCTGTTCCTTTGTCTTTGGCCTCAAATACTTCTCATATTTAATGTCAATTTTCAGAGTTATGCTCTTCAAATATCACTAATACTCTGTTGTATAATGGATGACAACCTTTTAAGTCCAGGGTCACCAAAACATGATAAGAAAATGAATTAGAATTTTGTTAGGTTGACATGGACAAAGCAATGGTAGTGCTTCTTAATCTGTATCCATGAAAAGTTTTTGAGCCATCCCTTTCAATTTGATATTTTAATATAGATGGATTTGGCTTAAAATGAATATCGGGGGGTAAGAAAAGAGAAGACATGAGAAAGAAACAAAATAAGCAGTCTTCATCCACCAGAGGTAAATGTGGAAAGGTCTCTCTTGTCTTTTTCTCTCATCTCTAGTTTCATTGTATAAATAAAAAAAATAAAAACTATAAAAAGATATTAACCATGATGATTTAATATGCATATTCACCATGAGATGATTACCACAAACAAATTAATTAACATCTTTTAATTATCATTGTGTGCATGTCAAAAACATGTACAATCTATTTTCTTTGCGAATTTCAAGTAAGCAACTATTTCCAGCCATGGTATTCATGCTGTACATCAGAACCTCAGACCATGCTCACCACTGGACTGAATCTGTACCTCTGACAAGTGTCTATTCATCTTCCTGTACTCTCACGCTGTCCTGTCTGCACATGATGGCCCACCACCTCTTTTCACTGTTTTCCTCTGTGTCTTTTTCCCAAAAATATGACCTTAGCATGTCATAGAAATTAAATTTAAGTTGCTTTTACAGATCCATTAAATAAATTCAGGAAGATACTTGAATTGTTTTCCAAAGGGGAAATAAAATAAATATTGTAGGTAGGGGGAAGGAGGGAGGGGTGGAGGGAACTGGACGGGAGAGGAGATGGAGAGGGAGGAAGGAATCAGGTGTAGGAAGCAAGGGAGAGAGAACAGAAATTGGTGGGTATGGGGGGCACACCTCTAGGATGTGCCAGAGACCTGGGATGGGGGAGGCCCTAGGCTTTAGGGGTGACTCTAGCTGAAACTCCGGCAGTGGGGGTTATGAACCCTGATGTGGCCACTTTCTATAGTCATACAGGTCTCCCAGTGGAGGGAAAAGAACACCAACCCACCCACAAAACCTTCAACCCCAAATCTGTCTGCCTCCTTGATGTGAAGGGACAAGGAGAGAGCAGAGACTAAGGGAATGGCCAACCAATGACTGAGACTCATCTCATGGACGTGGACCAATCCCTGACACCATTAATGATACTCTGTTATGCTTGCAGACAAGAATCTAGCACAATTGTCCTCTGATAGGCTTCACCCAGTAGCCAATAGAAGGATATACAAAGACCTACAGCCAAGCATTAGATGGAGCTCAGGGGAGTCTTATGGAAATGTTGGGAGAAGGATTGAGGGACCCAAAGAATACAGGGACTCCACAGGAAGACCAACAGAGTCAACTAACCTGGACCTCTGGGAGCTCTCAGAGACTGAGCCACCAACCAAAAAGCATACAAGGGCAAGATCTAGACCCCTTGCACATATGTAACAGATGTACAGCTTGGTCTTCATGTGCATTCCCCCAACAACTGGAATCGGGGCTATCCCTGAATTAGTTGCCTGCCTGAGGATCCCATTTCCCTAACTGGGCTGCCTTGTCTGGCCTCAGGGAGAAAGGATGGGCCTAGTCCTGAAGTGACTTGATGCATGGGTGTGTAGGGGGGTCTGATACTCAGGGGGTCCCCTTCTCAGAAGGGAAGGGGCAGTGGGATGGGTATTGGTATGTAAAGTGACTAAATAAATGAATAAATAAATAAAATTAAAAACAAGTTCCATTTCAAAGGCACTGAGAGCAGAAGCTGATGCAGGGCAGGAACCTGGAGGCAGGAGCTGCTGCAGAGGCCATGGGTAGGTGCAGCTTATTGGCTTGCTCCTCATGACCTGCTTTCTTACAGAACTCAGGACCACCAGCCCAGGGCTAATCTCATGCACAATGGGCTGGGCCCTCCCACGCCAACCACTCATTCAGACAGTGCCCTACACCAGACCTTATGAAAGCATTTTCGCCTTTGAACTTTCCTTCTCTCAGGTGCTCTAGCTTGTCTCAAGTTCTTGTAACGACAGACAGCATATTATCTTTTTTTAAATTTCTTTTAGCCTTATGTAATATTTGGGTATATAGACATCACATTTATCTATCCCTCACTGAAATGCATCTCCAAGGTTGAGGAGAAAGCACAGTCAGGAAAGGGTTTGACCAAAAAACAAAACAAAACAAAACAAAACCATGAGGAACTGAGTTCAATCCCAGAACCACCTAAAAACCTAGGTGTCGTGGTATGTGCTTACAGTCCATCCACTGGGGACGGGAAGCAGGAGGGTTCCCATGCTCCCCTGCTAACTAGCCTCACTGAATTCACAAGCTCCAGGCCAGGGAGCTCTTGTCTCATAAAGAAAGTGGATGACCACTGAGGTATGACTTCTGAACTACATGAACGCGCACGTGCACACACACATACACACACACACACACACACACACACACACACACACACACGCATGCACATGCATAGAGGAATACACATGTACCTATACATGAACAAGCAAAAGGCAAATTTAAGTCTCAAATTTTTGCCATGAAAAATGCACAATCAATTCCCCTTATACATGTTTTCTGGGCTCCCGATCATGCTTATGAAAAAGCAGAATCGTTAGATTGGAAATTTTCTTTATTTTTTCAGAATTTTTTTAATTAAAGAGGAAAAGTTAGAAGTGCATCTCAACCTTCAACAAAATGAAGAATTTCAATTAATTACAATGTCAGAGAAGACAATTGTTTTGGACACATGAGAGAATAAAATTTGCCTTGACTTTATTTTTGTATTTTATTTAATATTTATATAGGTATATAACATTTTAGAACAAATTCTCCCCTCTAATTCCCTTTCTGTCCTCATGATCACTTTCCCTCACAACTGAATATGTTCTCCCCTCCCCACTGAGTCCATCTGGTGCTCCCTGTGTGAACATGGGATGGAACCTCCCCACTGAGTCCATCTGGTGCTCCCTGCATGAGCATGGGATGGGATGGGACCTCCCCACTGAGTCCATTTGGTGCTCCCTGTGTGAACATGGGATGGGACCTCCCCACTGAGTCCATCTGGTGCTCCCTGTGTGAGCATGGGATGGGACCTCCCCACTGAGTCCATCTGGTGCTCCCTGCATGAGCATGGGATGGGACCTCCCCACTGAGTCCATCTGGTGCTCCCTGTGTGAGCATGGGATGGGACCTCCCCACTGAGTCCATCTGGTGCTCCCTGTGTGAGCATGGGATGGGACCATCTACTGGATGGGTAGCTTCTTGGGGCCAGCATCCCTGAGGAAAACTGTCTCTCCATTCTCCAGAATCCATCATTACTAATATCTCATCAGATAGAGTTGAGGCCTTGTGAGCCCCTTCCCCATCTGTGCTGGGATTTTTGGCTACCTTGATCTTCTGCAAGTCTCATATACACAGTCGCAGCTGCTGTGAAAACATAGACTCAGCCATGCTGTCATTTCTGGCAATACTGTTTCGCTGCAGGTGTCAGTACCCCTAGATAATGCAAACTCTCTGTCCCTACTTTTTCAAAAAGAATTATTTATTTTATGTATGTATGTATGTATGTATGTATGTATGTATGTATGTATGTTTGTATACACTGTAGCTGTATTCAGATACACCAGAAGAGGGCATTGGTTCCTATTACAGATGGTTGTGAGCCACCATGTGGTTGCTGGGAATTGAATTCAGGACCTCTGGAAGAGCAGTCAGTGCTCTTAATCGCTGAGCCATCTCTCCATCTCTCTCTGTCCCCGCTTTAGGGGGAAAATGTGCTATGTATGTCCTAGTTAAGGCTGAGCAATCAGCACACTGCTATAAAAGAAAGCTTCTTTGATGAGGCTTGAGAGACACAGTGATCTATGTGTCTAAAGATAAGATCTTAGTGGTTAGTTTATTACTATTTCCATTTAATTGAATAATAGTATTAGGTTCTTCTTTCCAGCCTGTGACTAGCCAGCACAGGTTTCTGGCCAAATTAATGGTACCAGACATGGGTTCCATCCTGTGGAGTGGGTTTTAAATCTAATCAGAAAGTGTTGGTTAGTCCCATAACAACTGTTCTACCTTTGCACCAGTGGGCATATATGGCCAGACCATTTCCTTTTGCAGCTCATAAGTTTCACAGCTGGATAATACTGTTAATGGCTTTTTCTTCCCAGTATAGTAGACGGCACCGTCTATCACCATGAAAATGGCCAGTAGGGATGAAGCTTCTAGGTCAATACCCCCTTGAGTTTTTCCATGTCCAGTGACTAAAGCATGTGGTATCTGGGTCTTCAGCAATAGAATAGGGTTTGGCTATTAAGTTCCAGAGAGTAACCAAGAGTAAAGTTATTATTTGGGGGAGTTTATGGAACCCCCACTGATAAACAACTAGAAAAGAGAAAATTTATTCCTAGCACTAGGCTTTTTATTTGATAACCAATAATGACTGGATGAAACAGTGTATCCCTATTATAGGGTAAGTAAGTATTTACACATACATATGTATACATATGTATGTGCAAATATATATATATATATATATATATATATATATATGTAAGTCTCTACCAAATTTACTCAACATAAACAATTTTTCCTGTGGGAATTATATCAGTGGTACTATTTCTAGCAGTCATAAATTCCTATCTTCCCAAAGTTGGACAATATTCTAAATAAAACTAAATTCTTATGTTATTCTCACAATGTTCTTACAATTGGACAATATTCGATATTCTAAGAACTAAATTCCCAGGTCTTAGTGGGTACTTGTTTACTTACTGGTGTAATCAGCTGCCTTCTTGCTTTGATTCAACTTTGAAGTTTGCTCTGCGTCATCTGTTTGCTTTCAGATGAGAAAGACGCTCACTGTTTGTACTTTGCAGAATATGATGGCTCAGAGAGAGCAAGTGTTTTTCCTAAGGTCACAGGACAAGTTAGGTCCCAATTCAAACCACTCTGACAGACTTCTCAAGACTGGCCAGTTGACTTTAACCCTGCCACATACCACCCTTGACCTCCTGATCTATGGCAGCTGTGGAAAAGAAAGAAATGTGAAATGGAATGTTTAGAAGACCCAGCACGAGGTTCAGATGAGACACTTTCCTCAAACTATGCTCAGCAGAGCCCACAACCCTTTGTAAGCTATGGAGGCTTTTCTGTTGGGATTGAAGTACCTGAACAGCCTTTAGAAGTATGCACTACAATCACTGTTGTTTGATATGTAGGAATGGAGTTAAATGGCCCTATGTGATCAGATGAGAAAGAGTTAAAAGCAAGAAATGTGCTTCAAGTACTTCAGAGTTAAGGGAGGGTCAGTAAGACATTTATAAAATGCTTTGTGAGAAAATGAAAGTGGATATTAAGAAAATAGTTCCCCCCTTTCTTATTTCCCTAGATTAGTTTTTATTGCAGCACAAAGCAGAGTCAATGCCAGGGACCTTACATTATGCTGAACCTTTTGTCTTTCCACAAGAAAAAACAGGCCACTGTCTCATTTGCAGACGTCAAGTCATCTCAAGAATTGACTGGCAGAGACTCTAGCCTGGGCTGACACACTCGGCAGGACAAGTGTTCACGTCAAGCAGGAAGAGGCTTCCCCTGGAAGTCTTTTGGTTGTGCTTGCTGTGATAAAAGAGTTCTCAGCCAAAGGAGACACCTTCACCTCTAAACGATGAAGTGAGTTGTCTACAAACATTTTGAATGCACGGAGCCTAGGATAATTTCCTGCATACTTGGATAACTTGCTCTCTTGGTTTTGTTTGTTTGTTTGTTTGCTTCCTGCTTATGAAAATCTAGTCTAATATCCACCTTGCAATCCTGATACCTCCTTGTCTCGTTGCCTGCCAAAGATCCAGGAAACAAAAATGGCGACCTGAAGGAGGATCAGCATCCTTAAGGCAAAGAGACCCTGTGGCTGGAGAGTATACCAGGGGAATTCTACACATTGCCAAACCTCAGGGTCCAAAGCTTGACCACAGGCAGAGGAAGGAATACCAGGACTTATACGACAGTTAATGCACAAAAGAACAGACTTAAGGCTATGCTCAATACTTGCTGCAGCAGTGGGTGTCTGGAGGACACTGAACTGTTAAATCCTGAAGTTCCCAGACACCACTCTAAGGAAGAGCCCCAAGGAAGCAGCTAATCTAACAGAGAATCATCCGCATGCTGTGAGCTATCTGCAAAGACGCTTAAATCACTGGATTGGATGGATTTGCTGATATGCCCAAATTACAATTTTCCCATCAAACAAGGGAGCTTTGAAGTAAGATTAGATCCAGCTTCAGATGAAAGTACCTACATCCTCTTTGCTTATCCGATTGAAGTGTGATAATTTTTAAAGCAACATCTGTTTAAGTGGAATGTATGTGTACACATGGAAGCCAGAGAATAACCACAGTTGCCATTCTCAGAGACAACACCCACCTTCTTTTAGATATGGCCTCTCATGACCTAGTGCTCACCAATTAGGCTAGACTAACTGGCAGCTAGTTCCAGGAATCTTCCTGTCTTTGCTACAGCCGCACAGAGTGGCTGAAAGGGCACATCATAACACCCAACCTTGGGTCTTGAGATGCAACACAAATCTTTGCCACTTTACCAACTACACTGTCCCTTCTGTCCCAGAAGCATAGTCTGGGACAGACTATATCTTAACTATAAATTCACTGGAGTCACAGAAAACAAATATAGCTGCTAGAGAGGACAGAACCCTCTGAGTGGATGAGTGTGGCTATCAAGAATTGAAACCACTGAGACAGGTTCTGTTATTATTTTGTTAATTCAGTGTGATGTCATATTTACTGTCTCATGAAAGCCTTTTATGTGCTTGCGTAATAGCCCATTCTACTCTTGCTAATTCATTTTTACATCAATGTTTTTAAGCTTGTTCTTATATTTTATTTCCTTAGGACAGTTTGATAGGATGAACTTTTGATGTCTAAGGTCTGAAATGTCTAGCCACACCTCATCATAAAAATTCCTACACTTCATAGAACAGCACTAATAAATATGACAATCCAAAAATACTCCAAAAACTCTCACGATGAAATTGCTATGATAGATTTTGCAATTCAGTACAAATTGATATAGCTTTCTGCTTTAAGCTATTTAATGTTTAAAATTCACAGTTGTGATTTGATTGTATAGAATGCTTTTAAGCATCATACCAACAGACAAAGCTGTGAGCTCATGGACTTTTTTAAGTATCTGACTAAATTCTCCTCCTACCTTAGACTTTGCTATAAATATCTGTGAATTCAATGAAGTGAAGATGCTTTATAGTAGAGCAGTGTTTCTCAACCTTCCTAATTCTGCGACCCTTTAACAGAGCTTTTCAAGTTGTGCTGACCCCCAAACATAAAATCATTTTTCCTTGCTACTTCATAACTATAATTTTGCTATGGTTGTGAAAAGGTTGTTCATCTCCCAAAGGGGTCAAGAGCCACAGGTTGAGAACTGCTGCATTAGAGAAAGCATTTCCTCCTAAAGTAAAACACTGCCTTGTTTAAACACAGAGGAGTTTGCAATATAAGAGAAGATGAAGTTCCGGTACCCAAGGAAGCTTAAGCCCTTGAAGGCCTACTGTGAGGCATAGTTGAGCTCTGAGAGAGTGCCGAGCCTGTTGAGGAGGGAGAAAGCATTGTACAATGAGCACACTACCTTCTTTTCCCCACAAAAGAGGCATTCTGCCTTGTTCTTTGAAGCTACAGTGAACTTTGAAGTTCACTGTGTATTTGTTGAATTAGTTGTAGAACAATAGAAATCCCTATAGTATGAATCTATAATTTTACTTAGCTCATATAAAAGACACACAAACCAGATATTTTATTTATAAGCCATATGCCTAGATTGGGCAGATTTGGAGCTATTCTAACTTATTTCCCAGCTACAAAGTCCCTTGCTACTTGCTGTTTCTCTTGGCCATATGCTCATGGTCCATCTCCTCTCATAGTGGCCTATCTCTATGTCCTTTCTTCTGCCTTCTCTCTACATGCAAGCTCCTCACTCGATAATCAAGACTCACTTTTCTTTCTCCACTGCCCAATCACGGGCCTTTTATTGACACTTAAATTAGAGAGCACTGTTCACAAAGCATCACTTGCATAGCATCTCGTGGTGAGATCAGCTCATTAGGGGAAATCATCAGCTTATTAGGGAAATCATATCTTGAGAAGCCAGGATTTGCACTAGAATACAAGCAGCATCAGACCTACCAATCACAAATCTCTGTTTAAGGGTGGCAGCCACTCATGATGAGGTACTTTATAAGGAGCTGGCTAGTCACTGCTCAAGTTCAGACACAGGGAAACATTGAACAGAAAGTGGAGTGAATGAGAAACATTCCAACGGATGCCTTTGACCTTTGATCTCCTTGTGGTAATAAGGTCAACTGTGCTAATAGAGTCGGGGAAAGTTGATTCTTCCAATGCCTCTGCTTCCTGTCATCTTGCATAGCTACACATTTAATGTATTGTGATTTGTAGAAACAGTGGGGATCCAGGCCCTAAATTCATCAGGACTACCTTTAACCTCTGTCGAATGTGAGCAGTCACAGCACTGACTTTGCGGTGACCTGGTGTTGAGTGGGAACAGCATATGGAGCACCAGCCTAGCCCCCCAGATATCAGGCAGCATCCTGCATTACGGTGCTCCCCAGATGTCAGGCAGCATCTCACATCATGGTGCTCAGCGGGTGCTACTTACTCAGTCCTGTCTATAGACCAACTCTTAAATATCACAAAATACTAATTTTTAAAACTCAAATATTTGCTTCTGACAACTAAATTCTCACAAAGTATCACAGAAACATGTAGAAAACTTAGGCACCTAAGAAGTGTTGCTTCTGGAACTTTCCAGAAGTGCCGCCATCTTCCACTTATAAGCATACACACTGACAGTGTCATTTGCTTTTACAAAGATAACCTGTCCTTTTTAGGAAACAAGAAAGTTAGTCTCTTCTCTCTCTGTATTTTTACCCAATCATTTATTGGATATTCCATGAACTGTCTTTATCAAATTTGTTCTTGATAAATTACAAATGTGGCTTCTTAGGCTAATGTTAATTGCAGTGGTTTATTTGGTAAAAAGTGCTCCCAAGAAAAGAATTGCTAAGGACAAGGTTAGACATGACGCCAGCGTGCTCTGCCTTGCTTATCGATCTTCAGCCTGAGATATTGCCAGCTGGTTTTAGACATGAACTGAACTTTCTGAATTTAACGTTAGGTATTGATTTTAATAGTGAGCTAGCTCTTTATCAGTGCAGTGTCAGAGTCTCGGAACAGACTTCTTGTGGTGTGATGATAGTGAAGGGTAAGACCTGAGCCCCCGGACTCGAAGGATTTCTGAGAACGTTTGGATGTGCTGTGTCAGGAATGGGGCTGTAAGCATTCCTGTAAGTGAACCAGCTTGAGTCACTGTCACACAACAGAAATTGTTTTCCTGGAGCCTGGTCTGGCTTCTATTTATAGAGATGAAGGAAGTACAAAATGAAAGTTGCCAAAGCACAAGCTATAATTTTGGGAAATAAGTGACTTTTTCATTTTACTTGAGACTACAACTTACTCTGTTAAGCAAAGGCATATTTTGCAAGTACAGTCCATATTCAATAAAAAGTTTACATTTTAAGCTTCTGAGAGTGTATTAAGAATTTCTCTTAATGACATGAGAGAGACTTCTTAACCCTGATGTTGAAGTTTTCTTAAGGAAAATTATATTTACTCAGCTTTCCTATCTTGAGTTACATGGACATCCCCTTTTAAACATGTTTAAGTTAGATCTACTACATGTAAACAAAAATCTAAAACTTTTAGGTAAGGTATAAAGAATCAATATATATTTAAAGTTTTATTACATTTTATAACTGCTATCTTATGTGTAATAGTCTATAGTTCACTTTTTAGTCCAATTTTGTTGCTAGGGTTCATTCCTAGTTTTTCAAAAGACTATGATTTATTTGCTTCAACTTCTCCATAATATTTTCTTGCTTGAGGATATTTCAAAGTATTGAGCTATGATTTTGCCTGCAGGTGTTTTGATTCTTACCAGTTTTAATATGCTTTTTGGCTGGCTGGCCAGCTGGCTATAACCATGCTTTAACAACACATAATTTGTCTCTGAAATGTTGTAATCTGTGTTTGTATTTTAGCCATTTGAGTCATGTGTTTAGCCTCTTGAGGTGTGGTATTTTTGACATTCGCTATTTTCTAACTGGTTGTATTAGTCAGGATTAACTAGAGTCACAGAATTATGGAATGTCTCTTTATATTAAGGAAATTTATTGGAGTGACTTACAGCCTACAGTCCAACTAACCCAGTTATGGGCAGCTATGAATGGGAATTCCAAGAATCTAGTAGTTGCTCAGCCCCACAAGGCCAGTTGTTTCAGCTGGCCTTCTGGAGAAGTAGGTTCCAACAGATGTGCTGGCAAGTAAGTGCAAGTAGCTGAAGAAGAGTGAGTCTTCCTTCTTCCAATGTCGTTATGTAGGCCTCCAGCAGAAGGTACAACTGAGAGTGATGGTGTGTACCAGTACAACTGGACCTAAGCTGTTCTTTGCTTAGAACTTGCTCTGTCCCAGGCTGGCCCTGAGCTAGGAGATCTGCTTGCCTCTGTCTCCTAGGATTAAAGGCATGTGCTACCTTTCCTGGGCCAAAGTTTTTCATAGCCACTCTGCCTGAAGAACTGGATCCCAGATGTGCCCTCCATTTCTGGATTGTAGTTCATTCTAGATGTAGTAGTCAAGTTGACAACTGGGAATAGCCAACACACTGGTGTACACAGTCGACTTTATTTTCATCAAACTGCTCCATTTGCTTGTTTCCTGTCTGGATACCATCTGTGGTGAAGTGTTTATTCAGATCAATAGCTCCTCTTTGAACCTGGTGTTTATTTGTTATTGTTTACCTGTATGAGCTCTTAGTGTGCTTTGGATATGTCCTTCAGTGAGTACATGTTTTACAAAGATTTTTTTCTCCTAGTCTACATTGTGTCTTTTCTTAAAATAAAAATAAATGAATAAAAATGAAAAGATATTGTGGTGGTTCGAATGAGAATGCCTTCCCCTTCCCCCCAGAGCTCTTATACTTGGATGTTTGGTTCCTAGTTGATGAAGTGTTTAGGAAGGGTCAGGAGGTGTGGCCTTGTTGGAGAAGGTGTGTCACTGGGGGTGGCCTCTGAGACTTTAAAAGCTCTTGCCAGGTCCAGTCTTGTCCCCTTTCTCCCTGCTGCTTGTGTGAGCTCTCAGCTATTGCTCCAGCACCGTGTCTGCCTGCCTGCCACCATGCTCCCCGTGGTTTATTTTATGTTACCTTGATTATGATGTCTCTTCACAGCAATAGAAAAGTTATATACACACACATGCACACACACACACACACACACACACATATATGCGTACACATACAGGCACATATATGTATACACACAAGCATACACACACACACACACACACACACACACACACACACACACATATATATATATATATATATATATATATATGCATACACATACAGGCACATGCACACACATGAAACTCATAAGACAATTTGTGGGAGTTGGTCCTATTCTATCACTACGTGGGTCTTTGGGCTCCAGCTGAGGTCATCGGATGGCTAGCAAGCTCCTTTACAGTCCAAAGAACACTTCTGAGCGAACAACACTGTTTTCAGATTTCCTGAGGACGATATGAGTGTTGTATTAGTGAGGGATCTTTAGGACGTATATGGGATTTATTCAAGTAGTTTACAGGCTAGTCTCTCTGCTACCCTTGACATTTGAAAGACACATGATACCCAGCACAAGAAAGAGGCCATAAGCAGTTCTCTCTGCCCTGCCAGGGCCAGAGCAGTATCCTGGGCAGCTTTGCTTGGCAAGTTTGTCTCCAGCTGGCCAAAGGACTGTGTACTCCTGGGGTTGAGTCTGGGCTTTCCTCCACTGACGAGCCAAGAACTGTCTCCTTCCCCATTATTACACTGTGCTGTATGTAAGTGCAAGAGTTGCTGCAACCAACCAGCTCCCAGCAAAGAGCATTTAGCTACTGGTAATCTTCCAGGATGAACAGTACCACAATAAGGAATGTTACAGGATGGCTCAAGATACATCCCTGCATGTTAATTTACTGGATTAGAGGTTTTTTTCTATTCTTTTATTAGATGTTGGATTATAGTTTTGATTTCTAATTCTTATTCATCAGAATAATTTACATAATAATTAATCTTTCAGTATTCTTGATTCTGTGCTGTACACAGCAGTGGATTTCATATTTGTCTTCCCATTTGCATGGCCCTGTTGCCAGTGTCAATTATCACCAGCTCTTAGTAAGAAAGTGGGGAACCTGATTGATTTATCTTTACTCTATCTGTCCTCCTCTGACCAAAGACTCTTTGAAACTGCAAATCTTGCTGGGCCATCCTATCCACTTCCCTGAACTTAGGTAGCAATTATCCACCAACAATTTCCTGCCCTTTTGGCAGACTCTGCCTCTTGGAGCTCTTGGAGATGTGTTACTGTCTACTATATAGTTCTTAGCATGGCCCTAGGAACACATTAAACCTTAGGTTCACAATAACACTCTGAAGGTTATTTGTCAATTTGACTACATCTGGAATTGAAGCAGCTGGGGACACCTGTGAAGGGTTTTCTTGACTTGATTATTTGAGTTCGGACCATAAATCTGGGCCACATTTTCTGGTGGCAGCCTACAGAAAAGAAAGCAGCTTTTCCTTTTTGCCTGCTTGCCCTCACTCTGCCTGGCAAATGCATCTATCCTGCCTGCTGCTGAGCCATTCCTTCACTGCTGTTAGAACCTATTTTTATCAGGATTGCAACATAGGCTGAAGTCTAGCTGAGATATCCAGCCTCAGAAACTGCACAGCGACCGGAACCTTGACCTTTCTGTTAGAAGACAGTCATTGCTAGACTAGCCAGACTAGCCTGGAAACAACTTGAATAAATCCCATGTAAGTCCTGCTCATCTAAAGATCCCTCACTAATACAACACTCATATCGTCCTCCGGAAATCTGAAAACAGTGTTGTTTGCTCAGAAGTGTTCTTTGGACTGTAAAGGAGCTTGCTAGCCATCCGATGACCTCAGCTGGAGCCCAAAGACCCACGTGGTGATAGAATAGGACCAACTGCCACCAGTTGTCTTATGAGTTTCATGTGTGTGCCATAGTATGCACAGAATATGCACATATACATATCAGTAAAATATAATAAAAATTGTAAGTTAATTGTAGTAGTTCACACCTTTACTCACAGATCTTGGGGAGCACAAGCAGATGGATATCTGTGTGTTCAAAACCAGACTCATCTAAATAACAATGTCTAGGTCAGTCAGGACTATATGGTGAGACCCTGTCTCATGAGAACAATAAAAATAATTTTTTAAATTTAATTTTAACTTTTACTTATTCACTTTGGATTTTGCTCACTTCTCATTCCCACTTACCACCTCCAACAATCCTTTCCTCCCTTCTCCCTCCCCTTCTCCTCTGAGTGGGTAGGGGTCCCCCTTGGTATCTCCCTACCCTGGCACTTCAAGTCTCTGTGAGGCTAGGCGCTTCCTCTCCCACTGAGGCCAGACAAGACAGCCTAACTAGTAGAACAAATCCCATGGATAGACAATAGCTTTTGGGATAGCCCCCATTCATGTGGCTTTGGGACCCACATGAAGACCAAGCTTCATATCTGCTACATATGTGTAGGGAGGCCAAGGTCCAGCCTCAGTATGTTCTTTGGTTGGTGCTTCAGACTCTGAGAGCCCCAAGGATCAAGGTTAGTTGACTCTGAACAACTACAAATTTTAGACAACAAAAAATCTGTGGGTTTTTGTTTTGTTTGTTTTGTTTTGTTTTGTTTTACTTTCCAATGTGTGTAAGTATTATAGATGTTGGTCTGGGTCTTCTAACACGATAGCCTGGTTTTGGCCATTGTTTGTGTCTGAATTTATTCAGCAGCCTTGCTGCCGTGCTTCGGATCATTCTGTGCACCTCACACTTGACTCACTGTCCATTTTTCCCTTCTCATTTTTGTCATAGAGCCTACCCTCTCTCACCCAGATCCAGAAGGGCCTGGACTTGGGCTATGTTTCCCAACCCCTCGTGGTGATGAGTGTGACTCTGTGACAAGTTCTCATAACTAGGGTATGAGAGTGATTCATGTGACTTCAGCCTTCACATCCTTAGAAGGAAATTATTGTTCCTTGTTTCCCCTTCCTGAGACTGGAGTTCAGATGTGAAACCAGGGGATAATATTTAATCATGTGGATGAAGAAATGCACAGGAGTTGGGAAGGCTAGAAAATAGAAAGAACCTAGGACCCCAAGTGACCATATGGCAGGCCAGACTTTTGAGACCTTTGTCGGGCAGCTTAGCTTGTGTGTCAGTCAGAATAGCCTAGGTTAAGGTGGAGTATGTAAGAGAAAATGATCGATGCTAAGTGACTTACCCAGAGAAGCAGTTCTTTCTTATATGTGTTACACATTTCAACACAAATCACAGAGTAGACCTGTTCATGTGCTTGCTCAGTGACCAACCTAAGGGAGGAATTGATTTGAATGTCTGCTTGAGTGGGCATATGGGAGTGGGGTGGGCAAATTGTGCTATGTGTTTTAAAGCATGACTGTAGGTGAGCCCAATCATTTGGTTCAGAATCTACTGTGCGGAGCAAGTCACACAACTCATGGAAGGTTGAGCTCTTCTCTGGGCTAATCTTAGTGACTTTCCAAGCTCCTACATCAATCTGTTAGTTTATGTTTCCCCCAATTAATAGCCATTATTTTGGTCAAATATTTTAGGATATTTTATTATATTTCAATCATTTTAGAGCTTATATCTTTCTGAATTCTTCCCTTCATGTAATAACTCCCAAATACTTATCTAAATATCTGAATGCTCTCTGAAGAGTTAATACTACATTTACAACAGCAGTGCAGCATTATATATATATATATATACCTATACAGGTATATATATATATATATATATGTATATATATACATACATATATATATACCTATATATATAGGTATATATAGGTATAGCTATATATATAGGTATATATATACCTATATATAGGTATATATATAGGTATATATAGGTATATATATATATATATATATATATATATATATCTTTGAATCCTCAGTCCCTAAAACAGACCTTTGTCCTTTATATGTGCAATCACACATGTACATGTTTACCCCAATGCACACACCCACATAAACATGTATATACACTATACAAACACAAAGTAAAATAAAAACTTAAAATCTGACATTGGCTCGGAAACCTACTTTCTGGTTTTATTCCTTCCTTGCCAGTATACATCATGCTTGTTCCCACAGGTTATGTCTGAACTCTACCTTTCTGTCTGTCACAGCCATTACAACAATCCATTCAATAGAAGGGCACCAGTCATGTGGCTGCTCTGTACCTAGCGAATGGACTGTTGTAGTGGCTTCCTCACAGTCAGCCACATTGCCACTTTCCTGACAGCTGACACAGCATTTCCATATTCATTTCCTTGAGAAATACGACCCATTCCATACATGACCCAAAATTCTATAAACAGCTCCTAATTGTAAGCAAGTACTGTGCGTGTCCTGAAGAGAATACAGAAATAAGGTCTGCATGCTCCTGCAGCTCATAGTCTTGTGAGAGACTGGTGTCGAGGGAAATTCAGCACAAAGAAGAGATGCAGATGTACAGAAGTGGGGCCACAGATGGGACAGACCTCGAGGAAACAGGAAGGGCCCATTTAGCCTGCATCCTATGAGGCAAGTAGACATTTTCTAGGATTGGCACTAGGCAGAAATAGGAGCTATTTATCTTTTGAATCAAGAGGAGGAAAACAACGAGTATGTTCTAACTGGATAAATTTAGAACTAGAAGCCAAAGAAGAAAATTGTTGGTGATTAGATCTGAGGATGTCTGTGCAATACTGGGGTTAGTTCATTGTGTGGGGACCAGATATCTTCCCTAGGGCTGGCTGGGCAGTTGGGCAGGTTGACTTTCTCTTCTCTCAACCGGTGGGTAACATTTGCTACGATTGCAGGAAATGATTAGCTCTACAAATGGGTCCTGACACGTTGGGGTGGTATTGCGATGAGTAGGCTGTTGTTTTACTGTTCTTTGTGCAAAGCCACCAAAAAAAAGTTGGCCTTCATCACAGCACGCAGATGTACACTGATATGACTCCAGAGAAGCTCAAGTCAGATGAACTGCTGAGTTGATTTTGGAAATTCATAGTAGACCCAGCTACTTGGTAACTATAGAACATTTTATTTACATAAGCCGGGCTTTCTAAAGAGACAAAATAGATTCTTTTTTTTTTTAAAGCATAAGACTATTATTTTTAGAATTCCAAAGGCTTTAATCTGAATTCAGAGATGAAGCCTGGAAAACTGAAAGCATGGGTTTAGAAATGAGCTACAAAGAAGGGAAAGGTACAAAGTGGTTTCAGCCACATGGCACCCCATATACACCATAGATAGATAGATGATAAATAGGTGGATGGATGGATGGATGGATAGATAGATAGACAGAGAGATAGATGGAAGATAGATGATAGATAGATAGATGGATAGATAGATGATAGATAGGTGGATGGATGGATGGATAGATAGATAGATAGATAGATAGATAGATAGATAGATAGATAGATAGATTGATTGATGGGTGGATGGATGGATGGATAGATAGAGAGAGAGATGGAAGATAGATGATGGATGGATAAATGGATGGATGGATGGATAGATAGATAGATAGATAGATAGATAGATAGATAGATAGACAGACAGAGGTAGAGACATATATCCTCACTAGCAGTTTTGAGTTTTATTTTACATAACTTTTATGTTTCAGGAGCATAAAAAGGGATTGCCCTTCAGAAAGTTCTCTTGGATCTATAAGGTTGATGGGTAGCCCTGTGAACATATGATTGTCTTTTTAATGCTGAAACTGCTGGTTTCTAGCTCTAGGAAGTCCAGAGAATGTTTTCTTCTCAATCTTCTAAATATGTCCAAGACTATGAGTTTCTAGAAGACTATGAGTCTTAGTCGGTGTTCTATTGCTGTGAAGAGACACCATGACAAGAGAAACATTGACAAAAGAAAGCATTTAATTAGAGACTTGCTTACAGTTTGAAAGGGTTAGCCCACTATCATCCTGGCCAGTAGTATAGTAGCACACAAGAGGACGTAGGACTGAGAATTAGCTAAGAGTAGAACTGGATCCACAGGCAGCAGGAAAAGAAAATGACACTGGGCCTGGCTTAGACTTTTTTTTTTTTTGTAACATCTTTTTTTTTTAATTGATTTAAGTTTTATTGCATTATGATGAGAAAAGATACATAATTTCAGCTTATCTGAATTTTTTAACATTTACAAACATATTTTAAGTAAATAGAATTACAGCACACTCTTCTTTCCCTTTTGTATCCCAACTCCTCTCAGAGACTCCCTTTAATACCTGCAATACTTTTCTTTTTTATTTTGTCATATTCTTTAAAATTTATAAAATATTATAACAATAAAAATGAGTATTATAAAATTGTTTTATATAAAACAACATTCAATCTTATGTAGATGAACAATCTTATGTAGATGCTTGTCTACAGCAATACTGAAAATACATACATTTATCTCAATGTAAATTTTAAATAACTAAACATATTAACTGTATATTTTAAAATAATACATCACTACTACTTTTTTAAATGAACATAAATAGTCTTTTTGTTTGTTTGTTTGTTTTGTTTTTTTTTAGTAGAAGTTAAAATTGGCTCTTACTGTGGTACAAGGCCAAAATAAGAACAATTTTTGGACATTGGCTTTTATTGTAATAAGACTGTACTTCACTGACCCTCATATCACCAAAGGATTCTACCTCTATCGTAGCTAAGAGTTGACAGTTGTGCTGGGCTGGGTGGCTCCCGCCTTTAATCCCAGCACTTGGGAGGCAGAGGCAGGCGGATTTCTGAGTTCAAGGCCAGCC
>NW_022196902.1:17554916-17563247 GCF_008632895.1 Mastomys coucha
AAAAAAAAAAAAAAAAGAGTTGACAGTTGTGCTGCGCCAAGGAATGAATTGTAGGCACCATTTTTTGATACAGATTTCCTGCTATGGATAAAACTATTTGACTTGAGTGATTGTTTTCATTCTTAGCTCAGAGAGAACAGGTTACATTCATTTAAGAAATGGTGTGTGAGATTTACACTTGTTATCATCATGGTACCTATTGTAAGGGCTAATCTTTAATGCCAACTTGTTAAAAAGCACCTGGCATACTGGTTAAGCACACATCTAGTCTGTTGTTATGATGTATTTTATGTTACTAACTGACCAGTGCCTGGCACTTAATTTTGCAAAGTGTTTTAAAAATAAAATTTTCTCACTTGTTATTCAAGAAAAAAGAAAAAGAAAAAAAAATAAATGGTGTGTGTATTAAGATGGTCTATCCATGAAGTCATTCTAGCAACCATTTCAATGAACAATGGTTCTGCCTGGAGGGTGGCACAGACATTAGGTGAGGGTAAGAATCTGGTTCATTGGCATGGTGATTTTGAAAAGCATTCATCTCAGAGAAAGAGTAACTTATAAAGTCCTCTTCTTTAAACTTGATAAAATAGTTACAAATGTCAAGCAAAGCATTCAGTCTCACTTTGTTGTTCTCATACAAGCCACCTCCCAAGTTAATTGTCTATGTTTCTTTTGGCTGTATAAATAATTTTGAAATATGTAAGCTGTTCTGAAAATCATAGTATAGTGTAAAAACATCAAGTAAACAATCCTACTAATAGAGAGGCTGAGATAGAAGAAGCATGATTTCAAGACCATTGTGTGGTACACAGCAAGACTCTCTCAGGTACAAACAAGTAGAAAGTGTATTTAGATTGTATAATATTGGACCTATTTCTTCAATTATCAAATTAGAGAGTCCATTGGAAGACAGTCAACAAATTTCTAATTCCTCATATTTTTGGATTTCAATTGATTAGGATATGTTGGTAATGTTAATTTTCATAAGATATTAAGAAAAAGTAATTGTCACTTCCTGTTGTTTTTGTTGTAAGAGGTGGAATTAGATTTGTGTGGATTTGTTAAAAGATTACTTTATTGCTTCTTCTAGGGTGTAGTTTTGCTCCTTATGTTGGTGTTTTCCATCTATTATCCATTGTAGGGCTGTATTTGTGGAAAGATATTGTGTAAATTTTGTTTTGTCATGGAATATCTTGTTTTCTCCATCTAAGGTAATTGAGAGTTTTGCTGGGTATAGTAGCCTGGGCTGGCATTTGTGTTCTTGTAGGGTCTGTATGACATCTTCCCAGGATCTTCTAGCTTTCATAGTCTCTGGTGAGAAGCCTGGTGTAATAATGATAGGCCTGCCTTTATATGTTTCTTGACCTTTTTCCCTTACTGCTTTTAAAATTCTTTCTTTGTTTAGTGCATTTGGTGTTTTTATTATTATGTATCGGGAGGAACTTCTTTTCTGGTCCAGTCTATTTGGAGTTCTGTAGGCTTCTTGTATGTTCACGGGCATCTCTTTCTTTAGGTTAGGGAAGTTTTCTTCTATAATTTTGTTGAAGATATTTACTGGCCCATTACATTGGGAGTATTCACTCTCTTCTATACCTATTATCCTTAGGTTTGGTCTTCTCATTGTGTCCTGGATTTTCTGGATATTTTGGGTTAGGAGCTTTTTGCTTTTTCCCTTTTCTTTGACTGTTGTGTCAATGTTTCAATGTTTTCTATGGTGTTGTACTAAACTTGGCTCAACCCAGAGAACACAGATTGACAATAGTTCGTTGCAGCAACATGAGCTTTATTGATCCACGTTTGTGGTGTTGCCCACCCTCACGGGGGCGGGGGGTCAACCACGAACTCAGAAAGCACACATCTTTTATACTTTACAGAGGGCACATTTTTGCCACAGAGCTAGCTGGCTTACACTGGTTGGTGGAACACAGGGCAAAAGATCTCATCAGGCATTGGTTGGCTTGCTCAGGGGGCTGTTCTTGGCTTAGTCAGCCAACTTCCCTATCCAGCTCTGCACCTGGCCTTGAAAAGTCCCTGGGAAGGGGCTGAGTAACTAGGTGGTAGGGGAAATGTTGGCAGCAAGGTCAGGGTGCCAGCTTGTGGTCTTTTTCGAAATTCATCACAAGAGGGGTTGGGGGGTTCTTCTGAGAATTGCTAATCTTGTACCTTAATGTCATTGCAACCACCAGTTATTTTTGTTTTGGCCTTACTTAGCTTAGTCAGAATGGCCTGGTCATTCTCTCTCAACATTCTGACTACCAGAACTTTGTTTTTACAACATGTCCTTGGCTATCTCTGAAACACAACTTCTCAGTGGCTGAAGCTGCTGCTTGCTACTGTAAAACTTTGTTTCCACACTGCTTGCTGCTTACAGGAACTGGAACATGGCCCCCTTATTTTACTTTATTTCTTCATCTCCAGAATTCTGTTTTTCACTTTATTACTTCAGTGTCTTCTGCCCCTGAGATTCTCTCTTCTATCTCTTGCATTCTGTTGGTGATGCTTGCATCTATGACTCCTGATCTCTTTCCTAGGTTTTCTATCTCCAGGATTGTCTCTGTTTCAGATTTCTTTATTGTTTCTATTTCCATTTTTAGATCCTGGATGGCTTTGTTCATTTCCTTAACCTGTTTGATTGTGTTTTCCTGTAGTTCTTTAAGGGATTTTTGTGTTTCCTCTTGAAGTGCTTCTAGCTCTTTACCTGTGTTGTCCTGTATTTCTTTAAGGAAGTTATTTATATCCTTCCTAAAGTCCTGTATCATCATCATGAGAAGTGATTTTAGATCTGAATCTTGCTTTTCCAGTGTGATGGTGTATCCAGGACTTGCTATGGTGGGAGAATTGGGTTCTGATGATGTCAAGAAATCTTGGTTTCTGTTGCTTATTTTCTTATGCTTACCTCCTGCCATTTGGTTATCTCTAGTGCTACCTGCCCTGGCTAAATCTGACTGGGGCCTGTTCTTCCTGTGATCCTGGTTGTGTCAGAACTCCTCAGAGTCAAGCTGTCTCTGTGATCATGTGATCCTGTGATCCTAGGCCTTTTAGAGCACCTGGGATTAGTGTTTCCTCTGGGTAGTATGGGACTCACTGCAGAGTTTGCGCCCTAGGTCTGCTCAAGGCACCAGCCTAGACAGACTGGAAGGAACCAGTGGCACTGGGCTGGTAGAGTTCCTTCGTGTCTGGGTCCTGCTAGTCCCAGTTACTCCTGGTGTTGGGACAGATATTGTATCCTCCTCACCTCTGATCCTATGACCCTGGGCATGTTAAAGCACCTGGGAGTGGAGCTTCCTCTGGGTATTGTGGGACTGGCTGTAGAATTTACACCCAAGGTCTGCTTAGGGCACTCGCCCAGACAGACAGAGAGGAATCCGTGCCACTGTGGCTTAGACTTTTGAAACCTCAAAAGCCACCCTCAGTGACACACTTTCTCCAACAAAACCACACCTCCTAAATCTTCTCAAGTATTGCTGATCTCTGATGACTAAGCATTCAAATATGTGAGCCTCTGGATGCCATTTTTATCCAAAACAACATAAGAACCAAACTTTCATAGAATTGATGGAATATTGAGAGTACCAAATAAGCTTACCAAGTATCAGCAGAGTAAGGGAATTAATGGAGCAAAACTCCCTCACAACCATCTCCTAACTGTAGAGAAAGGGAAACTGGAGACCTTTTAGATTTATTTATTTTTATTTTATGTGTATCGCCTATACATATATCTCTGCACCACATGCATGCAGTACCCACAGCGGCCAAAAGAGTGCACCAGATCCCTTGGAACTGGAGTTACAGATTGTTTTGTACCCCAGTGTAGGTGCCAAGAATCAAACTCAGGTCCTCTGGAAGAGCAGCCATGCTCTTAATTGTTGATCCATCTTTCTAGCCCAACTGGAGACCCTTTAAAACATAAGTCTAAGCCCTTTACAGTTCTCCAGAGTTTATGCTAATAAAGACTTTATAGCTAAATAATAGTCATGAAGTAAATTAATTTAATCGCCTACTATAGGAAGCATAATATTCTACTTACACTAAAAACTACAAAGTATTTCTTTAAAGTCTGCTTGAAATAGATCTAGAATTTCTTTATGGTAAAGAAGAGCTGAAAGGGGAAGGTTTCCCGCACATTTTCTTTTGAGGGTAGATTTGTGAGGAAAATGAAACGAGCATCTGACTTTCCAATGATAAGTACAAACTTGACCCTTTCCCCTGTGATATAAAGCATTAGCGTTGTTCAAAAGGTTGTGGGTATGTCAGATAAACTCTGGAAAACTCTTTCACTAGAAAGAAGAAAATCCTTTACTGGAGAATAATCCAGACAGACCAGCGAACATGGTAATTCCTTTAATTCTTACTAATTACTAGAACTGACAGAAGCTGGTCTTAGGGTGGTTAAAGCCTCACAGGGATAGCAAGATCTCAGCAGACACTATTTCCTTCCTTAAATCAACTCTCAGGGCTCCAAGGGAAGGAAGGACATGTGGGATTTTATAAGCCATTTCAACTGTAATTTACTTGAAATTTTGTTAGTCAAGCAGAACCAGTTCTAAACATGTGTAGAGTGAGCTCAGTCTCCACCTGTCCCACGCACCATCTTCTCACACTGAGCATGGTAACCGTGGTTTTCTGTATGAAGAACAATCAGGTTAGCCACACTTCGGGTTTTGAATACATTACATTGTTAAGCATGTAACAAACAAAAAGAAAAAGAACAAATAGCAGGTGACAGACAGAAGCATCAGATAGATATGAAGCTATCAACAAGTCAGAGGCTTCCAGCACCAGAGAGACATGACTGCGAAAGCCATGATGAGGTTCCCCAGGGGGAGGTTTGGGGACACAACAGAGCCATCTCTCTGTGGACAAGCTTGTGGCTTCCTGTTTCCATCACAGGCATGTCTATACCAGGAGGCAACAGTAGTAACTCTGTAGGAATGTTCACTTTCTGCCTGCTCTCCAGGGTTTACCACTCTTTGCTTTTTTACATTCCCCTGTCACTAAGTGAGGGAGCCCACCTGCTGCAGGACAGGGCTCTCCAGGACAGCTGAAGTAAACACACTAGGGTCTAGTGCAAGGCAGGCCATCTCTCAGAGTCAGCTACTGATCCTTGCAAAGAGCATATGACAATTTGCCAATATAATTTCTCTTACATGCAGATGGTTCATACTACCCTTCATCCCTGGAGTGCCTCAAGTGAACCGAAATATTTTTGTCTGAAAGGTTCTACCTTGCTGGGGAATAGGGGAAGAACAGTCAGAATCTCTGGACCTGACGACATGGAAGTACAAAAGGTCACTTCTGCCTCTGGGCAAAGGGTAGCTGGACCCAAAGTTCCCCAGCAAGGCCAAGTGTGTGATGTTATCTCTGCTGAATTTTCTTCCCCTGATACATCTTTGCTTAATTTCCCTTTTAACATTCCCTTAATCAGCTTCTTCAAGACACTGCTGCAGGCTCTGATTTTGACTGCACAGCCAAGAGGTCTCTACAGCTCCTTCCTCTGGGAAGACTATGGAAGAGAGTTCAGAAGGCATACCTGGAGTCTCTCCCCGCCCTCTCCTGCATCCTGTGATCTGGTTCTGCTCAGAATTTTCCAAAGGATTCTCTCTGTATTTCAGAACCTTTGGCAAACATATTCTGTCCTCTAACCATCTAGGGGAGTCACAATACCACCATAAAAAAACTAAGACATGTCAAAGGGTCTTATTTATTAATTGTGACTTTTCTAAACATATCTAGAATCATTGTTTTTAAAGATTTATGTATGTGAGTGTTTTGCTTGCATATATGTATGTATGCATACCACATGCGTGCCTGGTGCTCTCAGAGGTCAGAATTGGGCACCAGATCCCCTTGAAGTGGAGTAACAGATGTTTCTGAGCCACCATGTAGATGTTGGGAACTGAACCTGATTTTTCTGCAAGAACAGTAAGAGATCTTAACTGTTGAGCCATTTCTCCAGCTCCCTTTTCCATACTAGAGAATCCTATTTTTAGTATCAAAAACCCTGAGTGGGTTTAATTTCCCATTGTTGCACATGAGTTCTTGGCCCCACAGAGACTGGCCTTTCTTGCCCATTTGAGTGACAGACACCGTCTCTATGGTGATCTATAACATCCCAGCTATAGTGCCACCACTATCTGTCTACCCTATGCACAGCCTGCATTCCACAGCCCAGCTTTGCTGCTTTTGTACAGGAACTTGGGCCAGCTGTGCATTCCACAATGTGGGGGTGATTAATTGTGGTCAACAGCTCTGTGTTTGGAATACAATCTTCAGAGCTCGGCACACATCTGTATAAATAGGCAAAATCTTCCCAGACCCAAGCTGATTAAACAAAAGAGCAGTTTGCTTTACTGAGGGTGTTTCCGTGGGAAGGGAGCATGCCATTTGCAGTCCCAGCCTGTGGAATGTTACCTGTTTGACCACACAGTCATCCTCTGTCCCAGTACATCTTATGTAGACTTTGACTGTTTGCAGACTCCATGTCCATCAGTGAAATACATACATACATGTAGACATATATATACATATATATGTAAAGCAATTCATATTTACATTTTCAAACATAATAATTTTAGACACTTTTCTCTGCCAGTTTAATGATTAATCCATGTTTAAAAACAGTTTTCATATTGGATCAATAAAGTCATATTGAAAAGTGACTTTTCTGTGAAAACAAGCTCAAACGTTTAGACTTGATGCTAGGGAAGAGGGCTCAAGTGTTTTTCAGAGATGTGTCATAATGTCTGCATATTTATAAATAAATCAAGAACTGCGAGATGTGTGTGTGTGTGTGTGTGTGTGTGTGTGTGTGTGTGTGTGTAGAAATAAACCCCCAAGCTTCTTGTTCACTTTCCTTCCAGCTCAGCTGGAGTAGAGCAAAAAGCAGAAAGAGCGAGAACGGAAGTTAGCCATTTTTAAACCCCACTTAGCAGTCAGCCTTTTATCTGGGACTAAACATGTTTGTAAAGAAACCATTAGAATGGCTTGCCTTTTACCATTCAAATCACTTCAGTGGCACAAACTAGCAGGCAGTGCAGAACACCAATGGGTGCGGGAGAAACCCCTTCATACCATCCAAGCTCTAGGAGAGTGGCCAGGCTTGGACTTCTGTCCACTCTTATAGACTACAGACCACTGATGGAGTTATGGCCCATCTCTCTTGCCAATAAAGCAGCACAAATCAGAATGTCCCCCACATCCCTAAGCTGTCACCTTCCTGGCTGCTTTCTCCTACATACCACCAAGAACAAGCAAAGTGACTCTTCCCACAGACACATGTAAAAGTGTCACATTTCAAAATGAAAGATGCCTGTCACAGACCATCCCGAATTACATGTTACCATGTAACATCTGCTGCTGAATGAGCGTATGATCCAGGACATCCAAGAATGAGGCACACACAGAAAAATAACTATTAAAAAAATCACTAATCCATCCTTAAGGTCAGGCCTTCCTGCACCATTGCTAGCTTATAAACCAAACCCCCAAGACCTGAACCATCGAGAGGACAAGTGCCATTCTAATCAGAGCAGGGCTTTCATTGCGATCTGGCTGTCTGTGCGTCCCTCTTCACCCAGGGAGATCCTGCATTGCTGGGGAGGCATTTGGCTATAACTTCTCTACTATGTGTCTGGAGTTTATGTACCTTGGAACCATTAGCAGCACAGCCTCTCCATTTTTACAATTTCAGTATTTGGAGACAGGTCAAGCCAGTGATTTTTCAACCTGTGGGTCATGACCCTTTGGCAACTTTCTGTCTTCAAAAATATTTACATTATACTTTATAACAGTAGTAAAATCACAGTTATGGAGGAGCAACAAAAATACTACTGTGGTTTGGAGTCAGCACAACATGAGGGACTTTATTAAAGGGTTACAGCATTAGGAACCACTGAATTAAGCAAGCATACGCGTGCACACACACAGACACACACACACACACACACACACACACAAAGCTAGAAAAATAGATGTCAGATTCTGTAAGGAACTATTGATTCTGATAAAGTAAGTATAAGGTAAATGCAGCCAGGGCCAATGGTCTTTGTAGGCATACTTTTTGGGATACTTTATTGGGCTATTATATCTACCATGCTTGAACCCCTTATTCTACCCTAATCTCTTCCAACTCTCCAACACTAGGTAGGAGAGAAAGAAGGCTACAAGGTAAAGGGGGCATAGATCTCTTTATACTACTTCCTGTTGACTGGGGGCTTCAAGTTCCCTGGAGCGAGTCCAATCTTTGTCCTCAGAATATCCCCAACCAGCAGTCCAGCAGTCCAGCAGTCCAGCAATCCAGCAGTCCAGCAATCCAGCAGTCCAGCAATCCAG
>NW_022196902.1:17563392-17575915 GCF_008632895.1 Mastomys coucha
CCAGCAATCCAGCAGTCCAGCAGTCCAGCAATCCAGCAGTCCAGCAGTCCAGCAATCCAGCAGTCCAGCAGTCCAGCAGTCCAGCCATCCAGCAGTCCAGCAGTCCAGCAGTCCAGCAATCCAGCAGTCCAGCAGTCCAGCAATCCAGCAGTCCAGCAATCCAGCAGTCCAGCAGTCCAGCAATCCAACAGTCCAGCAGTCCAGCAATCCAGCAGTCCAGCAATCCAGCAGTCCAGCAGTCCAGCAATCCAGCAGTCCAGCAATCCAGCAATCCAGCAGTCCAGCAGTCCAGCAGTCCAGCAGTCCAGCAATCCAGCAGTCCAGCAATCCAGCAGTCCAGCAATCCAGCAGTCCAGCAGTCCAGCAATCCAGCAGTCCAACTATAACAACGGCAGCAGCAGCAGGGGCACCACTGCCTCCACAGGCTATCTTGAGGATTTCCTGTTTATACTCTCTTCAGAGTCCCCAGAATTCCAAACATAAACTATCTGCAGCTGTCAAAAATCACACCCCTGCTAGAGCGAAAGGCAACCCTAGTCTGCAACCCTGTTACCAGTCTGAAGCAGCCCCATATCCTACATGTAGGACTAAAACAAAAACATGTTCACATAACATAGATGGATTTTTAAAGAAACCAAATTCTCACTACAGCTCTTCATCTTCTTGGCTCCTCCAGGAATACGTCTGTTGGCGCTGTAATGGGGTGACTGCCTGTTCCTAGAGAGATGAAGTTGTCAGCCAATCTTTCTTTGCCAGGGCTTGCATAGCAAAGGGCCCTGAGGGACAGAGCTTAACAACAGGAATTTATTGTTTCTCAGTTCTGGGGACTAGAGACCCAAGATCAAGATCCTAGAAGCTTGATTTCCTCTGCAGCCTCTATGTGGTTGCACATAACCATCTTCTCTCAGTGTATGCCCATGCTCCCCACTTTGTGTTTGATTTTCCATTTTTATAAAAACACCATTGAAGCAGATCCACTAAAATGACTCATTTATATCTAATTGACCCTTTTTGAGAGCTTAGATCCAAATGCTGTCATGTATAGGACCACTTGACACAAAATGGAGAGGAGGCATACATAATTCAGTCCATAGCAGCATCAGATGGCAGGAATAAAGGAAGGAGGGAGGGAGAGAAAGAGAAATGATAGATACATACACAGAATGCTTGTTGTATAAATTTTTGATACAGTATTTGATTAGATATGTAACTTTTTATATATATTTTGTAGGAGACAAGAAAAGAAAAGGCTGTCAGTAAATGAAGCAAAAATACAAGTCAAATGGGATGAGGTTCATAGTTTCACAACCTAGATAGAGAGAAAGATTATTGATATTCTCATCCTATAAACGACGGTACATTCATGATCAAAATGTGTTTGTTGTTAAACTCATTGTATTTGGTAATGACTTTTCTGTTGAGGGACATTGAGCAGAGATGACTGGCTCCAGATTTTGGATGGAGATTCAGATGAAGATCCCTTCATTTTCACTGTCAATCACCTGAGCAAGCTACTATTTCTAGGAACAGAAATGAAATCTAGAGAAGCAAACCACAGGCTGAAGATCCTCCTAAAAATCCAGTCTAGACATCATGCCAGAGATAGGATGAATCAGTCCCCATGTATGAATGGAGTGAATCAGTCCCCATGTATGAATGGAGCTCTGCAGCATTTCTATTAGTGAAATCACTGACAGAGAGCCAAGACTAACTTTAATTTAACTGTGGGATTCACAGTAAACTGTTCTAATTTCAGTTTCTAGGAAATTAACTATTTTAGATGTCCCATACAATTCACTTATCATAGAATCATCCATGTTATAGCATGTATCATAATTTCCTTTTTAAATCTGGATAATACTACATTCTGTGTTTGTACCATATTTTGCCCATTCATTCACCTACCAGAATTACCTCTGTGTTTTGACTATTGTGTACAAACACAGGTATACAAAATATAACCTTGAGACCATGCTTTTGATTTTATATATATGCATATACAATTTATATATTATATAGCATATAATATTATATGATATTAATATAATATATACAATATGTTGTATTACATTATATTATATGTGAATATAATATTATATATGTTATATTAATGTGTTATACATTATCATGTTATAGTTAATGTATTTATTATATATTACATAAATATATATTATAATAATATAATAATGTTATATACATTCTCTGGAGCAGAACTGCTGGATAAGTTAGGGTTCTCCAGAGAAGTAAAACCAGTAAGGTAGGAAGGGGAGTCAGGAGGTGAGAGAGATTATGAAGAATTGACTCACGTGACTACAGAGTAGTCATATGATCCACCAGGATCTGTGAGCTGGAAACTCAGGAAATGTTGGAGGTGTAATGCCAGCCTGATTTCAAAGGCCTGGGAACCTCAGGAGCAAATGAAGGGGAAGATACAGGTCAGTCAGACAGGAGGGAAGGAAAATTGAGCAAATTTCTTTCTCTTACCCCTCTGTTAATCCTTCAGTGGGCTGAGAGAAGTCTACCTACCCACTTGGGCAATCTACTTCCCTGAATCAATATATCCAATACTAGCATCATCTCATACACTGCCAGAAATAACATCTAATCTGGGAACCCATGGCACAGCTAAATTATACAAAAATCATGTTAATACTATTTTTAATGTTTGGTTGACATTCACTTACTTTAAACTAGATAATACATTTGCCTGTTTTAAAAATAAAAATGGTATTTAAAGGCTTTGCTCTGGGTCATCTCAGTCCATGTCACTTTCGTCATCCCAAACACCATCAGTAGTGTGTGTGTGTGTGTGTGTGTGTGTGTGTGTGTGTGTATGTGTGTGCATGCATGTGTGAGTGCACGGGTGCATGTATACATGTGTGTCCATGTGTGTGTGAATGTATGTGTATACATGTGTGCATGCACATGTGTGTGTGTGTGTGTGTGTGTGTGTGTGTGTGTGTGTATGTGTGTGTGTATGTTGTTTTCATTTTCCTAGGACCAGAGGTAGTCATAAGGAGTACCTGAGTGCCCATGATCTTAATCCTTGACACTGTATCTATGAATGTACTACAATATATGGCAAAATAGACATAGCTGAGGGAATTAAGGTTATGAATCCAAAGAAATGAAAGTTGTCTTAGATCATAGGAGTTGGATCAGGCAATTACTCACTTTGACAATAGCAAAACAAGTGAGAGCTAGGTGACTGAAGAACAAGTCGGAGATTGATAGTCCGGAGATTGATAGTCCAGGAGAGACATGGGCTACCACTGAGCACTGTGAGAATGGAGGAGTGGATGAGCTAGCCAGGGAAGGCAGGCAGACCTCAGAAGCTAGAAACAATGCCTTACTCGCCACTAAAAGCCATCAAGGAAAACAGGGTACCCAGGTCCATAGCGGCACAGAGCTAAACCTGGACTGCAGCCAATGAATCTGGAAGTGTCTCTCCCTGAGAACCTCTGGACAAGAGATGGATTTGCCCAACACATTGACTTCAGATGTTTGGCATCAGTTTCCTGCATTCTGTAAGTGTTGATTTCCTTAAGGACTCATAGCTGCAAATGCAGGGAACAGATGGTAAAGCACACCCAGAAAGCACCTGAAGCACTTCGACTGCTGCAACCCTCCTTCCTTGGGCCTTTGTTTTCCTTGTTTACAAAACAGGAAACCACTGCCTTGGATAAGGGCTGCCAATCATTTCTCCCATTTGAAAGATGGGAGATAACCTACCTAGTTACGACCAAGATGAAATACAGTATTGCTCTTAATTTGAAATACAGTATGGCTTTTAATTTTAAAACTTTCAAGATCTCTAAGAAAATAAACTATATTTGAAAAACAAATCCCCTAAGTGTGATTTTCTGAAAGACTCAATTGAATTTCATATAAACAAGTTATTTTCAGTAAGAGTATACTTTAAATACGCCATATGATATAGTCCTGTGAAAATGCCATTTTGTTTGTATTAGATCTTCAAATGGGTGGTCACACTGTTTCTTTATTCACTAAACCTGGTAGCCTTGTCCTGCATGACTCTAATGCTCTGTGCTGAGTGGAAGAGCCTTGGAGAGGAACCGTTCAATAGAAATGCATACCTATTAAGGCACTGCTCCGTCCCAGGGACAGGCTGTAATGGTGGTTTTGCTGCCCTTAAATTCTGATAGTAACCTCAGAAACACAGAGAAAGTCAGGTTTTAAAACAGTGAATAATACATGGTGTGCTGTCAAAAAATTCCAACACAGTGTGAAGAGTCAGGTGAAGAAGAGGAGGCATGGGGTTTTACAGTCATACAGAAAGCAATATGTAAGCACATATCCATGGAGGGAAGGGAATTTGGATAGCAGAGGAAAACAGTGTCTGTCTCCAAATTCTGCTTCAATTTATTCCCTTAAAGAAGTCACCCATTCATTCTCCTGTCCTCTGGTCCTCTCTCCTATCCCTACCCACACCTGATCTTGAGCCCCCCACCCCCCTCCCCATCCCCTCTCCCACCCAGTTCCCTTCCTCCATCTACTTTTTATGACTATTTTATTCCCCCTTCTATGTGAGACTCAAGCATCCTTACTTCGGTCTTCCCTCTTGTTTAGCTTCTTTGTGTCTGTGGAGTGTAGCATTGGGTATCCTGTATCTCTTGGCTAATATCCACTTATAAATTATACATACCATGCATGCATGGTATCCTTTTGGGTCTGGGTTACCTCACTCAGGATGGTATTTTCTAGTTCCATTCATTTGCCTGCCAAATTCATGATGCTCTTGTTTTTAATAATTGAGTAGTATTCCATTGTGTAAATGAACCACATTGTCTGCATCCATTCTTTGGTTGAAATGTTTCTGGGTTGTTTCCAGTTTCTGGCTATTATGATAAAGCTGCTATGGACATAGTAGAGCACATGTCCTTGTGGCATGGTAGAGCATCTTTTGGATATACACCCAAGAATGTATAGCTGGGTCTTCAGGTAGAACTATTTACAATTTTCTGAGAAACTGCCAGAGAGATAGAAGAGAGGGCCAGATGGCCAGGAGGATGAATGGAAATTTGTGGTTGGCGGGAGCTGGGGGGCATCTCTAAGAATTACCAGAGACTTGGGATGGAAAAGCTCCCAGGAGTCTATGAGGTGTCTTTAGCTGAGACTTCTAGTGGAGATATGAAACCTGAAATGGCCACCTCGTGTAGTCAGATAGGACCCCCAGTGGAGGGATAAAGCCACCAACCCACCCATAGAACTTTCGACCCAGAATATGGCCTGTCTACAAGAAATGCAGGGGCAAAGATGGAGCAGTGACTGAAGGAGTGACTAACCAATAACCAGCCCAACTTGAGAGCCATCCTATGGGCAAAAACTAATCCTGGCACAAGTAATGATACTCTGTTATGCTTGCATATAGGAGTCTAGCATAACTGTCCTCTGAGAGGCTCTATCCAGCAGCTGACTGAAACAGATGCCCAGCCAAGAGATTGGACAGAACTCAGGGAATCTTATAGAAGAGTTGGGGAAAGGATTAAAGGCCCCCAAAAGGATGGAAACTCCACAGGGAGAGCAACAGAATCAAGTAATCAGGACCCTTGGGGGTTCTCAGAGATTGAAGCACCATCAAAATGCATACATGGGCTGGACCTAGCCCCCCTACACATGTAGCAGGTGTGCAGCTTGATCTTCATGTAAGTCCCCCAACAACTGGAGCAGGGGGTTGTCTCTAAAGGTGCTGCCTGTCTGTGGATCCCATTCCCCTAACTGGATTGCTCTGTCTGGCCTAACTCTGCAGAGACTTGATGTGCCAGGGTGGAGAATGCTGGTTGGGGGGCATCTCCACCCTCTCAGAGGAGAAGGGGAAGAGGGGATGGGGAAAGGATTGTGTGATGAGGGACCATGGAGGGGCAGTATTCAGTCAGGATGTAAAGTAAATAAATAAATTAAAGAGAAAAAGGTCATCAAATGTCTGTCAAGTACCCAGCACCAAACTAAACAGCAACACAAGTATTTTCCTGCAGTTTACTCTGAAGTCACTTTAAGCATCACAGGAATTCCCCTGAAACATTTCAGAAATTTCCAGACTCACCCATATGTCTCCTAAGCCATGAAGGTGAATGCTGTCACTGGCTGTTAATAAGAAAACAGCTCTGCTGCTAGCAGCCTGCTGCTGGCAGTCCCGCAAGAGTTCATATCTTGACTGTCTCTAAGGTACTGTTGGAAGATGCTTGAATTTGAAGAGGTAGAGCCCGGAGGGAGGACTTTATGTCACTGGGGGTGTGTCTATTCTAGAGATTGCAGTTCTGTCTCTCTCCCTTCTCTGTCACTTGCTTGCTGGTCACAATATTAGCTTACTCCTGTGGCATTTTTCTGTCACTGTTTGATACCTTACCACAGGCCCAAAGTCACAAAGCCAACTGATTGTGAATTGAAACATCCAAAATACTAAGTCAATATAAATCTTTATAAGTTTACATTAGGTGTTTTGTTCCAGTGGCAGAAAACTGATTAACATACCTACCATGTCTGAGTCAAAATAATCAGGGTTGGGCCTCCAAGACAGGCCTGGAAGACAGTTTCAGGGCAGGCACCAGGCAAATGTTTATCCAAGCTTGACGTTTTCATCTTCAACTGTGTGTGATTTCTCAAGAGGACTTTTGGTTCCTCAGATTAAAAAAAAAAAAAAAAAACCAGCCCCAGAGATTTCTCTTTAACAAGTTTGCACAGATAATCTCAGGCAAAAAATCAAGAGAGCAAAGGACAGTTGCCAAGTTACAACGGGTGACTTGTAGTCACAGGTGAGGCGGCGGCTTGGCGGCTTGGGGCTTGGCAGCTGTGTGCTTCAGCTCCTGTCCTTGCCTCTGAGCCCAGTACTCTGAGCCTGGTACTCTGAGCCTGGTACTGCCACCAGAGTCCTGCAGCCTTAAACAAGTAATTCAGCAAGGTTCTGCCTCCTCTGGCTCCTCATCTGTGAAACAAAGATAACAGCACTTACTTTGTGAACTGAAAGCCACATGAGTTAATGCAGATAAACACTTTGAAATGATCCTGTATAGAAAAAGGACAGGGATTTGGGTTGCCTGACAGAGGTCTGTATTTAAAGGGTATATTTGCTATTTGCCTAGCTTTAGGAGGAGAGGGTAATAAAATTTGTGGACATGAACATTTTAAAGCATTCAAATAATATAGTGAAACAAACTGTCCTTCCTCATGTCCAGCCTGTTAGAAGAGCTTCCCTTCATTATAGGTTTCTGGGCATCCATTCTAGTTCAGCATGCTGGCTGACTTCCTGTGGTCCAAAAAGTGACAGGAAGGACAATGGCCAGCTCTCCTACTGCCTGCCTTTAGGCACCTGCCCATCTGGAGGTAGAAGCAATGAACAACAAAAGGGACTGAAAATTGTAATCGGAGAAAACCAGAAAAAAATGAAGTGGGAGAAAGAAGTAGTTTCTCCTCCTCCTCCTCTTTCTCCTCCTCTCCTCCTCCTCCCCCTCCTCCTCTTCCTCCTCCTCCCTCTCCTCCTCCTCTTTCTTCTTAGTGGAATAATTAGTGGAGAATGTCCAGGGCCTAAAAGAATGACTTAACTCCTTGTGTGTGTGTTGGCTTTCAGAAGTTCACTCAGAGTCTAGTATTCAAAGTATAAACTTTATAAAAAAAAGAAAGAAAGAAAGAAAGAAAGAAAGAGAAACAGATTATGTAGTTGGTGGATTTTGCTCTGTGAGGCTAGCCAAGTGTTCCAATTGTATTGACATGCTGGGTAGTTTGGACTAGAGAAATACTCTACTGTGAGTGGCAAAACCCAAACACCACAGAGCCTCCAGGCTGCTTTGGCCTCATGCGTAGGCTCCTCACCGTTTTGCTTTGGTCCACTCATGTGGAGCAGCCCCTCTCCTTCTAGGCCTTGGACTCTGTTCAAGCCTCAGTACTCCACTTTCTAGACCAGGCCTACCCCTATGCATTCTGAAAACTTTATCTGAGTCCTTGGATTCCCCTCCCAGTGCAGATTTGTGCCTGGCCTTTGCTCTTTCTGATCCTTTACCCTTAGACAAGACACGACCTTGGTTGTTTATTTGCTTGTTTGCTCTTAATATGACATCTTAATATAACTTAATATATCAATATCACTTCCTTTCATAAAGATGTTCATATTAGATAATGCTGTACAATTTATTTTAATATCCTCTACAGTCTAAACAAAAGCTTGTCCATAACCTAATTTTAAAATAAAGGATTTTTTTTTTTTTAAATTACTTACATGTTGTAAGGATAATTTGACTCCACTAGATGCTTGCCCTAACCCATTGCTGACATATGCTTCTTGCTTTAGGACCAAGACAGACACTGAAAACTGACTTTGTGGTTCAGATAACGAGCCAGGCTCTGGTCTTGCTCCCAACCACATCTTCCTTGACTCTCTGTGCCCAACTATGTTTACCTTGTTCTCCAAAGGTTGCATATAATCCGTACAGTAAGCAAGCATCAAATCAATCCTGTATCTCTCTCCTCTTCCCCTGCTCCACAGCTCTCAACTCAGTCCTCACTCAGTACAGGCTTTTCTCTGACTTTCTGGCTGAGCTAACTCTCTGACAAAAGGGCTCCCATGATTTCTAACATTTCTTCTTAAGGTCTTGTGTTTCAAATTTCATGTGAATGATTTTTCTGATTAAAATCATTAGCCGGGCGTGGTGGCGCACGCCTTTAATCCCAGCACTTGGGAGGCAGAGGCAGGCGGATTTCTGAGTTCGAGGCCAGCCTGGTCTACAGGGTGAGCTCCAGGACAGCCAGGGCTATACAGAGAAACCCTGTCTCGAAAAACCAAAAAAAAAAAAAAAAAAAATCATTGAATCCAGTAGGGATAGAGAACCAGTCTACCTTGATTTTCCACGATGAATATCGTAATCATCTATATCCATTAGGCATATTTGTTGAGTGGGCTGAGAATTTAATCACTACCTTGCTCATACCTTGAGAGGTATCCATAGATACAGCTATGTTAGATTCAGGAAAAAACAAAACAAAAATAAAAGCCTTTGGTGATCTGGGCAGAGTTGTTCGTGCTGAGAAAATGATTAAGCTGAGTAATAGGTGAGAAGCAGGGACAAACACGGCTCTTTCACAGTCAACAGATATTTTCACAGTGTGCCGTCACGCTCCTCCTATTTGGAAAATGGAGATCCCTGCCGGTGCCCAAGTAGGCAGCGTGTGATGGAGAGAAATCAAGAAGCACTGGGTTCGGAGAGAATGGCAGTTGACAGAGTCTGAGCCCTGCCCCTCAGCCTCCTCCTGCTGGGCTCTGTGTGAGCCGGTCATAGCTTCCCCAGAAGCAGGAATCCCCTTCTGTGCAAGAAGCGGGCACTTTCTGGTCCCCTGCCAACTTCCAGGAATCACTTGGCTGGCAGAGACTCCAGGATGTCTTTTGGTGACTTAGGCCCGGTAACCTGTGGGCTGAGTTTATGTTGGCCTTCAACAGCTGAGAACTTTATTTCAAATATGGAAACAAAGTGTCTTAAATAAATCCAGCTGTTTGTTTCAGCTCTCATTTCAAACGAATTGAGTCTAACATACAGATTTGGGGAAAAATAAAAGGGCTACAGCTGCCTCCAGCCAAGGGAACTGATAGGAAATTCAGTCAGGTAGTCAAAATGGCACTGCAGAGTAGGAACTCCCATCTTCTCAGATTTTAATTGGGAAACATGGAAGCCCATCAGCCAACCGAAGAGAGAATAGGGGGTAATTTTGCTGCTTTGTTGAGCAAGTGGCCCATTAGAAACTGGATGTACAAAGCCCTCTGCGGGAACATCTCTTTGTTCACTACTTTCCCATGTTCTCAGTTTTGTCTCTGGAGCATTAGGTAGGTAGGTAGGTAGGTAGGTAGGTAGGTAGGTAGGTAGGTAGGTAGGTAGGTAGGTAGATAGATAGATAGATAGATAGATAGATAGATAGATAGATAGATAGAAAAATTTAAAAAGTTAAGTTCCTTGTTCACACACCCCCACAATACAGATTTCTAACATACACAGCACTCCCCTCATGAAAGCCAGGGTCTTGATTTTAAATAAACATTGTCTTCACTCTGAATGTCAAGAAAGCCCTTGACAGAACTGTCCTGCTTCTTGTGCTTCTTCATGTCATGGTCTGTTGACAATGACAGTCTTCACTGGGTCTCGGTCGGGGTAGGGAAAATTAGGACATTTTGGTTAAAGGATATTTTATTTAGACAGGAGGAATAATTTCACCATTTCACAATGACTATAGTTAATAACAATGTCACCTTTACTTTAAGACTGCAAAGACAATAGATTTAGATTTATTTTATTTTATGTGCATAGAATATTTTACCTGCATTGTATGTCTGTGTACTACATACATGCAGTGCCTGCAGAAGTCAGAAAAGGGCATCATATCCCTGGGAATGGAGTTACAGATGGTTTTGAGTCAATATATGGGTGCTGGGATCTAGGATATGAACCTGAGTCCTCTGGAAGAACAGCCAGTGCTCTTAACCACTGAACCATCTCACCAGCCTTTAAGAACAAATTATAAGTGTTTCCATGACACACACAAAAATAAGATTTAAAAAAAAAGTGGATCCTATGACTCATTTGATGAATTCCTTCCACAGTCTTTGCAGGTATAATTTTTTATTTGGCAATTAAAATAATTAATAAAGAATATTCTTTGTATCACCCAGTGAAATAAATAAATATGAGATAGGTTTTTATTGAAGAAATAATAAAAAATTAAAAGTCTTTGTACTAACAATTAATGAGTTCCTCAGAGAATGATCCATACATAAATCTGCCAGAGGCCAGGATGGTGCTCTCAGCCCCATTCATGCCCTCACAGGACTTAGGTTCAAAGCCATCCACTCGCTCACCTTTCCTGTATCATTGACTGAACCTTGACCAGGTGGAGGCTGGCCTAAAGGTAGGTGTGGCTCTGAAGTTCTCAGAGATGACAGTGAGGAATTTTGTAAAAATGTACTGTGGTGGTTTGAAAGCTCGGCCCATAGGAAGTAGCACTATTAGGAGGTGTGGCCTTGTTGAAGGAAGTGTGTCACTCTGGGGCAGGCTTTAAGATCTCCTATGCTCAAGCTATGCCCAGTGTGGCTTTCCTACTGCTACCTGTGAATCAAGATGTGGAATTCTCAGCTCCTGCTCTAGCACCATGTCTCCTGCATGCCACCACGTTTCCCACCATGATAACAGTAGAATAAATCTATAAGCCAACGCCAGTGAAATATTGTCCTTTGTAAGAGTTGCTGTGGTCAGGGTGTCTCTTCACAGTAATAGAAACTCTAAGACAGGTAGAATTTGGTAGTTTTTATTACACTAGATTTACATAGATTTACAAAGTAGCTAAGTTCCCAAAAGAGCATTCTTGGCTTTTCTTAACTCCCACATGAGTCATATTAATACTTCATTAGAACAAATTTACATAGACCAAGGTCAGCCCCATGTCACCACTGACCGACCATCAGTGATTCACAGTGGACTGACTCTGATCACCAGCCACCTCACTTGAGGTTACATATGGCAGTGCCTGGAGTCATCTTGAGCATTGCTCCTGTTATCTAATCAGAAAAGGTCAAAGGTACACACACGTGACTCTGCAGAGACCAGCTTCTGTGACCAAGAATTATCAGCGGCCAAGTGGCCATGACACAAAAGTTAAGAAACTACCCACACAAACAGGCAGTTATCAAGTCCAAAACGGGTTCCTAACCCTCCAAATGGCTCCACGGAGGTGTACAAGTGAGTGGTGGAGACTTAGGAGAGAAAGAGAAGCCAAGTGGTTTGCGCACTATGAAGAGGCAGAACTGGAATGGGAACAGCGTTGCTGTTCCCATCGTTGGCCTAGCTGCTTGTTGGCTGTGGTAGACGTTCAACCATGTGCCTGGACGACTCATGCTTGAATTACAGTTTTCTGTGCTGTGTTTAACTTTATCCAGGGATATATTTCCTTTGGAATCTTTGGGTTGGAAAGTTAACTATCCTACTTTTCAAAAGAAAATGTCATTACTGACATAGTGCCGGCGTCACCATGATGAACAAGTATGTGATGGAAAGATGGGCGAGAACAGGATGCAGAACGCTTGGAGAGGAGACAAGAGGGTGGTGCCTGCGCTGCCACCCAAGGCCATGGTGATGCCCGGGACAGTGCTACCACCATGTCCGACCCATGTCTGGGTCCGTGACCCTGCAGCAGCAGGGGTCTGTGTCCATGTCAATGGTCCATGTTACACCAAAGGCCATGTAGATGCCTCTGATCTGGGTCCTGGGGCCATGTTAATGTCTAAGGGTTAAGCAGAGCCCTGAGAGAGCAGAAAAGTTGGTCCTGCCCCTCAGGGGCTGCAGCATTCAGAAAAAGTGGGCCCTGAACCTTACCTGGGCAGCACAGTAGAGTTGGCCCTGGTGGCAGAAGTGCAGATAAGCTGGCCCTGAGGTTATGAGCATGAGAGGGTTGGCCTTGCCCCTCGCCCACCATGCTGTGATGTGAGTGTGGGAGATCTCTCTCTCTCTCTCTCTCTCTCTCTCTCTCTTTCTCT
>NW_022196902.1:17575925-17587747 GCF_008632895.1 Mastomys coucha
CTCTCTCTCTCTCACACACACACACACACACACACACACATACACACACACACACACTATACTTCCTATGGCAGGCAAGAAAGCTGGCCCTACCCCACACCTGGGCAGCTTGGGAGAGCTCACCCTGGAGGGGGCATCAGGGCACAGGTAAACTGGTTCTGAGGACTTGACAATGGGAGAATTGTCCCGCCCCTTACTGGCTAAGGCAGTCAAGTGAGCTGGTAAGCAGGCTCTGCCCTTTGCTGCAGCAGTGTGGGAGAGTTGACCCCACAGGCATGCTCCTGTGAGAGCCTGACCACTCCTTTAAGGCTGAACTGGGCCCACCCCTTGACTGGGCAAAAATGGAGAGCTGGCCTTGGTGGTGTTGGTGCAGAACAGGCTGTCCAACTCAGCTACCACAGGCCCAGATCCAGGACTTTGAGTTGGCCCAGCCTGTCATCTACACCATCTATGAACTGCTGGAGTATGTGAAGAGGTTTGTTCTGCAGAACCAAAGCTATAGGATCTTCTTGACAGGGTATCCGAGAGGGGTCCCAGTGAGGATCCTGTATTGAAAGTGTAATAGAAGCCAAAGGCCTTGAACCAGACCAGTTGCGATGATCATTTACAAGTAAAGCTGTTTGGGCAAAAGGGTACACTGTGTGACACACAGTGACACACTGCAGCTTCCACAGCGAAATATTGTTTTGTTTGTTTTCTTTAGGGGGAGGTTGTAAGGGTGGAGTGGGTTTGGAGTACATGATGTGAGTTTCACACACACAAAAATCAATTAAAAAAAAACTTAAAAAAAAAAGAAAATAGAAAAAATTGGCAAATACAAACCCATCATTTTTTAAAATTAAAAAATAAAAACATAAATGAAAAAATAAATCAAAGAAAGTGTTCTTTCTATTGCTTATAACCTAGCATTTATCCCATATTTAGTTCATGCCTCAGAATAACAGTATGGAATTATTTGCCTTGAGAGCAAACAGATAATAGATGCAAAATAAATTTGTAAAAGAGAATCTAAATTGTTAAATTCATTTATAAAACTAGAAAGTATGGTCACAGTGATGGGTACAAAGCAATCAGTTAGACTTACAAATCTCCACAACCCAGCCTCCAAGTGTGAGCTCAGGGACCTTCTAGGCCCCTCTGTTCAGCAGAAGCCTTTGGCTAAGGAGACATTAGTAAATTCCCAGACACACACACCTCACACACCCCACCATCAGCAGCCAAGGCATTTGGGTCCTCTGTCTGCAAGTCACGCTGTACAGCAGGCGTTTTGATGTAACGAGTCACCACAAGCTGGAGCAGCCTGCCTGTGGACTTTCTTTAGTGCCTGGGCAGGAGGAGAGGTTGAAATACTGACATAGCAAGCTGACCCCCGTCCCTTCCCTTTGAATCTGTGCCTGAGAAGATGAGAGAAAACTAGAACCTGCTTCTCACCCTTGCCTCAACTTCATCTTATTTTTCATCCCTCAGGCTACAAGGGGCAGGTTATGCACCACTCCCTCCTATAGGTAGGAACTTCTCAGTTGTGCCAAACGAGAGGTATGGCTGTGGTCTCACCTTAAGGCTAAGCCTAATGACGTCCAGAGTGAAGGAGAGAGGACTTAAAGGGACCTATAGTGAGAGACACCTGGTAATGTGTCTTATAACTTATTATGGAATGTCCCCCTGGGCCCATGTATTGGAGGTGCAGTTATCAATAGATTCATAGATTCAAAAATGATTGAATCATAAGGACTCTGATCTTGTTGTGCCAGGAAACATTCATGAACCCCAAAACACCACCAAGGAGCCAATTCGGATGCAATCGCATTAGGTCTCTTTATTCGAGTTCAAGCTTGAGCTCTCTGACAACCCTGATGCAGCATGAAGGTGGAGCCCTGAGCCTAGTTTTAGGCAAGCATTTATAGAGTCAAGAAGCGGGTATCTAGCCTGGTACATATCTGATTGTGTGGCCATTATGGCCTTTAACATAATTTGCTGGTGCTGGAAGTCAAACTATAAACTTAACTTTTGTTTTCCTCCTGATTAGTGGTTATAAGGAAATGAAGTGCCAGGGACAGGCTTGTAACCTGGGAGTGTATATTTGTTGGGGGTAGCCTGAAAACTGGTGCTAGACACAGGTTTTGTTGGGGGGGGCATGGTAGCCTGGAAACTGATGCTAAGCACTGGCCTGTTAGTTAACTTGAGTTCAACCTTAGGTCAGATTCTCTAAGGTAGATTCTGAACCCAGAAGATTTGGTCTCTCAATCTTATCTATATATTAATCCCAAATGGATCCACAAATGGAGCCATAATGGGAGGTGACAAAAGTAGGAGACAGGACCAAGTCAGAGGAAGTAGGTTGCTGGAGGTTGTACATCTTTCCCTGGCCTTTCTTGTATTTCCTCTCCCTGCTTCCTGTGTGTCACAGAGTGAAAAGCCTGTGCCTTATGCACCATGTTGTTCTGCATCATTGTGGGCCCAGAGTCAACACAATCAGATGCTTGTGTCAAGGACTGTGTCACAACAACATAAATGTAAATAATACTGAGTATGACTGTCACACTGTTACATCTACTGAAGAAGAGGTAAAATGTGACTGAAGTATAATTGACTGTGAGTGTGTGAGAGTGTGTGTGAGCAAGTGTGAGTGTGTGTGAGTGGCTGTGAGGGTATGAATGTATGAATGCATATGTGTGAGTGTGTGTGTGGGAGTGAGTATGTGAGTGTAGTGAGAGTATGAGAATGTATATGTGAACTGTGTGAGTGTGTATGTATGTAAGTGTGTGAGAGTGTGTGAGTATGTGTGAGTGTGTATGTGAGTGCCTGTGAGTGTATGAATTATGAGCACATGCATATGAATGCGTGAATGTATGTGAGTTTTTTGTGTATATGAGTGGGTGTGAATGCATGAGTGTATGTAAGTGTGTGTGTGTGTGTGTGTGTGTGTGTGTGTGTGTGTAGCAAGCAGGTTGTGGAGGTAGAATTCTAATTTAGTTCTCTCACTTTGGAACTTCTGAGGCCAAGAGCAGAAGGGTGAGAGTTCTCTCTTTAGCTGTGTGGCCTCCCTGTACCTGTTTTCTTATCTACCAAAAGGAGAGGAGTATCATAATGCCTACTTTGTAGGAACATGGCTAAGATTAATTGAGTTAATATGTGGCAACATAGAAGCTTGATGCAGGCATCGGGAGGAATTGATGCTTGCTGAGTTCTGCACACCCCACTGGTTGAGAGTGCTCACCATGGATGTACAGGTGTTGCTGAGATCTGCAGGGCCGTGATTCTTTCTCTGTTTGCAGAGATTGTGCTGCCTAATTCAAATTTCTGATAACTATAGGAATGATTAGCTTCTAATCTGAAGGGAATCTTACTACTGCAACTTTGCCCTCTAGACTTCAGTCCAAGTGTTTGCTCAGGAAGGATTATTTCATTCCTAATAGCTGCAGGTTGGATTTGCAGTCACTGCAATTATACTAAAAGCAATCGCCATTTTAACAAAATGAGTCTCTGTTAAGCAGAAGATGTGTTTTCTCGAAATGAGATCTACTTTGTAATTAGGCCTTATTTAGTCTATTATTTTTAAGCAGAATTTTGCACTACCCTAAAATGTTGATGACATACTAGAGTTGATGACCCTCCTTCTCCACAAAGCTGTGCTAGCATGCCGGTGTTTGCCCTCCCCTCCTGTATTTATCAGCCTTGTTTCCTGGTTAACACTAATGTCATTAGCACATCTCCTATCCTAGAAACCACACACGACTCCTCCTTTCCCTGCTCCTTCTCCTGTCAAGAGAACACTCTTAGAAAGGAGAGTCTATGTGGTTAGAAAAGGCTAGTTCTCTACAGAGAAAGATTCTCTTTTAACATCAACTGATCATGGACAAACAGCCATCTCCTCAAAGGCTGTTCTAAAGCATTCCACAGAAATATCTCCCACGAGTCCTGAGCAGTGAGTCTTTGATGTCTGCAGCCAAGCTCACAAACAACTGGGAACATCTGCCCAACAAACAAAGCCACACACAGACAAGCTCAGACAGAAAAGTAGGTCAGAGCTCGGAACCCAGAGCTCATCAGAACATCGTGTTTTACAGTTCTGTTATGTGTATGGGTGTTTTGGTTGCATGTATATCTGTTTACCCCATATGTGCCTAGTACCCATTGGAGGTATCAGACCCTCTAGAAATGGAGGAACAGATGGTTCTGGGTGCTGGAAATTATACCCAGGTCCTCACTTGCTCTTATCTCTTGAGTCATCTCTCTATCCCTAAACCCACCATTCTTAAAGACAGCTTTCCAGGCCCTTCTCAGCTATGAATCAACAAGTTCCTCCATTTATTTTATTATGATTTGAGTTCCTATCTCTTAAAACTATTATGACTATTTCATGCCCCATTAAAGATTTCATGTTTGCCCCTGTAAAAGTTTTGTACGTGTGAAAAGTTTGTGCCTGGCACCTGGATGTAACTATATTCTATGGCATGAATGAGGGTGTTCTTGGTGACTGAAGGCCACACAAGTTCATCGCCTGCTGAAATAGTCACAGCCAGGGGATAGTCACTGAGTCTCTCCACCTCTTTTGAAACTCTTTAATAGAGGGTTACTTTGGTTCCTTTGAATTTTGTGTATCACCTACACTTTCAAAATTCAGTGGAAGTCCTGGATCCGTCCTTCTAATTACTCCTGTGGCATTGCAGAAATCTCTTATTCTCATTTGACTTTCGTTTGTTTGTTTTTCACCTTTCACAGAAAAGTGATAGGCTAACCTTGGAAAATCAACATTAAATTTATGAATCACTGTGACAATCTCATTGTCTTTCCACATAAATCTTAAGCCTGTTGGATGAAGAGACAACATGTCTGACTTCTTCTGTGTCCTCGGTTCTTTTGGTTTTACATCACTCATAAAAGTTTTGCTTGGCCAGATTAAAATGATTTTAAAATAAAATTATTTTTAAATATATTTTTATATCATGTGGTGGTTTGAATATTCTTGGCCCATGGGGAATGGTATGGTTAGGAGGTGTGGCCTTGTTGGAGAACATGTCACTGTGGGGGTACACTTTGAAGCTCCAGCCAGTGTGGAAGAATCAGTTTTCTCTTAGCTGCTGTCGGATCAAGATGCAGAACTCTCAATTCCTCCTGTACCATGCCCACCTGGATGCTCCTGCCTTAATGATAATGGACTGAACATTTGAACTTGTAAGCTAGCCTCAGTTAAATGTCTTTTATAAGTGTTGCCTTGGTCATTGTGTCTGCTCACAGCAACAGAAACCTTAACTAAGACAAATCATCATTATTGTTATTCTTATTTTATTAGTGCACTGGGAAGCAGTCAGCCATGCATATACAACATTGCATATATGGGACTCAAAGGACATGGCGGAGAGTTGTTTCTTCTCTTCCACTGTGGGTCCTGGGGAATTGAAACCAGTCCCTCACTCAAGCTTGTGCAGAAAATGTTTTTACCCCTTTTTTGATTAGGAAAGCAACTAACAATAGACTGGTGAGGAAGAAAAGGGGTCTGACGTTTCTCGTAGAAAAAGGAAGTTGAGGCATTAAACAAATCCACAGATCCTAAAGTAAAATCCCTCAGATTGGCATTAGACATTGAACCAAACACAGCACTAAAAGCATAAAACTCAGAAAAAGAGCCAGAAAAATTAATTTCCAAGCATAAGACTACTTAACACATTTTCTAGAATCACTCATTTTCCTCACTAGACATCAATCTTTAAGGTTGAAGTTTAATAGAGCAATAGTGATAAAAACTGCATGGTATTGGTACAGTGACAGGTACGTGGATCAATGGAATAGAATTGAAGACCCAAAAATGAACCCACACACCTATGATCACCTGATCTTTGACAAAGGAGCTAAAACCATCCAGTGGAAAAAAGACAGCATTTTCAACAGATGGTGCTGGCTCAACTGGTGGTTAGCATGTAGAAGAATGCAAATCGATCCATTCCTATCTCCTTGTACAAAGCTCAAGTCCAAGTGGGTCAAGGACCTCCAAATAAAACCAGATACACTGAAACTAATAGAAAAGAAAATGGGGAAGAGCCTCAAGCACATGGGCACAGGGGAAAATTTTCTGAACAGAACACAAATAGTTTATGCTCTAAGATCGAAAATCGAAAAATGGGACCTCATAAAATCACAAAGCTTCTATAAGGCAAAAGACACTGTCAATAGGATAAAAGAGCAACCAACAGATTGGGAAAATAGCTTTATCAATCCTATATCTGATAGAGGGCTAATATCCAATGTATACAAAGAACTCAAGAAGTTAGACTCCAGAGAACCAAATAACCCTATTACAAAATGGGGTACAGAGCTAAACAAAGAATTCTCAACTGAGGAATACCAAATGGCTGAGAAGCACCTAAAGAAGTATTCAACATCCTTAGTCATCAGGGAAATGCAAATCAAAACAACCCTAAAATTCTACCTCACACCAGTCAGAATGGCTAAGGTCAAAACTCAGGTGACAGCAGATGCTGGCGAGGTTGTAGAGAAAGAGGAGCACTCCTTCAATACTGGTGGAATTGCAAGCTGGTACAACCACTCTGGAAATCAGTTTGGTGGTTCCTCAGGAAATTGGACATAGTACTACTTGAGGACCCAGCTATACCACTCCTGGGCATATACCCAGAAGATGCTCCAACATGTAATAAGGACACATGCTCCACCATGTTCATAGCAGCCTTATTTATAATAGCCAGAAACTGGAAACAACCCAGATGCCCCTCAACAGAGGAATGGATAGAGAAAATGTGGTACATCTACACAATGGAGTACTACTCAGCTATTAAAAACAATGAATTCATAAAATTCTTAGGCAAATGGATGGAAATAGAAAATATCATTCTGAGTGAGATAACACAATCACAAAAGAAAACACATGGTATGCACTCACTGATAAGTGCATATTAACCCAGGAGCTCGGAATACCCAAAATACAATTCACAAACCACAAGAAACTCAAGAAGGAAGACTAAAGTGTGGATACTTCGTTCCTTCTTAGAAGAGGGAACAAAATATCTATGGAAAGAGTTTCAGAAACAAACTATGAAGTAGAGACTGAAGGAAGGACAATCCAGAGACTGCTCTACCTGGGAATCCTTCCCATATTCAATCACCAAACCCAGACACTATTGTGGATGCCAGCAAGTGCTGGCTGACATGAGCCTGCTATAGCTGTCTCCTGAGAGGTTCTGCCAGTGCCCGACTAATACAGAAGTAGAGGCTCACAGTCATCCATTGGACTGAGCACAGGGTCCCCAATGAAGGAGCTAGGGAAAAGATCCAAGGAGCTTAAGGGTTTGCAGCCCCTTAGGACAAACAACAATATGAACTAATCAGAACCCTCAGAGCTCCCAGGGATTAAACCACAAATCAAAGAGTATACATGGTGGGGCTCATGGCTCCAGCTGCATATGTAGCAGAGGATGGCCTAGTAGGTCATCAATGGGAGGAGAAGCCCTTGGTCCTGTGAAGTTTCTATGCCCCAGTGTAGGGGAATACCAGGGCCAGGAAGGGGGAGGGGGTGGATTGGTGAGCAGGGGAAGGGGGAAGGGAACAGGGTTTGTTTGTTTGTTTGTTTGTTTGTTTTTCCAAAGAGGAAACCTGGAAAGGAGATATCATTTGAAATGTAAATAAAGAAAATAGCTGATAAAAAAGTTTAAAGTTTAAAAAAATAGTAATGTGCTTAATTTTATATAGAAAAAAATTATCGAATGTTTTGATCTATCATTTTCATTTCTTTAAGAGATAATTAATATTTTTGATCCCAAAATAAGGAGCAAATGATATGTCCAACAAAAGTTTCTTCTTTTCATGTAATATTATAAAAAAATTCAATATTATTTAAAAAGTATTTGAAATCATATTCATAATAGTGCTATTTTTCCAAAAATACGAGCAAAATTGTTCAATACAATTGCCAGTAAGGGTCAGAGTAGGGTTACTTCTGGTTTGTCATGACTGAATAACACTTCAGTGAGTATGCCAGTGTATAAATCTCACTTCAGGGAGTATACCAGTGTATAAATCTCTCTTCAGTGAGTATGCCAGTGTATAAATCTCACTCCAGGGAGTATGCCAGTGTATAAATCTCTCTTGTTTCCCTAGTTTGCATTAACTGTAAGCGCATTACTCAGGAGGAGAAATTGAATATTTAACAGCCAAGTTCTTAAAAATGTTTCTAAATGCAGAAATTAATTCTGTGTGATTACATACAAGGATCTTAGTTAAAGGTCATGTGTGGACCATTGATGTGCAAATTAGGTCACTATTTTCTTTTATTGAAAATAGATGTTTTCCATTCAATATATTTTGAGTACAACTTCCTCTTCCCCAAATCCTCTCTATTTCCTTTCTCATTTGGATCCACACCTTTTCTATCTCCTTAGGGAAAAACAACAACAACAACAACAAAACTCAGGCATCTAAGAAATAATAAAAATAAAATAAAATGAATCAACAAAAACCAAATGATTAGAATATGCAAAAATAAACAAGAAAGGGAGCCAAAGAAAAAGCATAGGAAACACATGTGGGCTATATCTGCAGACACCTTAGCTCGACAAAGATGGAAAGATGCCCTGACTCTGCCTTTGCAGTGTAAGTAGGGTTGTGGCTTCAGGTATTCCCATGGTGTTGGGCAGGGCTAGTTATTACTTAAACTTTAACCATCTTGCTAGTGCTATAATTGTGTATCTCCAAATGTTCATAGATCGGAAACTTAATTTTCAATTATTGAGAGGTAGGACCTTTCAAAGATGATTATATCATGAGCCTATAGCCTAATGAATTCATTAATGTCATTATTACAGGAGTAGGTTCATTATCGTGGTAGGGGTTCTCTACAGAGGCATGCATTTGCCTCCTTTCCCTTCCTTAGGGATGAACTCATTCACACAAAAGGGTCCTTGGCAGACAGCAGCTCAAAACTGAAATTTCCAGCCTCAGAATGGGAACTAAGGAAACGTCTATTGCTCACAACTTGTTCAGTCTGTTGTATTCTGTTATGGCAGCACACTAGCAATTAAATCAAAATGTACTTTACCTTGCTGACACCAGAGTTCAGTTGTTAGGGTGCTTGTCAAAAACACACAAACCCCCAGGACCCATAAAACTAAATGTGGTGACACATACCTCCACACACCTCCAATCCTTCAAGACCATCTTCAGGGCACAGAGAGTTTGAGGCTAACCTAGACTAATAAAACTATTTAAAATGACCCAAAAAGTCAAAATATATTGCATCCCATAAAAATGTCCAAGTATTCTGTCCATTAACATGTTTAATTTAAAAAGAAAAAGACTAAGAGAGCTGAGCTGCTCCTTGCTCAGTTCTTTGACTAGAAGAAACAGGCTTTGTTGAGTCTGAAATTGTGTTTGTGGGCTCCATTGTTTCTAGCTCCTCATCTAGGGTCTACTTACTGCTACCAGGGGACCTCGTGCAACATTTCTCCCTCTTCCCACCTTTGCAAGTCTCTTACATTTGATTTACATATAGCTCCTAAGATGTTTAGTAGTATTGAGAAAGATAACTAGAGAATAATATGTCTATTCTGTGGAAACCAAAGGGTTGCCCCTCTGTTGAGCATCTGATTAATATCAATTAAACAGTTCAGTAAATATCACAGTCTGGGGACTTGGTTTGGCTTCATTTTTCTTTTCTTTCTCTTTTTGGGGGTGTGGGGCACAGCCTTCCTTACTCTGTGACCCAGGCGGGCTTGGAACCTCTAATCTTACTGGCTCAACTTCCTGAGTTCCTGCTCGCCGGCCTGCACCACTATGCCTAGCCTCCTGTATCTATAAGTCCTTTCCAACTGTTCTGATGGGCATGGTCATCAACCTTACTGCCTCATCTTCTGAACATCTCTCTCTCTCTCCCTCTCCCGATCTCTCACTTCTTTTCACTAGTTTGTCTCATCTTCTTAGAAGACAAAGCATGGTAAAGTTTTTTTCCTGTACTTCCTTGAAAGCTTGGTGAAATCCACCTGTTCTCTGCAGGTGCCTGTCTCAGCAGCCTGACTCTGGCTGCAGATTCCCCTGCTGTTATTAAATGGCACTGAGTCCTTCCTAATTCTGTGATTAAGAACAGATAGTGATTATTTCAGCGTAATTTCACATTATATTCTAAAATATTTCTGGCTTAGGAGCCACTGTGCGCTCTCAATCTACCAAAGTCAAAGTGAAAGTCATCTTTAGAAACAAAGCGATGGAGGGACATAGGTGCTTTGGTGGCATCTTTTCTTAAGTGATATAATAAAGGAACAGATAAAGTGTAACAATAACACATCTTGTCACTGAAAATAATTGCTGCTAGTACTTTGAAATTCCTTAAGGATTCATGCAATCATTGACCGTGTAGAATAAGTCGAGACTTTAGTCACCAAGATTAAGAACATGAAGTCTTAGCCCCCAGTCCACACAGGAACACAGATTTAACACCAGTGTGGTCACGACCACCTTTGTGTCAGGAGCAGAACTCACTGCTGGTGGTGAAACCCTACAGTACTCTACAAAAATACCAAGTGGAGAACAGCTTCGCTGTGATCAGGGACAGGAGAAGTCTCACTCCACCAATGTTGTCCCCTTCCCCAAGCTGCAAGGGATTCTGCATAGTCCACAGCTTCTCTCTCACTCTAAAGCAGAGAGGAGAGGAGACTGCACAGTCAAGGAGCCCTGGTCTTTCAATGCACTGTAGGTGGAGCCAGTCCTGATCTTGTTTGACATGGAGCAGATAGAACAATTTTGAATCTGAGGGGCTGTTAAGAATGAAGCAAAAGAAAAATGGGAGGCTTGCCAAGCTCAGTAGAGCTCTGTGAAGTTGGGAATGCGCATGTCAACTTCCTTAGTTTTCTCTGCAGGAGAAGGGAGAGAAACACAGGACTCCTTCAACTACCCAGTTCACAGCACACAAGTTAGACACCAAAAGATGAATCAAATTATCATGAAACCGTTAACCTTCTAGAAATACGTCTTTACAAGTATGGAGAAGACATGTTCATGCTGGCCTGAGAGTCTTCCAGAATCTCCACCCATGCCTAAAGAGTGAGTCTGTCTTTGCCGATTCCAGGCCTGAAGAGCTGAAAGTGCACTCACTGATGTAAAACAAAGAAGCAAGGAGATGTGGCACAAAGGACCAAAGTAAGTCTCAAATCTAACCCCCTCTGCACACACACACACACACACACACACACACACACACACACACACACACCAAGCTCTGTGATTTGCCTGGTAAATAACTTAAAATAATTATCTTAAGGAAGCTCAGTGAGCCACAAAGGAATAGAGATAAAAAAGGAAAACGAGACAAAACTTAAGATGTAAGGAAGGGACAGAAATGATTGCAAAGAACCAAATGGACATTTTGGAGCTTGAAGAATATAACTAACTCAGAAATCTCAGAGCTTAAGGTTATGATAGAACCTTAAGTAAAGTAAAAAGGTAAAAAAAAAAAAAATCTATCTGAAACTTCGATAAAAGAGATTCAGTAGCAGGCTTTACCAAGAAGAAAGAATGAACAATCCAGAGCTGGAGGTATGGTCCATCAGGTAGAGCATTTGTCTCTTCCAGAAGACTTGAGTCTGGTTCGCAGCTTCCACATCTGCTAGTTCAGGGCCATTGTAACTCCAGCTCCAGGGGCTCTTCTGGCCTCTGCAGGCATCTGTGCAGACATGGCATTCGCACACACACACACACACACACACACACAATTTTTATAAAAAGAATTATTAATTCAAAGAGATGTTAACAGGAGTTGCTAAGAGGAGAAATAGTATAAAAAGACCTGAGGGATTTTTTTAATTAGATATTTTCTTTATTTA
>NW_022196902.1:17587757-17588371 GCF_008632895.1 Mastomys coucha
AAGAAAGAATGAAATGTCCACCTTTTGGTCCACCTTTTTCTTGAGTTTCTTGTGGTTTGTGGGTTATTTTTCCTGTATTCCAAACTTCTGGGCTAATAACCACTTATCAGAGAGTGCATACCATGTTTGTTCTTTTGTGATTGGGTTACCTCACTCAGGATGATATTCTCCAGATCCATCCATTTACCTAAGAATTTCATAAATTTATTGTTTTTAATAGTTGAGTAGTACTCCATTGTGTAGATGTACCACAATTTCTGTATCCACTCCTCTGTTGAGGGACATCTGGGTTGTTCCCAGGTTCTGGTTATTATAAATGAGGCTGCTATGAACATGGTGGAGCATGTGTCCTTATTACATGTTGGAGCATCTTTTGGGTATATGCCCAGGAATGGTATAGCTGGTTCCTCCGGTATAACTATGTCCAATTTCCGGAGGAACTGCCAAACTGATTTCCAGAGTGTACCAGTTTGCAATCCCACCAGCAATGAAGTAATGTTCCTCTTTCTCCACAACCTCTCCAGTATCTGCTGTCCCCTGACAGCAATCCTAGCCAATCTGGCTGGTGTGAGGTGGAATCTCAGGGTTGTTTTGATTTGCATTTCCCTGATGAC
>NW_022196902.1:17588880-17595058 GCF_008632895.1 Mastomys coucha
AGTACAGCTTAAGGTCCGGGATTGTGATTGCACCAGAGGTTCCTTTATTGTTGAGAATAGTTTTGGCTGAGGGACTTTTAGAACATCACCAAACAAAACAGGGAAAATAAGGAGGGAAAAAATATTTCTTTATTATATATATATGTCTCAAAATTTCCTAAGCCTAGGGAGGAAAACTGGCATCCAAAGAATTCTAAGGAATTCTCAAAATAAACAATGAAGTGCCAAATGACAAAGACAGAATTTTGGACACTGAAAAAATTAAAAGGACTGGAGTCATCCAAAGACTTTTAATATGCTCACTAGAGGCTTGGTGGGTCATAAATAATCAAGAGGATAGAGTCAAAATGCTTAAAGCGGGGGGTGAGGAGGAGGAAAACCTACCAGCAAAGAGAATTCTAGATTGAGCAAAACTGCCCTTCATATATAATGGAGAGATAATGACTTCTTTAAACAGACAGAAGCTGTATGGCATGCTAGGTTGAAGTATCTGAGCAGAAATGAAAGAATACCAAACATTTAATATGCACATGAGAATATAAAAGTGTAAAACTCACCAAAATATTGTGCACCTGTGGAAGTTATAACAATGTGGATTATTATATACAAATCACTCTTTATTTTTGCAGAAATTAAAACATCCTAAATACAAATATATAAAAGGTATGAATATATATGAAAGATATGAATCAAGTATATAAAAGATGGAAGGGAAATAAACATGTACCATGTTGTATACAATTAAGTTGTCAGCTAAAACAGATGCTGCTGTGGTTATTATGTGTTTTCTATGTGCCTCATAGTAGCCACGAAGAAAATTACCATAAAAGATGGAGATGAAAGAGGGAGGAAATGAAAGCTTATCACCACAAAAAAATTCAACAAAGTACAAAGGAAGAGAGACAGAGCAAAAGACAGAAGACGGGCATAAAACAATTTAAATAGCACTCATAAGTTCTTGCTTATCAATAATTAAAGGGAAATGGATTATGTTTTTCAATCACAGAGAAAATAGCTAAATGGACTTTCAAGACAAGATTCAAGTATGTGCCATCAACAGTAGGTTCATTCCAGAACTAAAACCACACATAGGTTGTAAGTGAAGGAAGGATGCTAGGGCCAGAACATGTGTGCTCCTCTTCCCACCGACTCATATGTTCAAATCCTACCCACTAATGTCATTTAAGTAGGAGGTGAGATTTTCAGGGTGCGATGTAGCTTAGAAGTGTTCCTGAGGATGGGGTCCTCATCACTTTGATTCCAATCTTGAGTCCCAAGATTGCCTTCTTTCCTTCTGCCCTGTGACTGTTTCAAGAAACTGAAAATCTGTAACCAATAAGTTCTCTACCAGAATCCCAACCTTGACTTTTTAGCTTCTTGAACTAAAGCATAAGTTGTGTTATTTATAAGTTACATAGTTTAAGGCAATTTACTATAATTGCCTGAGCCAACCGAAGTAGATTTTTTTAAAAAGAGATTTCTGATATGTAACAGCCAAGGAGTGCAGAGGAAGTTATGTTAATGTGAGAAAATAGTATATTTTAAGTCAAAAACTTTTGCAATAAATATAATCATTATGTAATGATACAGGGGTTAATTCAATAGGAGATAAAATAGTTATATACATATCACACATTAGAGCACCTAAGTACATCAAGACAGAAATTATGAAGGAAATGGTGGATTTGTGTGTCACCATAGACTACACAGACATTCCAGACATGCAAAAGCAGAATGCATCCTTCTCGATTCCAGACATGCAACAGCAGAATGCATCCTCCCCATGCATGCTCAAGACAGGCTACCTCTTCATCACAAAATATATCTTCCAAATTTAACAAGAATAAAGTCATTCCATTATAATTTCCAACTACAATTAAATAAAACTTTAAATCAGTATGGGGAGAACTTAAGAAGTTGATTGAAAAGAAACAATACATTCTTTTTTTTAAAAAAAGTATTTATTATATGTAAGTGCACTGTAGCTGTCTTCAGACACACCAGAAGAGGGCATCCGATCTCATTACAGATGGTTGTGAGCTACCATGTGGTTGCTGGGATTAGAACTCAGGACCTTCTGAAGAGCAGTAAGTGCTCTTAACCACTGAGCCATCTCTCCGGCCCAAAAAAATACGTTCTTAAAAATATTGGTATGCACTCACTGATAAGTGGATGGTAGCCCAGAAGCTCACAATACCCAAGATACAATCCACAGACCACATGAAGCTCAAGAAAAAGGAAGATCAAAGTGTGGGTACTTTGGTTGGTCCTTCTTAGAAGGGGAAACAAAATACCCATGGAAGGAGTTACAGAGACAATGTGTGGAGTAGAGATTGAAGGAATGACCATCCAGAGACTGCCCCACCTGGGGATCCATCCCATATACAGTCCCCAAACCCAGACACTATTGTGGATGCCAACAAGTGCTTGATGAGAGAAGCCTGATATAGCTGTCTCTCCTGAGATGCTCTGCCAGTGCCTGACAAATACAGAGGTAGATGCTCTCATCTGATGCCTCTGCTGATCTATCTACCTGGGCACCTACACACATGCATACACACACACACACACACACACACACACACACACACACACACACATGTGACTGAGTACAGGGTCCCCAGTGGAGGAGCTAGAAAAAAGACCCAAGGAACTGAAGGGGTTTGCAGCCCCATAGGAGAAACAACAATATGAACTAACCAGTACCCCCAGAGCTCCCAGGGACTAAACCACCAACCAAAGAGTACACATGGAGGGACCCATGGCTCGAGCTGCATATGTAGCAGAGGATGGCCTTCTGGGGGAATCAATGGAAGAAGAGGCCATTGGTCCTGTCAAGGCTCAATGCCCTAGTGTAGGCGAAAGCCTGGTGGGGGGAGGTGGGAGTGGGTGGGTTGATGAACAGGGGAATGGGGGATGGCATAGAGGGGTTTTCGGAGGGGAAACCAGGAAAGGGGATAACATTAGAAATCTAAATAAAGAAAATATCTAAAAAAAATTTTTAATATGTGTGTGTGTGTGTGTGTGTGTGTGTGTGTGTATGCATGTGTGTAGGTGCCCAGGTAGATAGGTAAGCAGAGGCATCAGATCTTTTGGACCTGGAGTTAGAGGAAATTTTGAGCTACTCAGTGTAGGAGCTGGGAATAGGGCTATGGCACCCTGTCCAAGCAGCCAGTGCTTCAAGTTCTGAGTCATCTCTTCAGCCTCCAATAAAACAGTCCTGAAAGACTAATGAGGAAAACATACAACCAAAGAGAAATTTTAAAATACCTTTATTTATGTACATATGTGCACTGTGTGTCTATTATATGTGTACATGTGCATGTGGATATGTCCTCCTCTGCACACCTGTGGGGCAGAAGAGGCTGAGATGCCTTACTATAGCACTCTCTACCTCATTCCCTTGAGACAGTCTTTCACTGAACTTGGTGCTTAGGCTGGTAGCCAGCAGGTCCCAGTGATCCCCCCGCTTCTGTCTCCCCAAGTACTGTGGTTACAGGTGCACACAACCATGCCAGGCTTTTTATGTAGGTGCTAAGGATCTGAACTCAGGTCCTCATGATTACACAGTGAGAATTTTACCCAAAGAGCCATCTCTCTAGCCCAAGGAAGTACCTTAAGACAAATAAAAGCACAACATACAAAATGTATTGGACATAATGAAAGTAGGACTCAAAAACAAGTCTATAATCATAAATACTTTCATTAAAAAGGAGCAGTTCCAAAAGTACCTAATGTTACACATCAAACTTCTGAAGAGCAAATTAGCCCCAAAGTCGGGTGAAGGTAGGAATGAATTAAAATATAAGTAAACAGAGTAAGAATAGGAAAAGTTAAAGAATAAAAGCAATGAAACAAAAGCTGTTTCTGAAGACAATTAACAGAAGTGACAAATGCTTAGCTAGGCTAAGAGAAAGGGGGAGACATTTCAAGTTAATAAGAAGCAGAATATGACGCATTGCTGCTGATGCCACAGGCATAAGCAGATATTCTGAATGACTGTTCACCAGCAAACTGAATAACCTAAAGGAAAGGACAGAACCCTGGAAACACACAGACCATTAAGATCAAAGAACAAACAGTGAACTGCTACAGACCAATACCAAATACGGACAATAAAGCAACAGTAAATGGGTCCAGTTAAGACCCCAGGATCTGAAGGCTTCATTGGGGGAGTCTTAACAAACATTTGATGAACTACCATCAATCCCTCTTAAACTTTTCAAACACATTACAGAAATCTTCTGAACTCAATGTATGAGTTCATCATTACATCTCTACCAAAACATTACAAAAAAGACATCATATAAACCAATAAACTTAGTGAACACATATGTGAAAAAAAATCAACAAAATGCTAACAAATTACATCCGGGAATAACGGAAAAGATTTACACATTGTGATCAATTGTGATTCATGTTTGGGGTTAGAGGATGACTAGACATATTCAAATCAATTATTTTAACACATTCCACTTCTGTGGAAAGGAATAAATATATAATCACCTCAATAGTCATAGAAAAGGCGCCTCCAAGAGTTCAACACTCCCCTTGATTGCAAGAAAACACAGTATTTTGGATATAGAAGGAGCATATTGGGACCCGAGTGATGCTGACATGTCTACAGCCTAGAGAAGGATTGGGTGTGGCCAGAGAAGGCTCCAGAGAGATGAGCAGGTAAGAAGCACTGAGACTCCACACCAATGAGGACTTTAGACAGCGTACAAAGGAAATCCACATGTTTCCTGCTAAGTCTGAGGTGGGTTTTTTTTCCAAATGTTTAGATACAGATGGCATTAGAGAGTTGAGTACACGAAGCAGAGACTCTATTAGGAGACATCAGTATGGGGACCCCCACAAGTTCTATTTATCCTAGCTTGACTTCTCACAGGAAATGAACCTGAGAAGAGAATTCTGATGCCTATGGATTACTTGGAAAGTATGGGCAGCGTTGGTAGAGAATGAAGGAAGTGATTCAGACAAAGGAGCCATCTACATAATGGTGCATTGTTATGCCTGTTCCCAAAGTAGGTAATAACCAGAGAAAACAGAGAGAAGGTGCCATGTGCAGAATGAGCCCACCAGCATGGCTAACTGCCTAAGGTCAGAGCTAACATCTTGCTGGCCTGCTGTACATTCAGGCAGGGTAGACATGTGTATCCTAAGGCTCAGAACTGCAGACACTGTAAGATGGGAGTCAGTCAGTTTTGGTTGAAAGGTGCAAAGGATGTAGAAGTGTTTCTGGCAATGTCTGAAGCATCCTTTAGAGCCATGAAAGGTGGATCATGTGTCCTTGAATCCAGCTCCTCTCACCCTATGTGACTTCAGACAAGTGGTTGAGCTCCTTCACATCTATCCATATTGTGGGCAGGGATATCACTGCCCACGTCATGTAGCTGTTGTTCGTTAACTCATTCCATACTAAGAATAGAACTTGGACCTAACATTAGATTATTTGCTGTTCCTATTACCATGGTAATCGTAACCATAGCTGCTACTATTACTTTGTAATTTGGGGATTAAGACTGTCTGGATCACTCGTTTCAGCAGGTTCATATGAAAAAGATAAAAACTCAGGGCAGAAAACACTCCACATTGAAACAGAAAAGTTAACAAAGAAGAGTGAGGAGAAGAGATCTGTGAGACAGGAGGAAGACCATGTAACTAAGGTGACAGGAGCCATGGGGAAGCATGTCAAGAAACAGAACTGCCTTGTGACAAATGATGCTGAGATCTGAGCACTGGACCAGAAGCCCTTCCCCATCTGGAGCAGAGGCTTCACCTTGCACATCTGTTAACTATCAGGGTTTTGTGTGGTGCCTCCTGATTTTGAATGCCTGCATCCCTTCTTTCTTTTGCTAATGGTATCCTGTTCTTCTCTAAGATTCATGTGGGATGGAATAAACCTATGATCCAGCTCATCAGAATTCTCCCTGCACAGACTTTGGAGAAATACCATCTCTAGACTATTTGTTGTAGCTTGCTGGATTATCACCTAGGATTACATCTAGAGGACAACCATTTTTCTGGCCAATGGAAAGAGATGTTTAAGTAGGAGAGGTGAATTCGCCACACTCTTTCACTGATTATAATCGCAGTCACCAAAAAGCACTGAAGCATCAGGCAACAAAAGTCAACAAGGCAACGCTCTAGACTTTTTTTTTTTTTTTTTTTTTTT